>NC_136952.1:10021839-10070552 GCF_949987615.1 Pollachius pollachius
TGTTGATAACCACACACTGATCTCTGGTGTTCAGGGAAGGGAAGGGAGAGGGGAAGGGAGAGGGGAAGGGAGGAGAGGAAGGGTGGAAGGAGAGGAAAGAAGAAACCAAGAAAGAAAGAACTGAAGAAAGAAAGAACAAACTAGCGAAAAAACGGAAGAACTCACAGACTAAAGACAGAGAGCTAGAAGGAAGGAAGGGAAGGAATTAGGAGCAGTGTTTGTTCCTCTGGAAAGACGGCAGTTGTTTTTTTGCATTGTTCAGAAAAGAACAGAAGAGAAGGAGAAAAACAAAGAACAGAAGAAAACAGTAGAGAAGTGGAAAATATAAAAACAAGACAGAGAAGAACAAATTGTGTTTTTCTCGAGCAAAAAAAAGAAATGACTGCATCATATCTTCCCATCCCAGCAAGTCATGCTCCAGATGATCTCACATAACAACTCACCACAGCCATTGTGCCGGGGCATTAGGGACAGACCTCAGCACACACCAGATTCAAAATGGCACTCAGAGAGGGAAGGTTAGAAACCTTGGGACAGGAGTAGGAGGAGAGGGTAGTTAGAGGTATGTAACACGATCTCCCCTTCTGCAACATGAGCTCCATCATCATCATCATCATCATCATCATCATCATCATCATCATCATCATCATCATCATCATCATGTCTTTGAACTCAGCGTATGCGTGAACCAGCATTGTTGCTAACAACCTGTCAGCTGGGAGCTGAACACTAGACCCTTAGCTCTATTATAGCTCCACTATACCTTTTGTTTTTTCAACACTGAGGCGTTGGATACACACACTCGACCTGCCTGTGGTTATGGAAAAAGATACTGACCAAGCCCTTTTTCCACAGTGCCCCCCTCAGGAAGGCCGTGGGGAAATGAGAGAGGGAGAGGAAAATACAAATATAGATTTTTTCATCCACCTCGCTCCAAGTTTATCAGTAGCTCCTTTCCTCCGAGCCATCTGATCATTGATTATGTGTTTGTAGTGCAGTGTGTGTGTGTGTGTGTGTATGTGTGTGTGTATACGTGTGTGTGTGTGTGTGTGTGTGTGTGTGTGTGTAGATTCAATGCAATTACAATTGTCTTTATACTAGTGTGCATTTTAGTGTGTGTGTGTGTGTGTGTGTGTGTGTGTGTGTGTGTGTGTGTATGTGGGTGAATGTGTGTTTGTGTTTGTCTGTGTGTGCGTGCGAGTGTGCTGTTGCATATGCGTGTGTGTGTGTGTGTGTGTGTGTGTGTGTGTGTGTGCGTGTGGGTTTGCGGTTGAAAATGTGTGCTGGTGTATGTGTTTGTGTGTGTGTGCGTATGCGTGTGTGATCCAGACATTGCACACCAACATGAACACCGTCTGTGCAATGGATTTCTATAAATTATACATGATGGAGTAGAGCTGTCCTGTTTGCATGCCAACAACTGTCTCCTCTTCTGGCTAACAGCTTGGTTCATCTGTACACATCTTATGCACATGTATATATTACGGCCACCATTTGAACCGTTTGGGCTCTCAATATATCTTTCACACTATTCATATTCACTCCATAAATATCAACCTCATTCCAAAATAACTGTAAACATTGCATACGTTTACACACATCACTGTATATGCATGCCCATAGCCAGCTATGAGCATTTTTTAAGAGCAAAATATATTGGAAACTAAATACTGTTTCACTCTAAATACTGTGTGTAATTCGAGATGAGTGCATGCTTAATTAGGTTTGGACTTGTTACCTTGTGTCCACTGTGGGTGACACCTGATGGTCTGTGAGCGAGCCGAACCCAAACCCCCCACCCAAAACAAACCTGAACCCCACCCGTGTATATTTTGTGTGTTTCTTAACACATACATCAGATAACACAATAGGCGGTAGCTGATGTGAAAACAATGACAACATGTTTTCTTAACGGTTTGCGTTACATAGAAGATAATAATTGTACTGCGATGAGGCAGCCTTATACTGACCCATGGACAGAATTAGCCAGTCAGCAAGCAAAGCCAGTTAAAAACATTTGAACTGTCAGCTTGCAAGTATGTTAGCTAGCCAGTCCGTCAGCTGGTCGGTCAGTCATATAGTCAGTCAGTCACTCAGATAGCCACTCCTTCGGATGGTCAGTCAGTAGGAGAGTCAGTCAGTGAACTAGCCAGTGATCCAGTCAGTGATCCAGGCTGACAGTGAGTCAGGCCGTCCTGCAGCAAGCCAGTCAGAGTCCGCCCCCTCAGGGCTCCATACTGCAGATCAAAAGGCTCTGGTCTGCAGCCCTGGTGACCACAGACACCCAGGCTCCCCTGGACCCTGTGGGTATGAAAGACGATCCCCTCACCTGAGCCCCGCATCACAGAATCTGTGTGTGTGTGTGTGTGTGTGTGTGTGTGTGTGTGTGTGTGTGTGTGTGTGTGTGTGTGTGTGTGTGTGTGTATGTGTGCTTGTGTGTCCTTTTCGCTCAACCCCCTACCTCCACCTCCGTCCCACCCCGCCCTATTTATCCAGTGGAGGTAGACAGCTGTGCGGCGGAAGGGTGTGTGTGTGTGTGTGTGTGTGTGTGTGTGTGTGTGTGTGTGTGTGTGTGTGTGTGTGCGTGTGTGTGTCTGTGTGTTTGTGTGTGTGTGTGTGTATGAGAGTGTGAGTGTGTGTGTGAGTACGAGTGTGTGTGCGTGTGTGTGTGTGCGTGTGTTTGTGTGTGTGTGCGTGTGTATAAGAGTGTGAGTGTGTGTGTGTCAAGGGGTACAGTGTAAATAATGACTGGGGGAGACTGAGTGGGCGGAGAGGAGAGGAGAAAGTGGGGCCGACAGGATGGGACACAAAGCAATACAGTGACTGGAGGGGCCAAGAGGAGGATAGACTGTATTACTGCATCTGCATAAGGGATTTTCAATAAGACAGAATGCCAATAGCGGAGCATGCTAGTATGCTAATGTTTACCTCGACTGTCGATAATGTTTACATTTAGTGCAGTCTGCGATTAGAATTCTGCTACTATTTATTTTTATTTTTACTTTTCAATTATTAGTAATTTCGATTTTGATCACTGTACTGTAATTATACTGTGACACCCAAAATAATGACATATCTTAACTTATCTTATCTTATCTGTGTTGCTTAAATCTAGCAAAAGTCGCACAAGTAGAATCCTATACGTCTGCATGTCTTTTATCAAACTATCAGAATTGTATGGTTTGGCTATTATTAGAAGGGTGGTTATCCTGTGTTGTTCTAATAGATGTCTGTGTATTGTATTTTCTAAGCAGCCAGGTCGAAAAGCATGGTGATGGGCGAGGTGTCGCGGGCCACCGGCCGGCCTGCTTCCCCCAGCCTCCAGGAGGGGGCGCTGAAGGCCGGCTGGCTGAAGAAGCAGCGCAGCATCATGAAGAACTGGCAGCTCCGCTGGTTTGTGCTGCGCTCGGACCAACTCTACTTCTACAAGGACGAAGAGGAGACTAAACCTCAGGTAGACTATTGCAAAAAAAAGACATCAAACAATGCAGGTGAACTGAAACTTACTGAAGCCAGCCAAGACCTGAGCCATTGCTAAAAATGTAAGCCCCTTTATAGTTGTTAGTAAGCTACTCTAGTTACATACGCAATAAGCAATTTATCACAACAAATGGTGTTTGATTTTCATAATGTCCATCATTCACATATTAATGATACTGAGAAAGAAAAAAAAAAGAAAATGTCACATTTTGCAAGTCTGCCAAATTATTCCAGTTGAAACCCGTTTTTCTTTAAAATGACCTTAATGTATAACATTTAGGCCTAGGTGTATCACGTTGACGTAATGAGGGGGCATTATTCATACACGAGTCCATTATTTTCCATTGCTATTGCTTTTTCACTGCATAATAAGCAGCTGATGATGTTTCTAGTTTCCATCTAAATGCATTCACTTGACTCGACCTTCTGGCTGAACCAGACACGCATTCTCCCTAGCAATCAGCCTCTCCTGACCTTGATACATCAGACCAGGGGGTCTACACCTGTGCTTTTATATTATCAGTTAATAGAGGTGATGGTGGGGGGGGGGGGGGGCAGTCAATTTGTTGCACAGGCCGCACCATGACTACAAGGGGATGATGTAATCCAACAAGACAGCATGGCACCTTGCACCTACAAATACACACACACACACAAAGACACACACACAAAAACACACACACACACATGCACGTGAGTATGAAAGGACATACATATCCTCTTAAGTGTAATAATCATGTCCTTATAATGGTGTGTGATATCCCATATTGATTGATGTGCATATTGTGCACGGCTGCCTTTTCCTTTTCCTTTTTCTCCATTCTGAGGATCACAGCTTCTCCCCGTCCCTGTCAGCTCAAGCACACTCACACATACACACATGCACAGACAAATGCACACGCACGCACACACACAAAAGCACGCACACACACACACACACACACACACACACACACACACACACACACACACACACACACACACACACACATGCACAGACAAATGCACACGCACGCACACACACAAAAGCACGCACACACACGCACACACGTCTTTGTGAGCATGCACGTGTGCATACATACTGATGTGTGTCTCAGTTTGTGTTTCTATTCAGCGGTGGACAAATGCTGAGGGAGTTTGACGGACAGCCTTTAATCACAGCCTGTCGATACCCCTCCACTCTGCATTGATTTCACATCCCTGTCAGAAGGCTGGCTGTGCACATGCATGCATTCATGTGCATTGCACACACACACACACACACACACACACACACACACACACACACACACACAAATACATGCAGAAATACGTGTAAAAAACATGCACAAGCACACACACATACCCCAACCCCCAAACACACACACACACACACACACACACACACACACACGAAAATACATGTACTCGCACAGACACACACACACACACACTCCCCGGGGTGGGACCAGGGCTTGTGAGCGACTGTCAATCTGCTCCTTTTTCTCGTTTCTTTTGTTTCCATCCATCTTCTTCCTCCTCTAATCAATTGTAGAATCAGGGGGTCTGAGGACGGGGGAGGGTTGGAGGTGGAGGGGGGAGGGGGGGCCATCAAAGCAACCAGCCCCCCTCCCCCTCCCCCTCCTACCGGCCCACCAGTGTTCTGGGCTAATTGGTGGGGTGGGGTGCTTATGGATGGGGGTCACCACGGAAAAAGAGAGGTCAGGATTCCGTGTAGATTCAGGGCAAATACGCCCAAATAACTATTGAACACCCAAATGCATTTCACTAAATGAAACCGCCACAAAAAATAGATTCAAATCCACAATCCACCAAATAACACAAGAGTGGAATGGTAGGAACGATCAGGAAATCGTCCATAGTGTAATGAATAGTCTATTCTCTCTCTCTGTAACCTAAAGGACCCATCCTATAACCTACAATCTGCTATTTCCACATGATCTACGGACTCTAGGTGCAGCCGGGTGGACCAATGAGAGGCCGTGTTGAGCTGCGTCTCGGGGTTGCACTGCGGGTTGCGTTTCCTTGTTCTCCCTGCATCGGTTCCCCCTCCGTTGCGCGCTACACCCGGCGTTATATTACCATCACACGGCCCCCTGGGGAGCCACGTCTTTCCGCATGGCTCCTGCCCTCGGGCCTTTGCTCCATCCATCCACCACACACACACACACACACACAAACACACACACACACATGCTCAACCCCGGCACCATCCCATTTGTTGCCATGGTGACTAATGCATGCGTCAGCTCGGCCTTCTGGTTGCCGGGGCCAATTTTGGCGAGGAGGAGTCTCTGTTCTTCCCCCCCCTTCTCCGCCCCAGTTGATGTTGTGTGCCAGCCTGCACTGAGCCCAGTCTGGTGGAGGGAGCCAAGGCCGACGCGCACACACACACACACACACAATCACACACACACACACAATCACACACACACACACACAATCACACACACACACACACAATCACACATACCCACACACACACACACACAATCACACACACACACAATCACACACACGCAAACACACGCACACACGCAAACACACACACACACACACACACACATTTACACAAACACACACACCCACAGGCTCCTGCTGGGAGGAGAGGAAATATATTCTGGTCATTTAGGGCTGAGCTCCGGTGCAGAAGACGTTTATAGATAAATATGTATATATGGACCTGGTGGTTTGGGAAGAGGGAAAGGGAGAAAGGCGTGGGAAGAAGAAAGAGTATACCTAAATGTCAACCTAAGATTTGTTACCCCCTACCTGCTCTGTATCAAATGTATCTCTAAGTTGCTTTGACTTCAAACGTCTGCTTTGAGAGGGAATAAGGAAGCAAGGAAGGGCCTTATTGGAGCCTCAAAAGGGGTTTGATTTCTCTCTTATAACCAAATGAATATCCCCTCATGCTTTGCCTTCTCCTGCAGGGCTCCATTCCTCTACAAGGCTGCCTGGTCAACGAGCTCTCGGCCAATCCGGACGAACCAGGAAGACATGTTTTTGAAATTGTACCAGGTAAGAGCTCCCCTCCTTCCTGCCATGTCCTTGTTCGCCAAACCCCTCACACATTGATACAAAGGCGCCGCAGTGTCTTCGGATCGTACGTCAATGTCGCCGTCCCATTGGAGAGATCCAGACTGGCCTGTAAACAAATAAACAGTAAACAAGGGGGGCTGCTGTCTCTGAATAACAAACATTTAAAACTTAAACATTTCTCAACATTGCACCTACAATCTTGAATCATTGACTGAAGCAGTCAATGATTCAAGATTCAAGACGGTTTTATTGTCATATGCACAACAATTACAGAGCAGTCGCTGGCAATGAAATTCTTTAGTCTTGGGCTCCTCCAACAGTGCAATATAAGAGAACGTAAAAGTATATGAGAAAAGCAAGTAGGAAAGCTGAGACTTAAATAATAAAAAATAAAAAATATTTAATAATAATAATAATAATAATAATAATAATGAAAAGTAAGTGTATAAGAGGAACACAAGTAGGAGAGCAGAGACCTAAATGCAAAACTAAATAAATGTAAAATGTAAACAGACGTGTTTATCCAGATGTCGGCTGGTATAAAGTGGCAAGTTATAAAGTGTTAGAGTGGTGAGCTAAGTAGCTTAGGAGCTCAGTATTCTTATGGCCCGTGGGATGAAACTGTCCCTGAGTCTGGTGGTGCGAGACCGGATGCTGTGGTAGCGTCTACCAGACGGGAGCAGCTGAAACAGTTTATTACTGGGGTGATCAGGGTCTTTAATAATCCGGTTAGTCTTCTTCCTGCAGAGTGTAGAGGTCCTCCATAGATGGCAGCTCCGTCCTGGTAATGTAATGGGCAGCTTTCACCACCCTCTGTAATGTCTTACGGTTGAGGGCGGAGCAACTGCCGTACCAGGCGGTTATGCAGCCGATCAGGATACTCTCTGTGGTGCACCTGTAGAAGTTGCAGAGTATCCTGGAGTCCATGTTGAACCTCCGCAGCCTGCGGAGGAAGAAGAGCCGCTGTCTTGCCGTCTTTGTGATGGCGTCGGTGTGGTGAGTCCAGGTCAGGTCCTCGCAGATGTGGACCCCGAGGAACTTGAGGCTGCTGACTCTCTTTACTGTCGTCCCGTTGATGGTGATGGGGGCGTGCTCGGCTCCCTGTCGCTTCCTGTAGTCCACAATCAGCTCCTTAGTTTTGCTGAGGTTGAGCTGGAGGTTGTTGTCCTGGCACCAAGATGTCAGGGCTCTCACCTGCTCTCTGTACGCCGTCTCGTCGCCGTCGGTGATCAGGCCGATGACGGTCGTGTCGTCAGCAAACTTGACAATGGTGTTGTGGGTGGCCACAACACCATCGTCTGTTGTGGCCACGCAGATGCAGATTCGCTGTCAATACGTCCATGCCTTCGATGCCTGAGTCCATTTCCTCATCATATTTATTTGTCTACAAAGCAATTTCAACCTCATATCCATGAGGTTAAAACCGCCAGTTGTTCTGCTTTCGGCCACCAGGGACTGCTGTTGCCCAGCATTCAGATTCAGGCACGTCGTGGCCACACTGGTGCCTTATGTTTCTGTTGTCGTTCGGTTGTCTCATCTCGGTCCACATGACAGCGCTGAGGGGGAAGTGACAACCAAGCCAACCAACAAATGCTAGATGACCTATTGCCGTCATTTAAGTGGAAAAATCAATGGCCTGAGGATATACAGGGAAAAAGATGGTCGATCCATCATTTGCGCTGACCTATTCCTGTAGATCTCAGGGCCAGTTAGGTTAGGCGTGGTCGGGTGGGTTGGTGTAGGGCAGGGGGTCTGTGGCGTGACTCTATGTGTCCACAGCCATCATTCGTTGTCTCGCTTTAGACAAACTGGCCTCCGATTGATTTACCCTTTCAAGGTCTTACATAATCAATACGGGCATTTGTTCATTTTCTCACGTTTCTGCCAGGGTTGTGTTTGTGTATGTGTATGTGTGTGTGTGTGTGTGTGTGTGTGTGTGTGTGTGTGTGTGTGTGTGTGTGTGTGTGCATGTGGGTGTGCGTGTGCGTGTGTGTGGGTGGGTTTGTCATTCCTCGGCAGCATGATATCCAACACGCTTATGAATATATGAACCGTTTAACAAAACTGCAATGTCGCCGCAGGGCAACTGGTTGAAAAATGTAATCAGATTTTCCGTCAATCATCCTGGTTGGTGTCACACAGCATACACCCCTTCCTCAGTCCATCAGTCCATACATCGGAGGCGTGTTTGCATTGTGGACACCCTCCAACTCACCTCAACAAGCCAACCATCCACATCCACATCCACCCTTCCAAGTGTTTAAAATGGGCTAGAGTGCCTCTGGGGGGTCTTTGTGTGGTCGATTTATGACCAGGCCACAAAGCATAGAGGTGCCATCTCCCAATCAGGCTGGGGGGCCGGAGGGCAGCCCAGCAGGAGCCAGGAGGAGGACAGAAGGAGGTGGGAGGAGAATAGGAGGAGGTGGGAGGACAGAAGGAGGTGGGAGAACAGGAGGAGGGCGTAGGACAGGAGGAGGACAGAAGGAGGTGGGAGGACAGGAGCAGGTGGGAGGACAAAAGGAGGTGGGAGGAGGATAGGAGGAGGTGGGAGGACAGAAGGAGTTGGGAGGACAGGAGGAGGTGGGAGGACAGAAGGAGGTGGGAGGACAGGAGGAGGTGGGAGGACAGGAGGAGGACAGAAGGAGGTGGGAGGACAGGAGGAGGTGGGAGGCCAGGAGGAGGTGGGAGGACAGGAGGAGGTGGGAGGAGGTGGGATGAGGTGGGAGGCCAGGAGGAGGTGGGAGGAGGTGGGAGGACAGGAGGAGGCCAGGAGGAGGTGGGAGGCCAGGAGGAGGTGGGAGGACAGGAGGAGGTGGGAGGACAGTAGGAGGAGGGAGGACAGGGGAGAAGCCAGACAAAATGGAGCAAGGAAACACAGAAGCGGTATAAAACAGGGTTCTCCTTGAGGGGGTGGTTCAGGGAGGGGTTGTTCTGAAGGACACGGTGCTGGTGACAGGAGAGGGAGGCGGGGGAGGTCTAGGGGTTAAGGTTATCGTTTGACTCCGAGCCCAGAGCTTCTTGGTATGGATGCGCAAGAGATTTGAGATCAATAGTGTTTTATGAATGCTTGGTGAGATATTTATGGAGACCACTCTGGGATTCTCCGATAGTCGGCACATTAAAACTCCCCTTCAGCGTTCTAAGAGACTGGACCCGGTACGTGATAGCTACTAGTCTTGAGAAAGCAGTCTGATCATCGTTATAAAACCCTAATTTATTACCTATGTCTGGGTGCCTTAAACGAGTTGTCTTTTAACTGCTAACTGTCAGGGTAATGCCCCTCCCTCTCTGATCCCTCCCTCCCTCCTACCTCCCTCTCTTCTCCCCCCCTCCCTTTCTGCTCCCTGCCTCCCTCTGTACTTTTCTTCATCATTCAGTTGGGTTGCTTTTCATGCCACCTGTGATTGACGGACAAGATGGACTTCCCATCAGAAAAGCCCCGGGGGAGTTCTTAAATCTATATTGCCTTTAACGGAAGCAGTCACAGTAAACCGAAGCAGATATTTTCACAGCACATTTCACTCACTAATAGCTGACAGATGGCTATGCCATTTCTAACAAATTACACTCAGAGTATAGCCGTTAAATCTTAAGCACCTTTAAATGATCCATATTGGATTTGAGGGTCTTTAAATGAAAATCTTTAGATATCCATCTTATCCTTCAAAAAGGGCCTGAGAGCAATATGCCAAGTTGAACAAATAAAAGCCAACTCAAGTCATGTGCTTGAGTTTCTATTGAGGTAGGCATTAATCCTTGTTGCTTTTTTGGCCTATATATAGAATGGGAGAGTAATCTGCAAACTTTTCCGAGGGCCAACTGAATACCACTAAGCTGTCTTTTGTGTTAGCAAAGTGCCAGTAATCCACCTGGGAAACAACAGCAGATCCCTGTCCCAATTCCTTCCCTGCACCCTCCGACTACACACTACCTCTCCGTTTTGAGCGCTTCGACGTAGCGTAGGGTGTCCCAGATGACAATAAGGTGTAGCGGTAGTGCCGTTTGTGCCCTCCAGATGGCCCTTCGTACTGTGTGAACGCCCTGGCTCCATGAGGTAGGGGTAGAATGAGTTTCCCAGAATGCATTTCGATTTCTGATTCAAACCATGGTCGACAAAGTGGGGATCACTAATTGAATATTTTAGCAATAACGTTGTCCCCAAAAAAGTAATCAGTTGGAATGTTTTAGTTTAGTTCATAAAAAAGGGGAAATATTTAAGTTTACAATTTACGAAGCCTGCCCACTACAAGCGCTTTACAAGTCGGAGTCTGTCACATTTTGTAGTCTTTCTTTTAATCTGTTTCATAAGGAGCGGCAACAACCTCAAGGAGAGCTTTCAAGCGGAGTCAGAGGGCTTAGGGAAGGAAATAGCACAGGGTTTTAGAGAAATGTACACACATACACATCTGTGCAGCAACAGCGCCTGTGCAAATATGACCACTCCAACTCATTATTTTGAAGTAGATGTTTGCACAAACACACACACACAGACACACTCACACACACACACACACACACACACACACACACACACACAAACTCACACACACACACACACACGCACACATAAATACACATTGTGCGTCTCTGGACCACTCACCCCACTCACAACAACAAACACAGTGTCGGGGCCCCGGCTTGGCCCCGGGGCCAACTCTGCACGGGATGACATCATGTGTGAGTACACTGTGTGTTACCATGGAGATAATACCCTGGTGCTGATACGGGTGGCCAACCTGAGAGACATATTTCTCTCATTCATGCAGTCATTTAGAGAACAAAGTGATGACAATCAGAGCATATAATCAACATTTTTGCATCTATGAAAAATTCTTAGTTGCTCGACCAGGTTTCGAACAAAACAACCGAACACGTTGGGTTTTCCACTGTGGTGGGCGATTCTCCTGATTTAACATTTAACCTGTATAGACGTAGTATGCACCACTGCTATTAGTGAGTGTGTTTAGCAGATTTGTACACCCCTAGTGACTCCATTACAGGAAATGCATAAGATATGGACGCATGCTGATGCTGAAGACATTTTGTGCGTGTAATGTGAAGATGGTTTCTGGCCACATCCAAGCTAAAAACATTTGGTATTTATCGGACAACAGCTGCTACGTAAACACTAGTTTGATGCACACACACACACGCAGACTGAAAGAGATACGTAAACATCTACAAGATTAAGACTGTGGTCTGTCTCAAACCATCAACAACGCACAGCAAGGTTAGTCCATCAACCTAGGAAAACTAAACAAAGTAAAGAAAATGCCCGCTGACTTGAAACCTCGGCCAAACAAATCGACAGAAATCCTTTAGGAAATAAAGATTGATTTGGAGTAGTTGCAGTCTTTCTGTAACTTATGATTGGACTTTGGCACACTTTACTTTAAGTAACATCAAGTCTGGTGGACTTGGATCAATCTCATTGCCCCACATTGTCTTTGTTTGTTTGTTTGTTTGTTTGTTTGTTTGTTTGTTTGGGGGATGTGCGTGTGTGTGTTAGTTTATTTGTTTCTGTGTCTATGTTTGCAAAGTTTGGAAGATGTACAGAGGGAGAGTAAGTGTGTGAGAGAGACAGAGAAAGACAGAGAGAGAGAGAGAGAGAGAGAGAGACACACACACACACAGAGAGCGAGAGAGAGAGAGAGAGTGTGAGAGAGAGAGAGAGAGAGAGAGAGGGAGAGAGAGAGACACACAGAGAGAGAGAGTGTGAGAGAGAGGGTGAGCTCTCACACTCCAGAGGTATTTGTGTCTCCCCAGGGGAGCTGAGGAGAAAGACTTGCTGCCCATGTGGATTAAAAAGGATAAAGAAGCATGGATGAATGAATGGACAAATTAATGAATGAATGAACCGCGGTGAACCAGAAGGGCACCGGCAACCGGCTGACAAACTCGTTGTGCAGGTTCTAGCTGGGAGCGTTTGGGATAATGGCTCGTTAGCTAGCCGCTCGCTTCTCGCTGTACTACCTGAGACCTATGGAGATCACTTAAAGGAACTTCCTGCTCGAGGAGGAACACGCGTCATGGCTCAGCATTAGCCCCCCAAACACAGTGCCAAGCTTGGGCCCCGGCCCCTCCGGCCCCCTGGGCCCCTGGTCCTCAGCCATGGGGCTCGCCTGCTGCAAACCAGGGAGACTGAAGAAAGAGCACCTTCAAGGTAACCAGAGAACATCCACGAGAAACCTCCATCTGGTCTCAGGCTTTGATTTATGGGTAACACAACACAGTAATTAGGGTACATTATAAAGGGTACATTAATTAACCAAGCATTGACATAAGTCACGAGTAATAATAATAAGCATTAATAGTTAACTAATGGTCTCATAATTATATACAAATGGTGTTCATGTTAACTAAGGTAATACATTATTTAAAAGGGTTAGTATTAGGACCCCACTAACCCTTGCTCTGTTCTCCTATGCTAGGGTTAGGTTTAGGGTAACCCTAATGCTGTACAATTATGCTTGATACTGCCTTAACTAATGTTAATACATTTTGAATTAATGTTCCCTTATTGTTCAGTGTTACCGATCTATTGACTTACTGTTTTGTCATTGGGCAGACAAATTGTATTTATAAGTGACTTAAAGTGAATTCAGATGTCATTAAGGATAGGGTAGGGGTTAGGTGGCATCTTGCTCAAGGATGATGGTAGACAGTTGACTTTGGGGATCAAACCCAGAACCTTACGCTAACCACTATATATTAGTGTGTAATGTAACCACAGTGAATTCATCTGGACTGCGGGCAGATCAGTTCATCTAGAGTACGTTCAGTCCCCGGAGGAGGAATACATTCGCTTTTTGATTTTGCACAGTTGAGAAACCGACACCGTGTACATCGACAGACACACAATCTTCTATCGACCACTGCTTGCAGGGATTCACTGTTTTCTTATTAGGGGATTTCTATTTAATGTACAGAATTGTCAGTCAAGTCTCAAGTGGATTGAATTTCGAAGGTGTTTACATTTTAAATCACCATATTGCTTGGATGTTTGTTTGCGTGTGCATGATATCTTTAGTGAGGCAATGTTGCGATGTGAAGGTACAAACAGAGGAACTGGCTGAATCAAAATAGAGAATCTGTAGGTTATTTCATTTATATGTTTTTCTCGCTGAAAGACGAGATCTGGCAATTGCCACATGTCTGCACTTTATTGGCACATCTGGGGAGACCTAGAGAGGGTGACATTGTGAGTAACATTGTGATAATGGTCCTGGAGCAACAAGCCGGGCATTATAGCGACAAAGCTAAAAGCAATTATATAAATATTGACCATGATCCATTCCTGTAAAAGCATAATAATGAGGGAATAACAATTAATCCTAACCATATTATTTATTGTCCTCCTCTGTGGCTGTGTAGCTAGTAGGATAATAATGTTGCTGCTAGTCTGTCTTTTCTTAAGACCTTCAGAAGGCTTACTCTTTTCTGAAACGTGAAGTAGCTGGCCATGAAAATACTGTTCTGCAAGCTGCAGAACAGGCTAAATGTTAAGGTTAAATATTAAGAAGGCCAAACATAATCCCATACATTTGCGAGTGCACACTTCAGGAACACGAGTTGGAGGTTTGAAAATGCGATACGCCTAGGCTAGTGAGCCAGCAGTCATCCATCATTAAGTCTCATCTGTGGTCCCACCAGGGTGAGAAGTGAGAGAGAGAGGCAGTGTGTCACAAGAGAAGTAGGCTATTAAGTCCAAGGTTTTTTTTAGTACACACCGTAATGGTGCTCTTATATTAAGGCGAACACCAGCTATTTTACTAGTTAAACTGAAAGGTTTAGCAGGTATGTGGCCTAATGTCCCAATACTAAGAATTGAAGACAAAATTACTGTAAATAACTTGCCCTTTTAAAAAGATTTGTGTGGCAGGGCTAGCTAGCTAGCTAGTTTCTTTGACTTGCGGTGAAAATCTATTTAAAGGAAGGATTCGCCTAGTTTAAGCCAATGTCGGTTAAAGGAGCTGTAGGTAATATTCAAGAAAAAAAATGTTTCACCGCCATTAAGAAATTTTCCATTTCGCACAACGGATGGATTCCCCTAATAAATCATGGATGAGATGCCCAGATTGGTCAGTTATGAAACAAGATGGCTCATAAAGAGGCATGAAGAGTCAACTAGAAACAGATATTCTCACATAAAATTCCAATCATTAATAGCTTAAGGATTCTCTGCCTTTTCTAACAAATTACAGTCAAATCACAGGTATAAATGTGAGCCAGGAATTATACTAAGAATTTGAGGACATACTCATCCACATTAATGAACCAAAATTAGACGCTTCGATTTCACACCAATTTACAACGTCACAGAGAAAATAATTTGACATTTTACTTTGACACACACACAAACACACACACACAGACACACACACGACACACACACGACACACACACCAACACTGACCCACACACCGACACACACACACACACACACACTATACAGAGCTGCAGAAAACGATATTCATTCCATTTCGGGCGGAACGAGGGAGACGAGACACACATTTCCGAGTAGAAAAATGATTCATTTTCAGAAGGAAACATTCAACACCCCCACAGCCCCGCATGGTGTCTCTTCCTGGGGCCTCTGCAGGGGGGGAACTCAAACACATCACAGCCACTCCTTTACCCAGGGAGAGCTGGGGGAAGGTTTAAAGAAGAGTCGATTTAAAAAATGGTGCCTTAATATTCCTCTCCCTTTGACTTGCTTCTCCTTTAAGTGTTGTGATTATCCCGCCTTTGTGTGACTGCAATGTAATGTTGGTTGCAGGTGTGTGTGCAGGCGTGTGCGCGTGCGTCTGTGTATGTGTGTGTGTCTTATCAGACTTCCATAGTAAAGTGTTGGAGAGTGGGGCTCCTGCATGTCTGGTTTCTGCTCGTGTTTATTAGACCTTTTGGATTCCCAAAGCTTCCTTAATCTCCCTTATCATTTTCTGGTAAAAGGAGCGGCCCCAGGGATCCAGCATTATGAATAAATAAATAGAGAGAAAGAGAGAGACAGAGAGAGAGAGACAGAGAGAGACAGACAGACAGAGAGACAGACAGAGAGAGGGAATCAGAGAGAGAGAGTGAGTGATTAAATGAACTAGCTGTTACAGACTATTGCCTCACTTCTACTGATACAAAGAACATCCCCTTTGCGACCGAAACTTAGCCAAGCATCCCACTCATCATCCCCCAATGTCTCTGTCTCTGTCTCTGTCTCTGTCTCTGTCTATCGCTCTCTCTCTCTCTCAACAGATGTAGAAGTGTTATTAGTCAAGTACAATAGTACTCCCGCAATATTTATGTGGATCCTAATTTCTATGTGGCTAACAACTGCAGTACGAGTCATATATTGCACTTATCATTATGGCTTTGGAGAAAATAAATTGCTTTCCATGGTCGTTCACAGTAATGGACTTCAGCCCCAAGTGTGTGTGTGTGTGTGTGTGTGTGTGTGTGTGTGTGTGTGTGTGTGTGTGTGTGTGTGTGTGTGTGTGTGTGTGTGTGTGTGTGTGTGTGTGTGTGTGCGTGTGCTTGCATGCCAGAATGTGTGTGACTGTCTGTGTGCTTGCAGTGTGTGTGTGTGTGCGCACTTCAGACCAAAGTGTTTGTGTGTGCTGTTCATCATTTCAGTGTGAATTGACCAAGCTGGCTGGAAAGGGCACTTAGCTTTATGGCGCTACTGTTTATATTTGTAATTCCTTCTCACAGTTGAATGACTCAAATCAACACCACCAAACACAGACTGGCCTCGCATGACTGAGCACCCAGAATAAAGTGCTTGACCCCAAGCTGAAAGGTGCTTTGATCCCCAATGTCAAGATTAAGCTCCACATATGTACCTCCAAATACTACGAGTCACTTTGAATAACAGCATCTGAAAAGTTATTAAATGGAATCCAAAAACAATCAAACCACTGTATTATATATTCCCAATTCAAGTCAGAGATAGGTCTTCACGCATTTATTGCTAGATTTATTTCTGCCATCTCATGATGTTAAGCTCTGAATTTAAAACGTCTTCCCTTTTGCATTTCCTCAGGGTCTGTTTGAATTGGTAACATGAATAAAATGTATGTTCTATTACAATGGAATATAAATGCTCATTAAGATTTTATGTGATGCAGTGGGGCCATCTAGTGGTATTAAAACCAAGTAGTCCTTGAGGATATTAAAACCTGTCTTTGAATCAGCACTAGATATTTAATGCACTGTTGCACACAGGCACAATACAAATCACCTCTTGTTCAAACCATAGTGTGACTTCACTATTGTAAGAAAGGCTTTTCCTTCACTTGTGTGCCATCTTTGTATTCTTGTTTCCAGCTGCCAATAAATGCTGACAGGCAGTACTAATTAAAAATGTGGATGGGGTTCCCATTCATACATGGAACAAGGTTTTTTCATGAAGAGAAAGCAACGATTATTTGTTGTGAGGCCAAACTGAGCAGGCAGTCCGTGGCTGTTTCAGATGTTGTGGTCATGTGGCTTATGAAGATACAATGAGAATCAATTTCTCTTCATGTGCAGTTTTTAAACGGTGAATAAATCCCTGTTTTGTGATGTCAATATCATAGTGCATACTAGTTTATACTAGTACATCACTAATTTCTCTACAATATTTTGTGTGGTTGAACAACAACCCCCTCTCCCCGCTGAACCTGTCCTGTTCCCTCCGAACACTCCTTCTGTCAGTCCCCCATGTGTCCTTCTGTTTGTCTCTCTCTGCTTCTGTATGTCTCTCTGTCTCTCTTTATCTCCAGCTGTCTGTCCTTCTGTGTGTCTCTCTGTCTGTCTGTCTCCAGTCCGCCTGTCCTTAAATCTGTCTGTCTGTCTCTCATTGTCTTCACTTCTATTTGTCTGTGTGTTCATCTATACATCAATCCATCTGTCTGTCTGCCCATCCATCCAGTCTTACTCTTTCTCTCTGTCTCTCTCCCCCAATACGCAGGTGGATCAGGGGAGAAGGACAGGGCAGCCATGAGTCATGAGGCCTTCTTGTTGATGGCCAACTCCCAGAGTGATATGGACGACTGGGTCCGTGCCATCCGCAGGGTCATATGGGCCCCCTTCGGAGGAGGTAGGCTGCCTAACCCGCACTCACACTAACCAACCGTCACCCTAACCAACAACCCTAACCCAGCCTCACACTAACCCTAACCCACCCTCACACTAACCCAACAGCCCTAACCCACCCTCACACCAACCCAACAACCCTAACCCACCCTCACACCAACCCAACAGCCCTAACCCACCCTCACACCAACCCAGCAACCCTAACCCACCCTCACAGCAACCCAACAGCCCTAAACCACCCTCACACTAACCCTCACCCACCCTCACACCAACCCAACAGCCCTAACCCACCCTCAGACTAACCCAACAACCCTAACCTGTCTCACCGACGCTACAGGTAGGGGTTCACCGCTCTGGTGAAGTCACTTTGGGCTCTGGACATTACGACACACACACGGTTACGATTCCTCTACGTTTTGACCTTTGTCTGCATTGTTTAACAGTGGACATAAGTGGACAATACGTAGAAAATCGAATTCTCACTCTCAGGTCTTGGTCTGGGTCTGGTCTCGGCGTCTCTGCACTTGACAGCAGTCCAGAAATACAACAAGGGGTTGCTGGGAGTCAACGGGCCGGTGACTGACAGCTGGGGGGGTCTGGTCTGGTCTGGTCTGGTCTGGAGGTGTTGCATTACGTTGTATTAATAGTATGATCGTAAACACACACACTGATAAGACAAGTACAGTATGTATATATGTAGGCGCATATGCACACGCAGTGATCGCGTTTCAACACTTTCCATCAAAGCGTGACGCTTTTACCACCCAGAAGCGTGGTCGCTGATAAGACTAGTACAGTAGGCCTATGTATATGAACCATGTATATAGGCCTGTGCTATCTTAAATGCTACTTGCTATGGTAGCTTGTGGGGTTTTCTATCATACATGAAATGTGTCTTAAATTATGGATTTATTGGCACTTTTCTCAAATATAACTTTGCAGCCCCTTGAGAATAAGTGTTTGATTCGCAATATAATTTTGGTGAATATGAACATTCCCATGTTTATGCTGCGATAACCTCATATTTAAACCGACTCGAAAAGAGAAAGAGAATCCCACAGACTGACATGACAGTTGTACAAAACCCGGTACAGCATGTCCAAGCACATTTTCATCCAAGCGTCTCCAAGCCTCCCCCATCCCATACCCCCCACCCCCGATCCCACCCCCGCTTCTCCGTTTACCCATTAAGAATAGACCCCACCGTCTCCAATATAGAGGAGGTGGCGTTAACGGCGGGGGAGCCGTGGAGGACGCACCCCACCGACCCATGTCTGGCCACCTCCCTCACTCCTTGGCCCTGACATCAGCTGTTGGTTCGACAGCCTCTCTCCCGCCCAACTCTCTCCCGCTCAACCCTCTCCCACCCGTTCATTCCCAATCCTCGCTCCGGTGTTAAAACATAGTTCGGGGAAAACCGTCGGGAGTGTTCTCCAATGAAAGCCGTTTGCGGCCACGTCTCTGGGTCGAACCATCCTCTGATCAGGCGCTCGGTGGATAAATGCAGAGGGATGTATGAGAGGCGCGCTCTGCTACTGTGCAGTCCCTGCTCCGTGGCGTCTTACTATGACTACTGGGACCTCTCCGCCGCGTGCGACTGCTGCGTCAACTCAGCAGGTACTGCCTCCCCTGTTTTTGTCCCTCGGGGGGCACCGCACTTGGATCTTCATGTTTGTTATGTGCTATTTCTCAAATCAACCAAGAGCTCCGCGTCTATTGGTGGTTTCTGTTTTTACTTCGCATTTGCATCAAGAAAGTTGATGCTCTGTCTTATATTCTAACCATATTTTTGAAAAGTATGAATATAGATGACCAGGGGCATAGGAATGAGTTTAACATTGGGGGGGACACATATCGGAAACCTGACAGATCCGTTAATGGTTTGAACAGAAATATGTCATAAATTAACTACACTGAAAAAATTCATAAATATATTTTATTCTACTAAAAAGATACATTTTTAAATGTAAAGGAAAACACATTTTGAATGGCAGTAATGAACTGATAAATATCAAATAAATTCTTTAATTGCACGCTCAATCATCCAGGTTTTAAGAATAAGAAGCGGTGACAAGACGCTGTGTTGCGCTTTCAAAATAAAATAAAATATCTTTCTCCCCCTGGTATAATTTTTAGGTGGGACAAATGCGCCTGTCTCCAATATTGGAGGGGACACGTCCCATCCGTCCCCCCTGGTTCCTACGCCCTTGTACATGACTGAACACCAAAAAAACGAACTAACTAACAAATAAACAGCGTTACCTTACTGATGACATTCAAGATTTGATCTTGAATCATGGCAGGGGGTAGGAGGGTGCAGTGGTTAGGGTTGATCTGCCAACCACAGGCAGGTACTGGGTTCGATATCTGGACGTCCACAGTCTACCTGTAGACACTCCTGAGCACGATGTCCTGTTGGGAATCCATTCCGACGCGAGCCTCTGTTGGATAAATAACCACCGGAGTGCGCGTCTCCCCGGCCCTCCGCAGGGATCTTCGGCCAGCGTCTGGAGGACACGGTGCAGTACGAAAAGAAGTTCGGGCCGCGGCTGGCCCCGCTGCTGGTGGAGCAGTGTGTGGACTTCCTGCGGGAGCGGGGCCTGGACGAGGAGGGCCTCTTCCGCATGCCGGGACAGGCCAACCTGGTGAAGGAGCTCCAGGAGTCCTTCGACTGCGGGGACAAGCCCCAGTTCGACAGGTAGTCCGCACCGATGTTGATCTGTCTATGTATCTGTCTGTCTGTCAAGCTGATGTCTGACCGGCTCACGGCCTGTATGTCTTTGTCAGACCGAAGCACGGGGAGAAATCCAATTCAGCTTCTAGTACGTAACATTATAATGATGTCTATCTAACTATCTATCCATCTTTCTTCATGTCTGTATCTGTCTGTCTGTCTGTCCGTCTGTCTGTCCGTCTCTCCGTCTGTCCGTCTGTTTGTCTGTCCATCCATCCATTCATCAACATACCCATATGTCTGTCGGTATATCTGCTGTCATTCAGGTCAAGTCGAGTCAATGTTGTTTGTATAGCCCTTATTCACAGTAAGAGTCTCAAAGGGCATAACAGGCCATATATTCAGGACAGCCCCTTACCCTAGCCCCCCAAAAGACAAGAAAAAAATCATTTTAAGAGTCAAGGAATAAACCTTGAAAATGCCTGCCTATATGTAGAATTTATTTTCAATCAGAATGAATGAATAAGTAAATGTATAACTCCAGCCAAAAGAAATAGCTGTGTCTCTTATCTAACAGTACAGTGTAGTGCTTAGCATGGGGACACCAGCCGGCAGCAGAGCGCTGTGTGAGGCGACTGTAACTCAACGTGCGCCTCTCCCTCCCTGCAGTAACACAGACACCCACACGGTGGCGTCTCTGCTGAAGCTGTACCTCAGGGAGCTGCCGGAGCCGGTCGTCCCCTTCGCCAAGTACGATGACTTCCTCTCCTGCGCTCATCTGCTCGCCAAAGACGAGGAGGAGGTGGGTGTGTGGGGGAGGGGGGGGGCGGGGGGAGAGAAAGCAAGAGAGACAGACAGAAAGTGTGTGTGGCTTTGTGCGAGCAGGTGTGTGTGTCTGTATGTGCTTGAGGGTGTGTGTGTGCATGTGAGTATTTGTGAGAAAGTGTGTTTGCATGAGCAAGTGTGTGTGTGTGAACAAGCGTGTGTGTGTGTGTGTGTGTGTGTGTGTGTGTGTGTGTGTATGTGTGTGTGCGTGTGTGTGGGTGTGCATGCGTTTGTGTGTGTGTGTGTGTGTGTGTGTGTGTGTGTGTGTGTGTGTTTGTGTGTGTGGGGGACATGATTAATGAGTTAAACAGTTGTCTAATGTATCACTATCAGGGGGTCCAGGAGCTGGAAAAACAAGTGAACTCTCTACCTCTGCCCAATTACAATCTCCTAAAGTACATATGCAAGTAAGCCATTTTTATTTTTCTCTCAAACTATATCATATCGAAGATTTTATTGCTCTACATTCGTAATTAATTCATTATTGATAATTTTACATTAGGTTTCTCGACGAGGTCCAGTCCCATTGTAACGAAAACAAAATGAGCGTCCAGAACTTAGCCACGGTGTTTGGGCCAAACATGCTGCGACCCAAGATGGAGGACCCTGTGGCCATCATGGAAGGTGTCAGCCATCTTCTCTTTCTGTGACCGACAGCCACTGTGATCAGCAGCTACATGACAATACTCCTTGTTTGAGATCTCAATTTGCACAGAACCGATACATCGAACGCCAAGAGCACTCCTTCATAAACACAGCACGGCATTAGACTGTGTATGTTGCAATAGATGTACAATAAATCAACAATACATAGATGACAAAAGTTATGTTATGATTAGGATTTATGTTTCAATAGGATCTTGCTTTTTACAATACTAGTACAACACTATATTACTACTGTAAATCTGAAAGATCTATTTTAATTTCATGGGCTACCGATTTCGATTCTGAAGCTCCAATGGCGTTGTGTTCTTC
The DNA here is from genome assembly GCF_949987615.1 of Pollachius pollachius. Taxonomy (NCBI): domain Eukaryota; kingdom Metazoa; phylum Chordata; class Actinopteri; order Gadiformes; family Gadidae; genus Pollachius; species Pollachius pollachius. Next base: position 10,043,906 of record NC_136952.1, read on the forward strand.
TTCCTCCTCAGGCACTTCCCTTGTCCAGCACCTGATGACCATCCTCATCAGGGACCACAACCGCCTGTACTCAGGGAGGGACCAGGAGGGGCCGACCGCTCCCCAGTCAGAGCTCACCGTCCCTGGGCAGCAGCCGCAGCACCGCAGCCTGGGGGCCTGGATCTCCGAGGAGGACCTCCAGAGCTGCCCTCTCTCCAACGCCAGCGGCGACGTCGACCTGGAAAGCAGCGCCTCCTCGCTGGACGCCAAACTGTGCGCCGCCGTCACTCCCCCTCACCAGACGCCCAACCCCAACCCCGCTCCCAGACTGGGCCCTGCTTCCACAGGGAAGGGAGGAGGAGGAGGAGGAGGCGGAGGAGAGACGGTGATCAGCCCCAGCAAACAAGCCAAGACGCTGCCTTCCTGGAAGTACACCTTCAAGAGCTCCTCTTCCACGCCGCGCGGCCAGCCCCAGGCCAAGCAGAGCGGCGCGGGCTCCACCACCGACACCGCCAGCTTGTCTTCCAGCAGCGGTGGAGGCGGTGGTGGTGGAGGCGGTGGGGGAGGCGGTGGGGGTGGCGGAGGCAGCAGCGGTAACTGGCTGATGAACGGTTTGTCCTCTCTGAGGGGTCATCGGCGCACCTCCTCCGGGGAGCGCTCGGCGCGCGACCGAGACTCCACGGGCTCCTCCCAGCGGCTCTCCACCTACGACAACGTCACCTCCTCGTCCAGCATGGGGAGCGTGCCCAGCGTAGCCAGCACGCCCTGGTCCACCTCCTCCTGCGAGATCTCCGGCCCGGACTCAGCCAGCAGCGAGCCCTCGTCCAATCACAACTCCGGCAGCAGCTCCGGAGCCGGGGCGGAGTCGGACAGCCAGAAAGAGGAGGACCGGGGAGGGGACGGGGGGACGGGGGCTGAGCGGAGAGGCTCTGCGGACCAGGAGGACAGCTGTGAGGCCATGGAGGTGTGCGGGAACAGCACCGCCTGCAGCGAGAACGGGAACGGGGTCGTGGCGAGCGTTGTCATTCCGTCCATTTACACGTCGGAGGACGGGGACGGGGGCGCCCCGTCGCTGGGCAGCCTGGTGGAGGGTCTCCGGGACGAGCTCAGGAGCCAGAAGGGAGCCTACGAAGTCCGGATCAAAAAGTAAGGCTGAGTGCTATCCGTGTGAATTAACGTGGGACCATTCATACCATAAAATAAAGGAATGAAGGGATTCCAAACCTTGGATTGCATATGTTATAAGCTATATATTTTATATATTTATATATATATATAACATAAATGTGTTTTTTTAAAGTTTCCAAAGCTTTCAGAAATGTCCTGTATACACGGGTATCTCAATGTGTGTTGAGATACATATACGTTTGCGGGCGGTTAGCAAAGCATTATTTCGATTTACATCCCTGTTTTGTCGCCCCCTGCAGGCTCGAGGAGTCTAGTGCGGCTCTGTGCACCCAAATGGAGCGGCTGGAGCAGGAGATGGAGCAGGAGAGGAAGAAGCAGCGCATGCTGGAGATCAAGCTACGCAACTCTGAGAGGGCACGCGAGGACGCTGAGAACCGAAACAAACTCCTGGAGAAGGAGATGGAAGACTTCTTCTCCACTCTGGGTGATCTCGCCCTTGGGGCAAGAACAAGCGATATATAACACGTGGAGCCACCATCGCTGGGTTTTTACACACACTGTAAACAACCTGCTGACTTCTGGGGTTCAATTCCAGCGGGTTCTCGGATCCATCAACTCCATCCAATCAGGACACGGCTTCCAGTAACATCGTCATTGTTTTGTTGGGAATTTCCCGGTTTGGAGTTAGAGGAACAGGATTTTTGATTGGGATTGGAAGACGATGAAATTTAAAAAATATATAAATAGTAGGATGGACACTAGCTACTACTTGGCCGAGATATATAAAATCCCTGTTGCGGAGAGTGAAGTGCTGCTTAAACCCCTTGACCAAACCAAGGAGACCACAAACTTTGTGCGTTCCATTTATCACACATGGATCCGATTTTATACGCAAGTCAGGTTCTTGTATGTATCCGTTGAGGGAGGGGGGGGAGGGGTGGAATGGATTATGTGAAGTAAATATTAAGATCCAGTGAATGAAATCCCATTGTTGAATGCAAGCTAATGCTTAATCATCTAAGCAAAGCTGTACAATGCCAGCCATCGTAGAAGTATTCCCTGAAAGTAGCTTACGGCCTACTACTGAAGACAACCACCCTTTCATTAGAACGATCTCTAACGATGATCTTCTCCTTTGGATCATTTACCCTACTGATCTTCATTATGGTAACCAAGCCTGTATGGTAGGGTATCCTAAACAAGGGGTTGTCAATGGTGCACAGTACTTAACCATAAGAGAAACAAGAGCTTGAGAACTCTTCTGCTTCGAGCCGAAGAGTGCCATTTATTTAGCAAAACTGCAGTAAAAAGGGAATTGTTCTACGATGGTTAATTCTGGATTGCTGGTTGATCTCAGGCCACTTGTGTGCCTAGCTAACGAACCATTGGACGTAGCTAGCTATGTCCAATGTTGATATCCCATGCCCCTCTGTCAACAAAAACCGACAAAAAGTATTTGGTTTACACCAATACTTGCAGATGAAGGTTGTATACCTCAGAAGAAAGTAACACTATAACAGGGAGAATTTCAACTTGTGACGTGCGACTTTAAAGGAGACATATTATACCACCAGGTGTGAGTGGGATTAGCTTTATGAGCAACGTTAACTTGAGTCCACTGGGTAGGCTGGTGGACTGATCTATCCAGCACTGAACTAGGTGGACAGGCCCACTAGTGATGTCATATGGGGCAGATTTTTGAAACGGCTTGTAAGGCTAATCACACTCACACCTGGTGGTATAATGTCTCCTTTAAGCATTTACAATTTAGCCTATGCTGCCGTAATAGCCAGGACATGCAGAAACAATATGAAGGTTGCTTGAAATCCATACCAAAGCCCCCAAAAGCTAAGACTTATACTCTGGTGTTTGCTAACCTGTATGACCTGTACAACCAGACAGGAAGCCATGTTGGTCTTGGCACAGGAAGCTGACCACTGCCATCACAGTTAACGATAGCATTTCCTGGTTGTGCCTTCAGGGAAGTGTTATTAAACATATAAAAAAGTGTGCTGCCTTCTATTGCAGATTGGTAATTTAAACAGAAAGACATACAATGAGATACCTTCAATTTACCTGGATGGTGCATTTATTGTGAAGCTGATTTTGTGTACTGAATAGACTGAATTTTGAATTGAGAATGTACTCTTCGTAGTGAATGTACTGTGTTGTGAATGAAACCAACGGAACCATTTATTTTAAAATAGCTAGAAAACAGAATATCACTGTAGTTGCCCACAATGTATCAACCTTAGGGTTGATATCAGTTTGTACCACTTCACAATGTCTTTGATATAGAAATCCAATCACTAGCCAACAAGACAAGTAGGGTTAATTCCTTACTCATCAACCTCAAATACGAAAACATACAACAAATATATGATAGACATTTGTCATTCAAAAGACTTAGGTTCACAGTCATGTGTTGTAAGCGTTGCATGTGGTTAAATTGTTGTCTTTTTAAACAAATGTGCAGATAGCAGCACTCATTTCCTAAGGAGCGCACTGTAACCAGTATGAATTAAAAGTGAAAATGTGCTTTGGTTGGGAAAGAAAAGGTAATAATTTTACTTTTCTTATTTTAATATATTTTGTACAGAGGAACATAGTAAATGTTATTCAATGGCCCTCGTTATGAGTAAATGTTTGCAAGTGAGGATATCAGGAGTTGTCACCTTAAGGCTTATTTTTTTTTTATGAACTGAAAACTTAAGTTTAAGGGCCTCTATTTTACCACTATGATATGTGGGTCGACACGCCTCTTTGTGATGAATATAGGGGGGTATTTGAAATGGCGTTTCAGCATCATACCTGGTGGTAAAATGGGGGCCCTTTAAGCAAAATGTGCTGGACTGAAGACTTAACTAGGTCTCCACAGAGCAGTCATGGTGCTTATTTATTATAAATCAACTCTATTGTAATGAATGAATAATCTATGAATAAATGAAAAAATTATACTGAAAAGACTTCAGTGGGATTGCAACAAACAAACCAAAGTATTGTGTCATTTGGATCTCATTTTAAGTGCCACATTACGATCAAAGTACACTTTTTTTTGGCTTATAAAATGGTCTTCAATGTACATTAAGAACAGAGAAACACCTGAGTGATTCAAAGTGTATTTTACTTTATTTGCAGTACATGTTTTTTTTGTTTGTTGTTTCTTTTCTGAGTTGGCATCATCCGATCCCAGTGCATGTATTCTAGTAGTGCACTTAATCGTTGGTTGCGCTTCTCTGGGGTCACGCAAAACCAACAACTCTTAATCTACTTGCATGGCTGGATTCACTAGCAAACATTACAACCCAGCACCATACATATAACGAGTTTTTACAATTTTTTTTAGGCATTTAAACTTTTATCCTGTTTTGTTTATTAACATTATTTTCGTCTTACCACACAACCAAATCAAGATCTTCTGGCCATGATGAACATGAGGAAATCTCGTTTACTTTTCTCTTTTTTTGTATTTTCGCTCTGGCCGGATCTGATTGGCCGGTAAGACTAATTACATAACAATATGATTATAAACAAGTCACAGCAAAAAAAACGAAAATAAAAAAATGTAGTCTTAAAAAAGGGGAAACGTGTCGACAGTACCAAACATTTTCTCTACCTTCAGGAGACAGCTAACGTGGCTAGCGCCGGAACTTACAACTAGCACAATTTGCTGAAGGTATTGCACTGAAAAACAAAACAAAAAAATAGGAAAAAGAAGGGGGAGAAAAAATATATACATATAACATTTGTTTTAAACTTCTAGGACAAGTAGGCCTATACATAATGTACAAAACTAGAGGTCTGCTCAAATTAACAATGGTACAGTTTCAAAATAAATAAATAATATTTATGTTATTCACACGTCTTCCGTAGCTAATTCTGCAGGTAACTGTGTCCATCCGAATCCATAACCAAGTGTGTCCATCCAAAAACTGGTAGAAACTTTGAGTGAGGTAGTCCATCAAAGCCTTAAATTAAGATTAGGTTTTAGCAGTAAAATAAAAACACTCTAAACAAAGCTTTCCAATTGTGACTCTAAAGTCAAATACAAATAAAATAAAAAAGACAGAGCATGGGATAATAAAAGCATCATTTATTTTGCCATTATTGTCTTACATTTCCTGCAATTACAGCAGGAAATAAGCTCCTGTTACCAATTCAAGCCTGCTCATCCGTGAGCCTAGGGAAGCTAAGTAGCGTTGTCACCACTATCCTTGAAAAAATTATAATAGTTTGGAAACCTGTTATCATTGGTAATTGATTGGAAGTTAAAAGGAATGTCAAGGTAGTAAATCAATTGAGTGTTTTGTGACAAAAAGTGTGAAATTAACCCAAACAAATAAGTTTAACTGTAAAACGGATTTACCTCACTGAATTAATCTTTGCTATTCACAAGTACTGTTAAGATATGAATAGATGGATATTTCACAAAAGTACATCTCAAATGGAGGCCTATATGGCCAACCCAAAATAAATGTCTCATAGCGGATTCTCCTCAAGGTCACATCAAATGATGGCTATTCAAAACTGGACCCACGCAGTATTATGTGACCAAACGGTGTTTGTAGCCCTCCGTTCTGTTTATAACCCTCAGGAGAACTCTTCCCATATACCCTTAAAAGTATTACAGATTTTGAAAAGTCTAAAGTAATTGTAAGGAGAGGCGAGAAGGGAGATTATGAACAAATACAATTTTTCAGAAATGTTTATGTCAATTAGCTGTTACTTCAACCGTTGCAAAATGTGCTAAAATCTGGATCACGATTCACTAGTGTGATTTAAAGAAATAAAAGACTTTGACAATCCACCTTTTCCTTTCAAAACAACAGAAACGAAAATAAATGTTTGTTATGGTTACCCTGCAAAAAGACTACAGTCTCCAACTTTATCGTCAAAACATACAACAAAAAAGAAACAGTAGAAAAATATACAAAACATTTGCAAGAACGTCCACCTTTCGTGATTGATTTTAAACGTGTAACCTGCCATTTCTTACCTACGAAAACTCTCCGAGCCGAACGAGTACACTACCTCCTACGAAGTCAGGAATGAACACTTAAAGAATAGGCACTTTCCTTTCCAATAATACAAATAAAAACACACCCCAAAGAAGGGCTCCATTATTGCATACAGTAAATAATCGTCAGACATTAAGAGGGAGAGAGACTCTGTTTACATTTTTCTTATCTTTAGTTTTTCTCATATTGAAGTTAGGCTGCCATGCGTTGAAAACGAAGGGGAGTTTTGGTTTAAAAATCGTAGTCACGCTCCCAATAGATTTGAGTGAAAATCTGAAACTATCGCAAAGAGCACAAAGATACATCCCGTTACGTTACTAATAAAAGGATCTTGTATTAGGAAGCAAAACTTATCTAAATCATACTTACACAGTTCCCTCTTGGTCGTACGATACACATACCTCAATAAACACTACAGATCCAACACCTTCAACAAACCTTCTCGACATCACACCTTGGTACTTACTGATACATTCTCTGTACACCCCAACTGACACGTCAAACCTCACAGCACTCGCAACCTTTTCATATCCGTAAAGCTCCCATAGTCTATGTCAATACATTCCCCCAGTATTTTGCCGTCAATGTGACATTACTGTTTAAAGCAAACCTCTCGAGCAGTGGTGGGGGATTTAAGTGTAAAGCTATTCTCGGGGCTATCTGAAGGGAAGACCGACTGTCAGTACAATCCTACACGCCCACTGCGAATAAAACATAAAAAATAGAAAAGAAAAAGCAAAAGAAAAAATTCAGCAAAAGAAAGGCTTAAAAGCTCCACTTCCCCCTCCCCCTCACTGTGCCGTTACATAGCTTTAAAAGGAAAAAATAAACAATAAAAAATAAATAGTACAATTCTTACATCTCACACAGCAGGGGTAAAATGGTGGAAAGAGCGGGAAATCAAACAGCATTTTGAGATCGCCAGCAGCTGTCAAGAATAAACTTAACATAACAAAAAAAAGAAGGAAAAAATATCGTTTCCAAAAGAAAAAGTGTTTAAAGGTAAAGAAGTAGTAGTAGTAGTAGTGGTGACTCACAAGGAGACACCTAATATCTTTATACAAACAAATCTTAAAAAAGGGAAAAGAATCAAACCGAACAAAGCATGGTTTAAAAAAATGATCAGCTCCTTGATACAAAATACGGTAACGTGTTGTACGGAAGTATTGAGATCAATCATTTGTTGAAGTATATTCGAATGGCTCACCGCAAACATAATTTTTTGAAGCAACAAAATAAACGGACCATTGCTCTGTACAAACTCAAACTACATGTATATGGCGTGACGTAATAGTAGTAGCCTAAACACCAACTGAAAGATTTACAAAAACAACTAAAATAAAAAACAGATCACATGAAGAGGTTTTTCAATATATTTCTTTTTTTTTCTCAACGTCCATGAACCAAAAGAATCATGAAAAGTTTGCATCGTAGGATTCAGAACGTCGAAACAGGATGCCACAATAAATTAAAGCCTGGACTCAAGTTCAACAGAATTTCAAAACGAAAAAGAAACTATAATTATAAAAAATAAGAAAATGTCCTTAATAAAAAAAAAATGAAGACAAGAAGAAAGAACCGAAAGGAACCAAAATGGCCACCGATAAACTGACCTTTATGCTACACTACGAAAGCCTGAACAACAGACGAATGAGAGAGGGGGAGGCGGAGCTGTGGGAGGGGCCAGTGTCGGGCTTGGAGACTTTGGGTCCTCTTCAGGTGGGTGGGGGAGGGGTGGAGCTTATCACCTCACGCCAGAAAGAAAATAACTAGGAAGTTGTGTTTGTTGCCGTTGCGTTCTGTTGTTGTTGTTGATAGTCATCTGCAGCAGCCCGGCGGGCCGGTAGCGCCCGGGCCAGCGCTAGGCGATGGTTGTAGCTTCGGCGGGCTCCAGGCTGCTGCCGGTGGGGGCGGGGGCGGAGAGGGTGGCGTTGGAGACACCTGCGGCGGAGGCGGACGGGGGTTGGTGGTGCTGGTGCTGTGGGGGTTGGCTCACTGCTGCACCTGTGCTATGAGATACAGAGGCAATGGTCGGCGGTCAGAAAGGTAAAGGGTGGGGGGCTGGGATGAGGGGCAAAATAGTATGGTGGCCACAAGTGGGTTGTGATTACAGGCCGAAAGGTTCTGGGTCTGATGCCGTGTTCCCATCCTTCCTGAGAATGTAGGCCTTAGCTCCTAGCTGCTACTTTAACTGACGTACAGTGGGGCAAAAAAGTATTTAGTCAGCCACCAATTGTGCAAGTTCTCCCACTTAAAAAGATGAGAGAGGCCTGTAATTTTCATCATAGGTAAACCTCAGCTATGAGAGACAAAATGAAAAAAAAAAATCTAGAAAATCACATTGTCTGATTTTTAAAGAATTTATTTGCAAATTATGGTGGAAAATAAGTATTTGGTCAATAACAAAAGGTCATCTCAATACTTTGTTACATGCCCTTTGTTGGCAATGACAGAGGTCAAACGTTTTCTGTAAGTCTTTACAAGGTTTTCACACACTGCTGCTGGTATTTTGGCCCATTCCTCCATGCAGATCTCCTCTAGAGCAGTGATGTTTTTGGGCCTTCGCTGGGCAACACAGACTTTCAACTCCCTCCAAAGATTTTCTAGGGGGTTGAGATCTGGAGACTGGCTAGGCCACTCCAGGACCTTGAAATGCTTCTTAAGAAGCCACTCCTTCGTTGCCCGGGCGGTGTGAGACCCAGCCACGTTTCATCTTCAGTGCCCTTGCTGATGGAAGGAGGTTTTCACTCAAAATCTCACGATACATGGCCCCATTCATTCTTTCCGTCAAACGGATCAGACGTCCTGGTCCCTTGGCAGAAAAACAACCCCAAAGCATGATGTTTCCACCCCCATGCTTCACTGTAGGTATGGTGTTCTTTGGATCCAACTCCGCATTCTTTCTCCTCCAAACACGACGAGTTGAGTTTTTACCAAAAAGTTCAATTTAGGTTTCATCTGACCATATGACATTCTCCCAATCCTGTTCTGGATCATCCAAATGCTCTCTAGCAAACTTCAAATGGGCCCGGACATGCACTGGCTTTAGCAGGGGGACACGTCTGGCACTGCAGGATTTGAGTCCCTGGCAGCGTAGTGTGTTAATGATGGTAGCCTTTGTTACTTTGGTCCCAGCTCTCTGGAGGTCATTCACTAGGTCCCCCCGTGTGGTTCTGGGATTTTTGTTCACCGTTCTTGTGATCATTTTGACCCCACAGGGTGAGATCTTGCGTGGAGCCCCAGATCAAGGGAGATTATCAGTGGTCTTGTATGTATTCCATTTCCTAATAATTGCTCCCACAGTTGATTTCTTCACACCAAGCTGCTTACCTATTGCAGATTCAGACTTCCCAGCCTGGTGCAGGTCTACAATTGTGTTTCTGGTGTCCTTTGACAGCTCTTTGGTCTTGGCCATAGTGGAGTTTGGAGTGTGACTGTTTGAGGTTGTGGACAGGTGTCTTTTATACTGATAAGGAGTTCAAACAGGTGCCATTAATACAGGTAACGAGTGGAGGACAGAGGAGCCTCTTAAAGAAGAAGTTACAGGTCTGTGACAGCCAGAAATCTTGCTGGTTTGTAGGTGATCAAATACTTATTTTCCACCATAATTTGCAAATAAATTCTTAAAAAATCAGACAATGTGATTTTCTGGATTTTTCTTTTTCATTTTGTCTCTCATAGCTGAGGTTTACCTATGATGAAAATTACAGGCCTCTCTCGTATTTTTAAGTGGGAGAACTTGCACAATTGGTGGCTGACTAAATACTTTTTTGCCCCACTGTATATCGTTGAAAGCTGTTCTGTCTGGGTTGTTTAGGGGGGAAACACTTTAAAATATGAGGGGGTTGTTACTAGAGCTAAAAACGCTTTTAAATAATGGCGGTTTGCGATTTAGCTGTCCACCCTCGCACCTGCTCAGTTTTTGGTAAAACCTTTACGAGCTATAGTAAAACCTTTTCATAGAATGTTTGCATTCTATCTTTGGGTACAATCCCTGCCTGCTGGTCGATGACGTAGAATGTCTGATAAAAATGTCTGAATAGTGATAACTCAGTCCACTAACCTTGAGAAGCGGGCTGTCCCCTGATCACCCCATTCTTTGTCCTTTCCTCCCAGTCAACTTCTTTGTATATCAACTCTGTAACAAACACACACACACACACACACAGCATTTAAGGCCACATGACCAAGAACCAGGAAGGGAAGCTCGTTACCCCACGCAAAATAACACAAGGAAGACTAAACAAAACAGGTCATTAATGAACCGAGGACGAGAAATGGAACAAATCAAATGTGACGCATTTCCACGCTGCTTGCTCTCACAGCTCGTCACCAGCATGAGTAAAAGAAGAGAGAGACGAAGATGTCTTCCTACCTTTCCACTCCTCCACCGTGTGCTCCCTCTCGTCCAGCTGTTTGTCCGTGATGAGGGGGGGAGGCTGTGAGACAGACAGACGGACAGGCAGGAGGTTCACATCCCTGGCACATGTAGGAAGATGGTCACACTGATCCAAGGGGGCGAGCCGAACCGATTTGGAGTCTCACAGTCAGAGCTACAGTGAGGACCCTTAACACCCACTTGTCATCTATCCATCGATGCCAAGACCAAGATCAAACTCAGAGCAGGGCTTCTCGATTATGACAAAATTGATAATTGCATCTCCCGATATTGGGAATTGCATAATTAATTGTAATTCTGTGGGAACTAGAGTATATACAAATCGATCGACATGCAATTCATTGTGCCACCTGAAGTCAGGCATACACTCCTCCACCCAAAATAGACCATTAAAGTCTCCAAAATTATCTATTGCATTTTCAGACTTCAATCTTCTCTTTGCAGGGAAGCCTGGGCATAATAAACACATAAGCTTCAGATATCTCCCTCGTCGAGGGCTGTTATAACGCAAAGAACTCGCGAATCTTATCACCACCATTTCCCCCGACCTACAGTAGAGGAATATAAGAAATAATGTTTCTGCTCGGCCGTGTAGAGGAGGTGTGTACAGCTGTTGGATATTAGAGTTAGCACTCTCCGCTCTGGGTTAGAACCGTTCCTTGTTTGAGCAGTAGATAATACCACTGAAGAATCATCCAAATCTAGAGCACACTTTTGGTGAGATCCTCCCACGTTTACTTTGTATCGGTCTCTGGCGGTTATGAGACACAGGTTCAGATTCAACTTCTAAAAGTCCCACCACCTGTGTGAACCTCTGAATGCCAGAATAATGAAGACAAGGCGTGTCGTCGACAATCACACCTCTGACACAGAGACTTTGCTCAACACTTCGCAGAACAGAAGAGGTTTAGCAATTAGCACAGGAAAAAGCTACAACACCCACCCACACAAACGCTTTGCTTACCGCCTCCACCTCGATGGGGTCGTACCACACGTTGATGTAGGCGTGCTGGAGGGCGTCGTCCACCGAGATCCGCTTGGACGCGTCGATCACCAGCATCTTGGAAAGCAGGTCGCGGGCCTGGCTCGCTGCGATGTTCCGCCCACCCGCAGGGGGAAAATAACGGGAACAAGGTGGAAATGTTATGGAGGAAATGTTGTGAGGTTCATTTGTGTGCTGGGTGTTTACCTCTGAAATATCCCTCTAGCTCTCCATTACAGCACCTGGATTTGTTTTATTTCCACTTGGAAGTTTCCAACCGTCCCCATCTCTTTCTCAAGCCTTGTTTGGTTTAACTCTTCCAATTCTCTCTCTCCTCTTATTAATCTCACCATATGCATTCATAATTCATTCTTCTGTATATCTAGATGTGCAATTGTAGTTCCTAATTCAAAAAAAGTAACTTTTTCCATAACATCAGCCCCATTTCGGATGACAATAACACTATAGATGAGCGATGGTTAAAACCTTCCATAAGCCACTCCACAGCCCCAAGGAGAGGAGGCGGAGGACGTTCCGTCACCTTTTAGCTTGTTGTGCTCCGAGTCGGCGGGGAACAGCACGTCAGGGAAGAGCTTCTCGAAGCTGTAGCCGGCGTAGCGGGGCCGGTTCTCCACGTACGTCCTCACCGATTGGTTGAGCTTCATGAGGAACTCCTGCGAGGGCGTGCCCAGCTGCTCGATCACCTTGTTCCATTGATCGATGTCTTGGGTTCACGGTGTTAAGAAAAACGATAGAAAGGCTGGGCCTCGGGAAGGGGAGGGGAGGGCTAGTGTTGGGGGAGCATGGGTGGAGAGATTGCGAGAGACCAGCTTGAAATGCTGAACTGTCGGGAGTTTAAATCTTCTATTTAGTTTTAATAGTTTGGTCTTGGGGCCTGAATCCTGGTAAATCGCCAACTTCACGTTAGGTAAAGTCAGTCAACCAGATTTCAATGTTGTCTTCATGGACAGGAAGAAATCTGTGAGGTAAAACTTGTTTCAAAAGCAAACTGGATTTCGAACATACCACAGTTTGACTAACACTGAGATGAAGGGTCAGGACAGACTGGATGCTGAATATCGCCCTTTCTAACCATATACACAATCACAGTGACATACTGCAGTATGGCAAGGACTTAGATGTAGGGTGAGGAAGGACAGCAAATTCAGATGCGGAAATTGTGTGTTTTCTAACCACATACACAAATCACTCACGGAGGTTTAACAAATATGGATTACTAGACAAAACAAGGCTTGTTCACAACGTTTTGTACAGATCCAGCCTCAATCGGCCTTGACTAATTCTGTGACTCACTTCTAGCGGAACGTGAACTACATATGTGATGGAAAGAATAAGTTGTTTGCGGTAAGGAATGAGAAAACATTTTTGAAAGCGAGGAGACGCTAGAAGATTACAAACATTAGGAGGATTTATAGGATTTGATGGCTTATGGGAATTATGTCACTTCGGCCGTGCATGGCAGCTATTTAATACTTGCATAACTCGTACCAAATTCATATTGACTATTTGATTTCATTGGAGCGTTCATTTGAGGTCCGGGGGGGGGGGGGGGGGGGAAACTGGGAGAGGGTACTGCAGACATTTAACAATACATACCCTTTAAAGGTCCCTTAACAGGGGACCCTGTTAAATTGCAAATCATGCTTGTATTACTTTGCATATGGAATAAGTAAAAAACATCTATCTCCAATCCAATTAGGTTTACAACTGTTTCCTGGCTCAGTATGAACAACAGCCAGTCCCTGAAGACCCAGCGGTGCCTAAGGTTGTGCGCAGGGCATGGGGGCTGGAGACAAGAGACATGGGCGTTTAGTCGGGTTTCTGGACGGAGGTCCAGCTTTAAGGATACGATCAGTACCTGGAAACAACACACTACCCCGGACCATTTCAGCCATGATGCAGCCAATAGACCAGACATCAACTGAAAAATGAATTGACAAAACCACCAAATTAGCATGCAGGACACGATAACAAACACAACAAATGGGGAAAAAGACATGACAAATTAAAATAGAAATTTAAAAAATATGCTTGGGTTTTTGTGAAGTACAAAATTGGAACAAAATGGAATCCATGCAGTGATCAACAGGGCCAAACTCGAGCCAGTGTCCCAAAGGACGCCATGCTAATTTCTTTCACCTCAAATTCACATTAGCATTAATATTGTTAGCTTACAGCAGCTATGAGACACTGACTTTCAAGGCCTGTAAAAAATAAAATGATAAGTATATAAATATGGGAGCACCCTTTGTATTCTTACTGCAATTCATGGATTTTTTGGGAAGACCATTGATGAATTTGTTAATGTTTATATCTGTTAATCTAAATTTAGTTACTTATGTCACCTAATGTTAAAAATTGTTCTATACCTGCCATCAGCGGGTTAATGAATAACACATGAATCACAACCAAGCTTTTTCTTGATGGTTTATCTTGGATACACACGAGTATGTTTTCTGATCATACAAGGAGGGTGTCTCCCACAATTCCTTTGGTGGTTATGAAAGAGCAAACTATTTTTAATTCTATTTCCCATTTTCCCCCGGTGATATCGAGCCACAGTGTGTGTGTGTGTGTGTGTGTGTGTGTGTGTGTGTGTGTGTGTGTGTGTGTGTGTGTGTGTGTGTGTGTGTGTGTTCTCCCAAATAATAAGCTGTGCGTTTGGTCGTGCCAAGCATTTGCACGAAATAGAATTTCAATAGTTGCTCAGGGACACACGATCCCTCACGGCGCTGGATGAAACAACGGGATTAGAACAAACAATATAGGAGTGGGGATCGAGTAGTTATCATCTGTTTCTCGCTTCCTGCCGCATTCGCCTAACTAGGAGACACCAGACGCTGCTGCAAGCAGTTCAAGGATACAATCCCTTCCAGGGAAAAGGATTTTGTGGCGAACCATTTCTGCCAAAATACAGCCCACAGCCCAAATATCCACTACATACACGCAGCATAGAGGGAGGAGGAGGAGGAGTAGGAGGAAGGGAGGGAGGAAGAAGAGTAGAATAAGCAACATAAAGAAGGTGATTAAAAGCAACAAGTCAGCAGGAAAATATAGGTCAATGTTTTGAGAGGGCCGAGAAGTGGGCGCAGACGATTCTTGCCAGGAGATTCCACTTCTCGGGGTTTAAGGGGTGGTAGCTAAAGCTAAAGCATTGTTTAGATGCATCAGGTGATTACAGGCGAAGTTCTAGAAATGACAAGAGAGGGTTAATAAAAACCGTCGCTCATTCCTTTCCGAGGCGTCTGTTCGGAGGCAGATTCAGTGGTGCCAACAGAAGTGTGCAGACATGACAAAACGTGTGTGTGTGTGTGTGTGTGTGGGTGTGTGTATGTGTGTGTTTGTGTAGTCTGTCTTCGGCAAGCACAAGACACAACATGCAGCCTTCTTCAATAAAACATCAAACAAAAGCCCCAGATGCAGGGCACTGGGATCCCTGATCATTAAGTATCCCACGATGCACTGCTTTCAAATGAGCAAACTTCCCCTCCCCTCTGTGTCTGACCTTTACAGGTGAAGTGTCCACCAACAGTCAGTCAATAAGTGAATGAGGAAGTGAGTGAATAAGTGAGTGAATAAGTGGGGGAATAAGTGAGTAATAGTAAGTCAGTCCCCCCCGCCCCCTCCCCCAACCCTGTAGAGACGGGCATGCAGCAGCAGGCCAGGCAGCAACAAAGTAACAACTCCTCATTGATCGATGCCTCCGTCAATCAACCAACCAACCAACCAACCCCCGCCCACTCCCCACCCCTTCCTCACCGTTGGCCTGGTAGCCCATACCCAGGATGACCTCGGGGGCGCGGTAGTAGCGCGTGACCACGTAGGGGGTCATCAGCAGACCCGTGGCGGCGGTCCGGGCCAGGCCGAAGTCCAGGATTTTCAGCGTGCAGTCGGACTTCACCACGATGTTACTGGGCTTCAGGTCCTAGTGAGATCAACAGGGTGGGGTGAGGAGGCCGGCTTCATTCAAATGTCTGTTTCGATCCAATATGGCTTGTTCAGTTCAACTTTAACCATTTGATTAAATGAATATAAACTTTATCTCACTGATTTATGAACGTTATTTTGAATGAGGTTGAAGAAAAAGATGCTCCTTGGAATTTTGTTCCGGTCAAACTGTGCTTGCAGACTTTTTTTGGAGGGAATTAAGGCGGATTCATTATTTTCGATCAATCCACATTTTTATTCCCCGGACTTCCAAGTGTAAACCTCTGGCAGAGGCAGAGTCACCTGCTCAGCAACGGACCATAACACATGCAATCTCAGGCAGTGGATGTGCTATATATTCATCTGCCTCTTTCGAATACGACTCATCACCTTAATTAACATTACCAGCGTGTGGCAATCACACGTGGGCTTTGGAGAAGGCCCGTTTGCGTTCGGTATCCAACAGTAGAACAGCCATAGCGAGCGGCGGGCTCTCCGTGTTTGATCACAACCAAATCACACGGCTCATTGGCCCCGACAGTTGATGTTTAATTGGTGCACTCAAAGAGAAGCAGGCTGGGGACGGCCCTCTTAGTGCTGTCAGGGGAGGAACTAGGTGCCTTTGTGGAGGGCTTTGTGTCGAGGGCTTCACATGATGAGGAGCCCTTTGAGACTGAGGTGTGAGTCACTGTGAGGATATATTGTTTTGTACACGATAAGCTTGATTTGAATGGGCTCAAAACACAGGCAAATTCAATCATGACATGAAACGGCTCTGTTGTAGTTTATTAAAGTTGTGTTTTTTGGCATAATCCTTCCCGCTTTTTGGAGGGAGGGGGTTGTTTCGAGCAGACAATAGCGATGCAACGTAGCTTGTTGCCTATGGGGCTCATTGCTTCTGCCTGGGAGAACAAGGGGAGAGAGCGCTACACTAAGCTACTCCTCCGCCTCAGAGTCAGTCACTGACAGGCGGCTGTGTGTGTGTGTGTGTGTGTGTGTGTGTGTGTGTGTGTGTGTGTGTGTGTGTGTGTGTGTGTGTGTGTGTGTGTGTGTGTGTGTGGAATATATGAGGTCATATATGCAAAATACATGGCCTGTTCTTAACTCAGCATGTATTTTAGGAGACCCATGCATGAAAATGTATTTTCAGAAACTCGGAGGCTGAGCAACATGGCGACACTAATGAATGCAAATCTGTATGTGTCAGCGTTCATCTGTATGTACGTCAGTGAATATGTGCACGTGTGTGGGAGTTGATCTCTGTGCCTGTGCACATATCTGTGTGTGTTAGTCTGTGTTCATATCTCTGTGTGTGTTAGTGAGTGCGTGCATGGTAACGTGTGTGTGGCAATGTTTGTGTATGTGTGTATCTGTGTGTGTGTATCTGTGTGTGTGTGTGTGTGTGGGTGTATGTGTGCGTGGGTGCATGTGGATCGCTTTACCTGTGTGCATATCTGTGTACCTATGTGCGTGTGTGTTAGCGAGTGCGTGTGTGTTCGTGCTTATGTTAAAGGTGAGTGAGTCACCCTGACTCACGCGGTGGATGATGCCGGCGGCGTGCAGGTGCTTGATGCCGCACAGCATCTGGTAGAGCAGGTAGGACAGCCTCTCGTGGTCCAGCTCCATCTGGATCACCTGGCACAGGTTGGCGTCCATCAGCTCCATCACCAGGTACCTGCAGTCCCCCCACACACACACACACACACATTAACACACGCGCACATACACATACACAATCACGCACCGCCGCAAAGGCTATATTCGTCACATGCTCATGCTTTCATACGTGTGTGTGTGTGCCGTAAAATGCTGCTGTGGTAGACTCCACTGACAGATGAGGCTGAAATGGGTCTTAAACGCTACAACATAGAAATAGAGGGAAAGCATTACATGAAGATCTTTTCAAGGGCCAAATACAGTATATAAATATATTATTCCTTAAAAAAAGGCAGATATATGCCTAAAGGGAGCCCAAAAAGAGTCCATCAAAAATAGTATTAAGGACAACGATTTGTAAATGTTAATGTTGATGCATAACTGCTCCCCTACACTTCTCCGTTGCATTGTGCTGTAACGTATGTATCTGAGACAATGACACCTTCACATTGCTCTCTAATGCACCAATACACACAGCAGGGAGTTCACTGTAGAGACTGAGCGTTGTGATTTATATGGGAAGAGCCCCCCTCTGCCTCCCTAGTGATAGACATATCACTCCAGAACTAGTTGTGTTTAGATAGTGGAATTGAAGTTGTTTTTTCTGTTATCTCTGGATGTTCGTATTGAAATGGATGATTTTTTTCTCGACCTATTTACAATTGCGTTCATTCCGAAAATGTAGCCCAGACACAATCGGACAGCATCAAAGTCAACCGATCTGATCAATAAATGAATCGTTCAGTGATTTGATCTGTTAAGAGTCTGTTGCAAGGGACGCATGCGGGCCCTTCACTATGCCCAAAACTTAGCAGGCGAGATAAAGATTGTTCTTAATTTCCCTGGTTCATCTGGATAATCTGGTGGGGTGAGGTCATGCCCCTGGCTAGAGATCTTAATACGATCAGATTACGGAGACAGCATCTCACACTTGAAATCACACGTATATGCATGAAAACCCACCACCCATGGGAAACCGCAGCATAAAACAAATACTCACACATCTTGGAATTCCTCCTGCGTCTTCTGTGGTGTGAACACATTTAATAAGCCGATAATCTGCCCACGTAACAAAACAAAGGGGATCAGTTATTCTGTGGCTGTAGCAAAATTAAATAAAGCACTTCAAGACTTCCTCATCTAAAAACCAGTTTGGCCGTGTTCCACATTAGTTGCAGTCCGAGCAGCAATCCATTCGCGAGAGAGAGACACATCGTAATATGATAGGATCTAACACAATGACAACACAAAAACAACATGAAGTAGTAATAGCAATACGTATAGGTACACACGGTTCTTCAATAAATATATATTTTACGTATATACGGATCTATCTTACTTCTCTTTGAACTCCTTCTAAAAAAAAAAGTTGATGCGAAACCTTTTGCTTGCACCGAAAGGTGCGACAATAACACAGTTATAATTATACACTTGTTAAACCTATCAATGCAAAAAATGTGTGAGAGAGAAACAGAGACAAAGAGCTCTACTTTATATGTACATCCCTGGTACATTATATTTCCCATCGTGAATGTGACTTACGTTCTTGTGATTGACACATTTCATGAGCACCAGTTCTCTGTAGGCCCGCTTGGCATGGGTCTGGTTCTGAAAGGGCCGGCTCAGCTTTTTAATGGCCACATTTCTCTCAAGGTTGTGGTCGTATGCGGAACTGAAAAGAGAAAGAAGGATGGTTTAATGACTTCAAATGGCATGCCTCCAAGGGGACTTGCTTGACTTCACATACATCAACCAAGATATTCTACCTTGAAGATAAACTTCTGCTCAAAGATTTTTTTTTTTTGTATCTTTATTTCACCAGGTTGGACTCAATGAGGTTTAA
The DNA here is from genome assembly GCF_949987615.1 of Pollachius pollachius. Taxonomy (NCBI): domain Eukaryota; kingdom Metazoa; phylum Chordata; class Actinopteri; order Gadiformes; family Gadidae; genus Pollachius; species Pollachius pollachius. The sequence goes on from NC_136952.1 coordinate 10,062,859, forward strand.
CATGTCTTTTACAAGAAAGACCCAGCCAAGACAGCGTACAATAAAATACAATCGACAAACGACACCACGTAAACATTAATTTGCACAAGCAGAGAAGAAGACCTACAAGGCCTACAAGGCCAGACCTATCAGTTTCAGTCCAAGAATTGACCATTGACTTGTATTCTGCATTCTGTGTATCAAGCTCACTCCATGTAGCCTGACAGCAGACAGAGTTGTCAACTCGTTACACTCCATTTCCATCTTCAGTCTGACATTGCCTCCGACCACTTAAGACCCACATATCCGCCTGAAGCTAACGTCATTTTAAATCTGTAGCCATGCTGGCATCCTGGTTTTCCTGGCTAGGTTAAAAAAAACCATGACGTTGGGTGATATTGAGAAGACATCTTAATCGATTTGGAACAGCCTCGATAGCATTTGCCATTGTTGTTATCACTCCTCTTTGCTTCCGGAGAACAGCTTGACAACGCCATATATCCTGCCCTGGGCGCTGACTGGCTGATCGTTAATCCCCCCTGTGGTGTTCATTGGATAAATCACTTTGTCTACCGAGAACCCTTTGTTTTAATTCATGATGCCAGACCAGAATCAGTCAACATCGTTGGAATGTGCGGATTCAGATTTCTGGACCTTGCCCGACTTCCATGGTGAAAAAATGCCTAGAAACTAGATGGCTTACTTATCAAACGAGATTCAACTCTATTTTTCATTTTTCATTACAATGAATAACCACAAAAGGTGATCTCTGCATTTACCCCATCTCTAAGAGCAGAGAGGCCACAAAGACCTGGCCACGAGACAAACCCAAGGACTACTGCCACCAGTGCCATGTTGGAGGGCCATGGTAGAGTCAGCTGCTGTTAACGTAACATGCATGTCTCTGGTGTTGGAGGCAAGCCACGTGAACACGGGGAGAACATACCTTATGTCCTAAGATGTTCTGTATCTACGATTTGGTTTGGAAATGGGATATTTGTCGTTTTACATTATTGTGAGCTATAGAAAAGTATTGGATCTCATGATACCATGACAATGGACCAATGGAAACTCATGGCTGGATTCAAAATTCATATAGGTTTAGGACAACCACAATCAAACATTCTCTAAGCAGGGATATATTTTGTGTATGAGCCAGGGATTTTCCATCCCTGGCTGGAAAGAGCCACAGGATTCATGTCTGCAGACCTGTCGCTGTCCTCTCTGCTTTGCTTCATTCATTCATTTCACCCTGACTCCTGGGGTTTATCATTGAGTTCCGGGCGACCTTTATCAACTAGTGCCGTCTCTCAGACTAACACCTGTGTCAGGTTAACCTGCATGCGATCCATAACCCTGACCTGTCTGTATCTAATGTTTGTGACATTAGCCATCACAGAGACGATACAGTTCCCCGCACGTGTATGTGTTTGTGTCTTTGTTGGCGTATCGGGCCAGAGTTCATTGTAGGTGCCTCGGCTCTGGTTAAATTAAATTCACAAATGGGCACCAGAGTCCACCCGTCTCGTCCACATTAATTAAAAAAGTCAACACACGGTTCTTTCCATCAGCGTTGCTGAGGTGTTTGTGAGAGGCACTATGTTGATGTGCACAACGCGAATGTGTGCGGGCGCAGAGAGGTGATAACTGGTTCCAGTAGGGCCCGGATGCATTCCAACAGAAATGGTCTGATACAATTGTGTAACAATATAACATTGCAAGAGATAAGGCGCCAGCGTGAGAGACACATGATTTATTGGCATTAATGTTGGTGCAAATACTGTTTTCAAGCTGAATCTTGTAGCCATCCTATTGCTGGGTTTCGTGATAATGTTGCTTCTGTTCTACACAATCAAAGATGTAGGCTACTTTCCATTTTATTTTTCTCTATGCCATTTAATCCAAAGCCATTCATCAGTGAATGCCCCTTACAGTTCCATCACGCATTTTTATCTTCTAGCAGAACACTATTTCGCTCTCTGCATTTTCACAATATTTCTCGAATGACAATCATGAAAACGTAACAATTGAGGGGGATGCAGAAGTCGGAACCTTTGATAAATATGGTTTCAAATGAAATAAATACTGTGGGCGCCCAACATAATTAAAAAAGTGACGTCTAGGTGGACACGCCCACATGTGATGTTAGAAGAGGCAGATTTTCAAAACGGCTTGTAATGGCTAATCACACTCAATATGTCACCTTAAGAAAACAAGGCATGGCTGATTGCAGTGGCACTAGTAATCCAGCTGTGGCGCTGCCCTGCAGCTGGATGCATGCAGTGTAAACACTGCCATAGATGGACACAAAAAACATTGTGTGCGGCTTTTGTATCCCACAATTATGTGTAATACAGATTAAACAGGGGTCATTTAAATTCCAGCACTCTGATGGCCACAATGCCAGATTAAAGGACTAATTTACAGACTGTTTAATATGAGTATTTGTTTAATGTGAGGAGATTGTCTGAGATAGCGTATATCGTAATAGAGCCGAATTAGGAAAGTGGTCTAGGTTGTCTTAAAAGGGAACACAGGTGTTTGGACTATCACTACTACCCCAGAAGAGAGTGTTTGGGGAAAGTCTATTGTTGTGCTCCTATTACAGTACGAAGTGCAGAAGTACAATTACAAGGTGGTTCTGTTTATATAATTGTAGCTCCATTTTGCCTTGACAACATTGTGAGAGTACAGAAAACAGAAGATCACCCTTTACAAGAATTCATGATATGCAAAGTCATCGTAGGAAAAAATGTCAAGACATGCAGCATATAAGGTGTCAAAGTAAATCTCAGATGGAGGGCTTGGCTGGCTGTAAGCTAGCAAATTGTTAAGTCAAAAGGCAGCATGAGAGGATAAACAGGAGGTGCTGGAAAACACATCAAGCTAAAAATAAAAAGGATGGGGAGTCAGCTGGATAGCTCTGAGTCAGAAGTCAGCTCATTACTTGTCATGAAAAGAAAAAAAAATGGTATACTTGAGCTAAGGATGGATGCATGGATTAGGATGCACGCTAGTGCAACACACACAACGATACAATTCCTCAATACACTCAACACCTGCCACTGAGTGCAAAAATCGACATGAATCACTCCATCTCCATATAAATTCAGCATTATGTTCAGCATGGCGATTCACATGTACATTCTTCAAACGATCTCAAGCAAGCATGGACAGCACATGCCGATAGACGGAGTCAGTGGCGAAAGGCGTTGCTAACCGCATCTTAACAATCACAGCTTTCCAAACCCCCCAGTCAAAAAAAGGTCAAGCCAATCCCAACTACTCCCCCGCCACTGAGATGTGCGTCAGCGCTTCCTGCCTATTCACAAAGCCACAGGCAAGGCTGCGTCTATCTGATCGATGCAGTATGTGTTGGTTAAAATTAACAAAGACTCGATCAATCAGAACACCACAAGTCTGACGTGTCACATGGCGATGGTTGGAAGGCTCGTGGCCAGCAGTCTAACTGTTGCAGTCGTGGTCCTGTTAATCCCTGTTTAATTCTCAAGAAATACTATTAATATTATAATAGAACAATATAATACTGTACGTTTGGAATACAATCACGTATTCTTTTGGAGTTTAGAAATTACATTTCTAAACCATCTCTGACATCCCCATCTCTCACCAAGTTGTATCATAGTTCTCCAGTGGGAGAAGCGTTTGTGTTCCAAAGCAGAAACTGAACACAAATTGGGAGAAGATCCATAGCTGGAATCGACCTTTTATTCAATAACTACATTGTTGTAGCCCACAGGAATCAGCCATATGAAACAAACAAGACCGAGTTGAATGTAAAATGGAAATAACTTCTGTGCCTTACCAGACGATTCCCTGTGCCCCGGAGCCAATGGGCCTGAGGTTCTGGTAGCGCTTCAACACAGTAAACGTAGAATCCCCGACATCTAAACTGTAGAACTCCTTTTCACGCTTATTGCGATTCATGATGAAGACTTGGGGGGGGGGGGGGGAAACGTCACGTTTTAGGCATCCAAGTCGAGCTCACCTGCAGAGGAAAGGAGAGAAAATGTGGTGGTTACAATGGGTACTGTTTACTTGGAGTATTTTCTTTATAGTGATTTAAATATGAATTATCCTTTTTTTATATCTTCGAGTTAATGAAGATATACGGTCCACAAATTTTAATTGACAAATGAAAATGTCAAGTTGTTAGCCATCATATGGTTAAAATCTGTTCTCCTATTGAGTAATTGGTAGAAACATCTGTTTTCATTGGGATTTTTCAACAAAATAGTGGTCAACAACACCAAGAAACAATGACTAAATAATCCAGGCAACGGGTAGAGCTAAGTGCTAAGCAAGCATGGAGAACGGATCAATTTCAACAGAGTGGTAGGATTTATGTCTGTGGAGGCAATGGGAAACTAGTTGGATTTCCAGAGTTAATCACATTTAATGCCCTCAAAATCTAAAGCACCTGGTCACAAAAACATGGATCAAAAGTTTCCCAAAAAACCCAACGTTTCAAACAACAAGCTTAAATGGCTGTCGTAGAAAACTGTTCAGGTGTGAATTCGCATCACCTAATGCTAGATCTGCATCACATGCGCTACAACCATGTCACGTTGTTGAGACCCCAAGGTCTGACCATTTTAAAACACTGTTCTTACATTGTGATTAGAGCATGTCTAGCTAGTTATCAGGTTGCACACTTTTCTGGGTGCTGGGTTTGAACCCCACTTTATCTGTTGGGAAACTATCTAGAACACACTGACTGCTAGTCATTTTGAATAAAGGTTTCAGATGACTATATATTAAGAGTGTTATACCACAGCTCCCCACCCTCTTGTCTTTAATAAATTCCTCTCTTGTGTGCGGTGTTTCCTCTCTGAAGCCCATACTTGATGTACATATTTCTCCCATGTTCCCTTCCTCAACAGGCCGCGGCATTTACAGATTTATTCTCGGTTGTTCCACGTATGTTGCGCAATACTTTTTTCACAGTGATCCTGTCTCGGTGATGGAAGAAACCTGTCAAGACAGTCCTGTTGTTGTGACACACGGTGTTCTTTGACAGTGTGTGTTTCTTCACCAGCTCTTTGGCTCCGTGTGAGCGGGACGAATAGGTTGGTCGTACGCCAGGCAGCACTAAGAAGGTGCTAGCAGGAGGACCCGACGGTAAATGGGTTGAAGTTGACATTTTATTCAATAACAGAGCCCAGACGTGTTCAATTATACTTGGACTCCCTTAGATCACTTGGTGTGGACTTTATAAAAATAACTTGGGAGGAAAATACTGCTACTTCAGCATCTCATAAAACTGCCATGCTATCGGCTATAGAGGGAGCACAAGCACTGGGAAATTAAAGAGATGGAGAGAAAGAGGAAGAAAAGAGGAAGAAAGAAAACGAGAGAGGACAAGTGAGATAAATTGAGAGAGCAAGAGCGAGAGATAAGTGGATCTGATGGGGAGCTCTTCTTAAGACAAATCATTAGTCAAATTTGGAACACTGAGCTGAGAGGTTTGTTGACGTGGCGACAGCTGAATATTCCACAGACCATGACATTCACTGTGTGGCCACTCTCTCTTCCCCTATCTCTTCCCCTCCTTATCGCTCATCCTCCTCTTCTCTCTTTTTTGTCTCCAGGCCCATGTGCACTATAACCAAGCTCGCCTTTCTGCTTCCATTTCATTGGGGCCATCTCTTTCTCCCTGTTCTTTTGTAGACCTGCCTATCCCTCATCTCCTTCTCATTTAACAGCAGGCTTTTATCCAAAAATAATTTAATTTTTTTAAGGAAAATGTTAGATACCTTACATAAATGTCATTAATGTGCTGCTAATGTTGCCTCACATGTAGGCTGCATGCAGAAATTGAGCTTAGCACCCAGAACATTCAGCTGGGAGTTAAACACCCTTTCCTAGAATACTATCCCCAATAGCATTAGACAGTCTTCCGTCATCTCCCCTCTGCTTTGGGCTGTCCCCCCCTCAATCTCCTCATCCTCCTCCCCCCCTCCCCCAACTATTTCATCTACTGCTGCTACTCCCTGATCTCCAACTCCCCAGCAAAGACTCTGATCCCAGTGATGTTGTCTCTCTGTCAACAGAGAGACTGCAGAACAAGACGATCCCCAACCGCACAAGAGAAGGTTGCCAGGCAGACATCAACAACACTGCAGAACTCAAGGTCTATTTTGGATCCGTCACCAGGTAGAGACACTTCTGAACATAGGGCGAGATACCAAAGAAACACACACACACACACACACACACACAAGTGTACATTTCGGTATGGCCAGGAGAGCCGGGCCATAAGGCCAAATTCTCCTGTCCCCATATAGATCTTTAATATCTCGATTACAATATTGCTTTTTCCCGTAGTTCAGAAAATAAATAGTCTTTATAAAATAACCACATGGTAAAGCATATGGTTGTACACTCCTGTGGGAATGAAATACTTGGCAAATAAAAATAATTGAATATGTTCTCATAAAGATTATTATAAAGAATTCAGTGCAAAATAAACACAAGTTTTAAGTGAACCCAAATGGTAAACACAAAACAGTTTCTAGTGGAGCAGTCAGTTGTCACACACAAGGTAGGCACGTACACTCACACTGACAAAATACAGACGGATTCTTAACACCGACTAACAGACATAAACCCTTACAAAAATAAATATGCCTTATTGGAATCAGCCAAAGGGGATTCTCAGACGAATAGTTATTCTCCCTTGCTACTTAACTTTCATTTGTTTATTCTTATTTATTAATATCTAAGGTAATGGTAGTCCTAAGTAACTTTAAAAAGTATATAACTTATCTCAAATGCTTATTATATTAACTTATTATATGAACTATATGAACATAATACATGAATTTGTTACTCTCTCTAGATAGTCCAGGACAAGAGGATGATCTGGGAAAGAAAGTTATGGTGTGACAGACATTTTTTCAGGCCTTCTTCTCAACTCAATTCTTCAGGGGACAGAGGCAAATTAGCCATGCACAGCTATTCTATAGCGCATTCTTTATGAAAAGGTCTCCCTACACCACTGAATACACAACAAGACATGACCGTGGAATTGGTGCAATAGTATAGTAGGTATGTTTGGTGTGTGTGTGTGTGTGTGTGTGTGTGTGTGTGTGTGTGTGTGTGTGTGTGTGTGTGTGTGTGTGTGTGTGTGTGTCTTTATTTGTAGCCATTGTAAGTTATGAACCGTTGTTGTTTTCAGTATTGTGTGTATGACCTAGACTTGGATAAGCCGCACAAAGATATAAAATACATTATATACCAGCAAGCCTATCCTATAGGCAAACGTCTTCATAAATAAAATACTGACGATAGGGAAGGCCAACAACGGATTTTGAGTAGAGCGAGCAGTCTTTTGAGAGTTAAGAATGATCGAAAGAAACACCTGAACCTCCCCAATAGTGGTTAAGTTTTTGGACTCCAAATCAAAACATTCTGGGTGGAAACCCCAATACTCATATCCATCTGTATGCATCTTTGTATAAAATAACTTACATAGCGTGCCCATTAATCACCAGTGTCTGCTCAATTAATACATCCGATATGGGGTGTTTTTTATATTGAAATATCAACCAGAAATACAGTTTTGCAGCAGGTATTGCAACAGTGAGCCCACTGAGACCTATAGTGACCTTTGTATTTCTCCTGGCATACTGCTCGGCAACACTGCAGGATAGGTCGACCACAACGTCACAGTACCAGAGTGGAGCAACTCT
>NC_136952.1:10070752-10095752 GCF_949987615.1 Pollachius pollachius
CATAAAAATAAAAACAGTTTGAGTTTTAGCCTTTGCTTTGCTGTCATGCTGTCATATGTCATGTTGGGCATCATAAATGAGCAATCAATTCTCCAAAGAAAAAACAGCGACTCATATTAATCGCTATACGTTGACCAGCAGATTGAAAGTGGAGCAACGCTTGTGTCACTCATGAGTGAAACGTCAAAAGATTATAGATGTAATCGGTAACATTGGATTGATCGGTGGTTTGCCGTCCCATCTGCTGTCAACCAACCAGCCCCGGGAATCCATTAAGTTCTTAGGCCCTCTCTAAAAATAGGTGCGAAATGACAGCGACAACGACGCGCCATTAGGTAGGAGCGCGGGGGAAATTATGGAGCTTATTTGATCTATCTGCCCCTGCTAGTGATATCATGTAGGTAGACATTACGCACAGGAAAAGAGGGTGCCATGGCGGTGGGCTTCACTCGGGTCGTCGAGGGATGCTCACGGTGGGCAAGGTAGTAGGTGGGATTAGGTGCGGCCGGCGGATATCCAGAGGCACTTGATAAGGGATACAGACCTACTACGATAGGCCGCCGAATGATATAAGGTAGGTTAACCTTAACGGGCCGTTTAAATTCAAGTTTATATGTCAAATATCGCTTTGTATTCCAAACATTGAAATCAAAACAAAACCTCTCGTTGGACAATGCCAGCAAGTTGGGTGCGGTAACAATGTGAAGTGCCTTCTCTGTCATTTCAATGTGCGTTTGCAAATTGTAGGCTACTATTTGATTTACAAATTAGATAACTCCTTTATGTAGCCATGCTGGAGTGTGTGTGTGTGTGTGTGTGTGTGTGTGTGTGTGTGTGTGTGTGTGTGTGTTTGTGTGTGTGTGTGTGTGCGGGCGTGCACGTGTGTGTGTGTTCAAGATAATAAATGTTAGGGTTAGAGGGTTAGAAAATTAGGTGTTCTTGCAACCATTTGTAAGGCCAACATAATTTCCTATTCACTGGTTGCATTGATTTACCACACAGTGTGAATGTGACTTCATGATTCATATGCCAGTTGTCAAGACAAATAAGGGGCAGTGAAGGCGATCTTTGTCATTCAACTTTGGCCGTTTGTTTCCAATTGGACAAATTAATTCACATTCTACAGAGTATAGAAAATGAAGCAATATTTAGACCTATATCTGTATTTGTGCCCTAATATACAAACAATAAACAATTTATCTGGGGGTGGGGGGGGGGGGGGGGGGGGGGGGGGGGGGGGGTCAGTTGCACTTGACATATGACTGGTGTATTGGATCCAGTCGTGACATATTGGTAATGCAATTGAGTGTGATTAATTTTCTAAAGCCATGCCTGTGATGCATAAGAAGTGGCCATCCATCAACCACTGGGCTTCAACAAACATTGATCTTCTATTTGGTATTTCCCGGACGAGGTGACTTCAGAACCTGAGGTGACTTTTATTTTAAACCTAAGAGCTATTTGCTGGCAAATGTTTGCCAGGGATTAGTCAGTTATTGTCATCCTGAGAACATGAAATGTAGCACAGCATTCCGTCTTACTGGTCTGTCACTCAACTATGTGAGAATGCACCGACCGCAGAAGCCTGAATCCTGCCCATACAGCGCCATCATTCTCTTTGCAGATCACGTCCGCTTTACAGTGTCGCTAAAACCATCACATCTGTCATCACCACAGCTGTTTCAACCTGTGAGACATGGGATATTGGAAACTCTTTTTGTTACCACAGTGTGTGTGTGTGTGTGTGGGGGGGGGCTCAGCTGCCATTCTGGGGACCGAGGGGGACCAAGCCTTGCTCACGTCACAGCAGCGGGGGCGAGATCAGAAGGAGGGAAAAGAGAAAGCCGCAGGAGCCCTCACCGCAAAGGAGAGAAAATCCTGCCGGCTCGATGGAAGCCAATTATAGAGGAGGGCTGACAGACCGGAGGGGTTGGGTGTGTGGGTGGGGAGGGAGGGAGGGTGCTAGCAGGGTGCAACACTTATTACCAACAGACGAAGATGAAGAAAAAACCAAAGTAGGTGCAAAAAAAAAGGCGAGAAGGCGCGATGGAAGCCACACGAAAAATGGGGAACATTACTTTGGGAAAGAGGTTATTACTCTGCCTGTGTGGGGTTGGGGTAATGACAGACTTTAAGAAAGGCTGTACAAGTCATTTAAGTGTGCCAATTAGCCCCAATTTGCCCAATTAGAGCTTCTGTTGGTGCAACAGCGGCCTTAATGACCGACAACAATACAGTAGTCTATAACCGTTCTGCTCTGGCTGAGAGAGATGGCCCATGGTTCATACATCCCAGGTCAGAATCTATTGTAGACACAAGCAGTGGCATGGTTCATCACTGTATCACAGGATCCTAACTACTGCTTTGATATGAGTTCATTAACATTAACACTTCCTTGCTTAAGGAAGCCTAAGTCAAAGTGTGGAAGGCTTAAATGTGCATAATAACTAGGTGCAATACACCTAGTATGTATCATTTAGGCAAAATGGGATTGTTCTAAAAAGACAGAGGTCATCAAGACAGCATAGAAGTAAAAGCATATAGTAAAACACAAAGCGGTAATAGTATTTATGTCATTGGATGTGTGGATTTGAAATACCAATGTGCAAGGCATACAAGTAATGGAGAATTTTAAGAGGAACCCAAGAATGTATATATATATATATATATATATATATATATATATATATATATATATATATATATATATATAACCTTTATTTGGACAGAGAGTAACTACGACTCTAATACAATTTAGCCCTTCACTGACATCACAGCATTAAAGATATAAACATTAACAAGAAACACATACGCATTGGGAATTCCATAATAAATAAAAAAATATTGAAAATAATAAATGGCACAAATAATAATCTATAACAAATTATAAAAAAAATACCATGATGAGGTTAAATTAAGAATGTAATAAAAAAGAAGCAGAATAGACAAAAGGAGGTGTCAGGGACTCAGGGCTTTTGGTCTAGGCATGGCAATATGATTTGCTGCAATGCTGCATAAGAGTGGACCCCTGTTCTTTTGTCTTAGAAGTAACATCTCTTTAGGTTGCTCAGCAACCCCGCCTATGGATCTGCTGAGAGTGCACTTAATGTAGACCAGTATGCAATATTTTCCACCAAATATACAGTTTATTGATTATATGTGTGTGTGTGTGTGTCTGTATGTGTGTGTGTGTGTGTGTGTGTGTGTGTGTGGTGTGTGCGTGCGTGGGTGTGTGTGTATATGTGTGTGTGTGTGTGTGTGTGTGTTTGTGTGTGTGCGTGTGCATCTATGCATTCATCTATACATGCATCAACCTGTCCATCCATGTATCTATTCATTTACCCGACCTCCATCCCTCCCTCCTTCCCTCCAGTATGGGTACGTTTGTGACCCTGGCAGAGGTGTTGGAGGCCAGGGGGTCACCACTGGATGAGGGGGAGCTCTGGGGTCTGCTCCTGGCCACCGCTGAGTCCTTGCTGGAGATCTCCTGCAAAGGTATCCATCCGTTACATGTCTGGTTTCCATAGCGTTCTTGCCACGGCCCAAAGCTGTATCAGACTGTATTTGAGGTTTGAAAGGGAGGAGCCCATCCCTCTGCTCCAGCATCTGGTCAAACCCAACGGATCAGACAAAGGAAATACAATCGTAATGGATGGTGTAATCCGATGCGATCCACTGACAAATCCCCGCCAGAAACACTATGCTGGACTATCGTTTATAATACTAAAGGACATGTAGTATGGTAACTAGGGATCGACCGATATGGATTTTTTAGGGCCTATACCTATATTTTTTTCATCAGCCTTAGCCGATAACCGATATGCCGATACCGATTTTCTTGAGCCGATATTTGGAGCCGATAATACCCTGGAAATCCAGAGTTCTTGTGAGAGCACAATTTGAATTTGCTCAGCGAGTCACTCTGGGAACAAGCAATATACTTATATATATATATATATAAGTATATTCTGGGCCTCCCCTGACCCAGAACATTAATCAATCACATCGATGTATCAATATAGGCGGGCCAAAAGCGTTGCTGTTTTACCGACCGGATACGGCAAGAGTCTTATCTATTGGTTAGCTCCACTGGTCTGGATACGTCACTCCTTGTATTCTTCTGATATTTTCAAATGCATACTTGGTGTGGCCCCTCGAGTTGGGCCATTTTCATTACTCGTTGCCAGACCCTACAGTTTTCTAGATGTGGGTCTGGATTTCCAGGCTAAGCCGCCCTCAATTAACATCATAAAGATGACACAATGATGATAACAAATGTTACAATATCTCAATTTAAAATAAATGAACATTTATTGATCTGTCTGTAAATCATGCTGAAGAAAAAAAAGAAAAGAAAAAAAAAAATTGGCAGATTCGAAAAAAATATCGGCCGATACCGATACACGTAAAAAACGCAAATATCGGCCGGCCGATATATCGGTCGAACACTAATGGTAACCTTATTTCACTGCAACGGTAAAGTACCTGAGTAGTCGAATCTTAGTCATTTATTGACACCGATAACAATATAGAACCGGTATCGGCAGATGAATAAGGTTGTAGTATGGTTAATGGATTTGAAATGAATAAGTGATACGGTGCTCTTAACTATGCTCAACTAGAACAGCATGACGTACGCAATGCCCATGTCAGAGGTTGGAGTCCCATTGGGGTCGTCACACTAAGATGTACGCATGAATGCATCCATCAAATGCCCTATATTCAACAATAAAGTATGTCCTGGCGTTGTTCCTCCAGGCTCGGGGAACATGTGCAGCGTGCTGAGCCCCGGTTCGGTGCTGCTCTCGGCCAGTGGGAGCCTGGCCTTCAAGGGCTGTTCCCGGTCTGAAGATGTGGCCTCCTTCACGGCCCCGGAGGTCCGTCAGGGTCTGGTCGCATCCAGCCGCACGGCAGCGGAGAAGGTAGACCCTACAACACGCGATCAGTACCGCTGCACAACTATGAATGATTGGTTTCTTACATATCTTTGTATAATCTTCAACTGGTTATGGAGTTCATGACGCCCAGTCGAAGGGTTATGGATTCAAACCCCAACTTCAACAAGGTTTATTTTAATTACTTTGGATTAAAGCGTTGTCTAAACTGAGTACATCTTAGGGTTTCATTTAGTGTCACCTTGGGTCCACACCACATCCTGACAACCGCTGTTTCCTGCTCCTTTGACAAATAACAACCAGTTCTGAGCAAATATTGTTTTAACTGTGTGATTGCCACATGGTGGTTTGTGTTTGTGTGCAGATGGCAGTGTATTCCATGGGGATGATGCTGTACTGGTGTGCAGATTACCTGCTACCTCAAAACCAGGTACTTTATTTCTGTCTGTTAAGTCAATCAGTCATTCAATGAATCACTCAAACAATAGACAGTTTATCTATCTTAGTTGGCTTTCTAAATTTTTGGCTCTTTATGTAAGCTCTAAATAAATGTTCTTCTTTATCTGAAACTCCTTTTTTGACTGGTTTATTTTCTCTCCTTTGTCCCACTCTTTGTTAATCCCTCCCTGCCGGTCGGTTTCTCGCTGCCCCAGCCTGTCCAGCTGAGCAGCGAGCTGGACAGCCTGCTACTGAGCATGTGCGAAGATGTGGCGTTGAAACGGGCCGATCTGCTGGCGGTATTAGAGACCTGTGAACAGCACCACACGGCCTCTCTGCTGCCCCCTCCTGACAGACTCATCAAACAACTAGTGGAGGACGTTTTCAGGAACTCAGTGAGTTGGGCTAATCAAGTTATGATTCATTGTTGTTTATTGTTTCAAGCTATAGTTCAGTGAGTTAATTAGCTACAATGAAAGGCTATTTGGGCCATTCAAGGTTATTAATAAATCTGGTAGAGCATATATTTTTTTCAATATACTCTATTCCAGGTTCCAACAATGCTGACATACATCTTTTTTTCTAACCTTTTTTTGTACCTTTGTAGGTTGATCATGTAACCATGTCTGAAAATGGAACACAACTCACAGACCGCAGTCAGACGGTTAGAGACAGATTTCACGGTACAGTTCATCCATAACACATCATAATATCCTACAAAATACTAAATAGCAACAATTTTCCAGAAAATCTCAATAAATTATGCGGGGACACCATTTTGAAAGTATTTCAAGTAGCTTTAGTGTAGATTCTTTGACCGTTGGAATTCCAATTTAAATCTGTCCTGTATCTTTCCAGCTGGTTATTTTAGTAACTCTAACTGGGCGATGAGGAGGAAGGCTTCCAGAGCTTACTCAGCAGCCTCGTACCCAACAGAAAACGCAGGGTACGTGATACGTCCATTCTGCAAATAAGTTTGGCAGTTGAAATTGGACGTTTTCTAATCAATCCTCTTTGATGTTTGATGTTGAAAATAAGACGTTTTATTTAGTTTAGCAAGAAATCGGCGTGTAACTCAATATAATTGGGGAAACACAATTTTTACCTGTCACTTTTCATTCTTCCTTTTCTACAGAGTTTCTGAGGGAGGTCGATACAGAGACGATTACACCAGCTATCAACAGTCAAACCGCACCCCTTGTAGTCCGTACATGGACGGTGGTCGCGATACCAACTCACGGGCCCTCAACCACTACAGTTCCACCCTTAGTCTGAACGATAAGAAACTCAAGGTGACTTTACTCTTAATGATCAGGTCATTTATTGGATTGTTTTCATTAGAATTACCTTATGGCAATTTTGGACATTGATAACCCCTTAGCAGTGTATACCTAGCTAAACCATGATATATGTGATCCTTCCAACTAAAGCATTAAACAACCAAAACCAAACATTTATTATGTGTTGCAACAGCTGAAATAACCTTTCAAATGTCACAATTATAAATAATGCACATACATTATACTTATTTTACTGTATATCTTGAGTTTCCTATTTCCTATGTCATTCTCAGAAATGCCATTTAGAAATGTTGGAGCGGATTTAGTTGGTGGCATTCTGCCAGCTCACTGCTCGACGCTGATAATCTCTACACGCTGGACCTTTAGGTTAATACGGCTTTGTTGTATAATTGTCTTCGATAGGAAATGGGCCCAGAGTTCATTAGAATGCAAGATGAGCCCCATGTTGTCTTGGAGCTGCCAGGATCCATAATGGTGAGTTTAACGGGGAGTTGATAATCCATTAATACGCAATCAGACAATAAAGGCATCTCTATACTCCATACTTCAAACGATCAAAGTATTCTTCAGCATTAAGTCCATAATGAATTTTCCCTCTCTTCTCTCCTCCTTTCTTCTCTCCCTCTCTTTTCTCTCCCTCCTCTCTTCTCTCCCCTCTTCCTACTCTTCTCTTTTCATGTCTATCTCCTCTCCGCCCTTCTCTTTTCCTCACTTCTTCTCTCCCTTTCCTCCCTCTATTGTCCTCTCCCCCTCTTCCTCTGCTCCTCTCGTCTCCGCCCCACTCTCCTCCTCTCCTCTCAGTCAAAGAAGGGGAAGTCCTCCTCCACCCAGAGAGAGGTGGGCGTGGTGATGCCCAGCGGCCAGAGCCTCCAGGTGAGGTGCGAAGTGAAGAGCCGGTGCGGGGACGTCTTCGACATGATCGTGGCCCACTCCAACCTCGTGGAGCACTTCTACTTCGGCCTGGCCTACATCGACGGTAGGAGGAAGAGGACTCTGGGGGTTGTGTGTTGTTTTGTAGAGTAGGATCTTGTAGCGACTGCCCCGGCTCCAACGACGGAGGCTACTAGTCATTGTTGCCCCCAAAATCCTGCATCCGCACTTGTAGGCATCCTTCAACAACTAGCCAAACCCCTACCCTGTTTCTTTATGAGCTGGGTCTGAAGTCACGTAGTTTTGAGTGATTTGGGGAGTGAGACAGATTCATCAGAGTTTCCACTAAGGAAAGGGAGGTAGGGAGTGTAGGAGCAGTGTTGGAATATCTGGATCTTAAGCCAGTTAATCACAAACTCACTACAACAACATTTTATATTTGTAAAAAGGTCCCAAAAATATACAAATGGAGGGACCTATAAGAACAATTTGTGAATGTGCTACTGACAGTCTATCGAGTTGGTTGGGTCTGTGTGGAAACGTCCAATTCTCTCCCTGTTCTGCTCAGACAATGAGTTCTTCTTCCTGGACACTGACACCAAGATTTCCAAGGTGGCCCCCGACTCCTGGAAAAAAGTGCCTACGACCACCTTTATTCTCTACTTCCGCGTCAAGTTTTTCGTCAGTGACATTTCCCTGCTTTTGTAAGTGAGACACATTCTCTAGTTTTTTATCTAGTTGTCAGAATATAGATTGTGGCGGCTGCCCCTTACCTAAAAGCACATTTGGCTTCAAGTCATCATGTTCGTTTGATGAAATGGATCGTGTTATCCATTGTTTTTCTGACAGGCACAAGTTGAGCCGCCACCAGTACTACCTCCAGCTGAGGAAGGACTTCCTGGAGGACCGCCTGGCCTGCCACGAGGAGAGCTCTCTGTGCCTGGCGGGGCTGGCGCTGCAGGCAGAGTACGGAGACTGCATGCCTGAGGTACCTGGTCCTGGGACGCGGCTATCATCTCTTTAGTCTTTCCATTGTTGTTTATTCTGTCAGTTGTATTCTATGTATTTGTTTATTAAATATCAAGAAATGTATGCATTTCTACTTGTGCCTTGAATGGATGGATTGTGCTGACTGAGTCGGTTGCTGTGCGCAGGTGTACGGTAGAAGCTACTACCGGGTGGACCACTACATCTCCAAGAGCGTCATGGAGAAACGTGCCTTGCCTTCCATTAAGGATGAGTTGCTGCGGTTACACACCAGCAACGCCCAAATGCTCTCAGATGAATCGGAACTAGAGTTCCTTAAGGTGACAAGGCAGAAGACTCTTATGCTTGTATATGTATATTAATATTGAAAATGATCATTTAAGTATTATTATTTAATTCATTAATCCTTAATCAGATTTACTAGAAATGTTACAATAATATATTAACAGGAGTGCTGTGATGAGGCATTCCGACTCCATATGCAGTTTATCGTTAATTAATGTTATGAATAACCATTTCTATCAAATGTGAATATCCTAAATCATTCCCACACTACCTGAGACCTGCTACTACCTCTTATCTTGGGTCATATATGTCTGGGGACAATATTAAACACCAGGTTGGTTTTGTCCACTGTGTTCATTTTTGGCATATGGGCCTACAAGTACCAGTGAACCAACTATCATATTTTTTCGAACCTATCTATCTCTCCGCAGGTGAGTCTGAGCCTGCCAGAGTATGGCGTGTTGTTCTACCGCGTTGTGCACGAGAAGCGTCCGGTAGAGGGGGAAATCATCCTCGGTGTGTTTGCCAAAGGGATCATCGTATACGAGGTCAAAGATGGCCGCCGATCCACCAGTCAGACTTTCTTTTGGCGGGAAACCTCAACCATCTCCTCTAATGTGAGTCGGAAATGTTTATTTGTTCATAAGAATATTTTTAGAAAACAAAACACAATCTGGTTTTGACACAACATACGGTCGTCAATGACGACAAATATGACCACTCGTCATATTTGTCGAGTTTGATGTAGAGCTTATGTTGATGATGCTTTTGTTTTTAGCCTTTAGATCTAAGATTACTCTCAGTGTGGTGAGGAAAAAAAAGTTGAAGTTTATTTTCCAGCCTTTTTCTTATGAACCTTCCTTTGCAGAAACGAAAGTTCATCATAGAGTGCCGTGGCAACAAGAAGAAGTACACCTTTGTAACAGAAAGGTCGAAGATAGCCAAATACCTGTGTAACCTCTGCTCCGCACAGCACAAATTCAACAACGAGATGAGCTCCCGTAAGCTCAGCCGCAGCCTTGTGTCAGGTCAGTTAGCTTTAAGCCACTAGCCGTCTCCGTGACGACGCTACCTGACTAACCATCTACAAATGTTAGCTTTCTACAGCACGTAATATCTTTGCATTGGGAGGTTAATATTAGTGTTCATCTTATGGGATCTGACATAGACACAGGCTGACAGTGCTTAGACCGTCACAAAGTAATACTTTACAAACTATAATGAGGATGTACTTCTTGTCTGTCTAAGTTGCTATTTATGTATGTTTAAATGAACTGTAAAACTTTTGACACACTTTTAGTTTTTATAACAAATAACACAGTCACCGCAGTGGCTAAAAGTGTCAGCGAACAGACGTTGACATGCTAACGCTAACTCCCCGCCAGAAGACAACCATATTGGCCAATACGCTGCCAGCAGCCGGACGCCACGCAACCGGCTCAAGTCGTACCCCGAGCCCCCCACGCCCCAGGACGACAGTGGCCTGACCACGCCCCAAGACGACAGCGGGCAGTCCAGCCCCCAGGACGACTCCATGAGCAAGCTCTGTGACGACATCACCGCCAGGATCGAGGCCCGCATGAAGCAGCACCGGCAGGGCCTCAACCACCACAGGTAGCCCTGGGTGCTCCTCTGACTAGAGGAGCACCATAGTGGTTCATTATATATACATACACATAGTTATAGATTAGATTAGATTAGATCAGATTAAACTTTATAAATCCCCCGTTGGAGAAATTTGTTTGTTGCCACAGCCCAGCAGCAGTGGAAAACACAGGACAAAAATAAAATACAATGCAATAAAAATACAAAGTACTTATGCAAACTAAGGTAAATGCTAAACTAAATGCTAAAGTAAGGACAAGACGAGACAAAAAGAACAAACAACAACAAACAGGGCAAACAAAATATATATATCTACCTACATACCTACCTACCTACCTACATACATACATATATACATACAAATCTACCTAACTACATACTTGCACACATAAATACCGTACATACATACATACTTACATACATAAATGGGGGGGGGGGGGTAGAGGGCAGGAAAGTGTCGTTGTGAGACAAAAGGTTTTGAGTTTGATCCCAATGTCCACAGTCTACCTGTATCTACTGCTTGTCTGTTTGAAGATGAATGTGTGTATATGCACTTCATTTGACCTACACATTCCATTTCTTATCCTATATTTGTTTTTGGATACATGCTGACTTCTGACTCTTCCTGAGACAGAGTGCATTTCATTTTTTGTCTATGTGTGTGTGTGTGTGTGTGTGTGTGTGTGTGTGTGTGTTTATGTGTGTGTGTCTTGAGAATACCTGACATGTCTGTGGTGTGTGTGTGTGTGTGTGTGTGTGTGTGTGTGTGTGTGTGTGTGTGTGTGTGTGTGTGTGTGCATGTGTATGTGCGTGCGTGCGTGTGTGTGGCCGGATGTGTGTGTGTTGCAGCACCTCTTCCAGCAGCCCGCAGAGCGCCCAGAGGAGTGGTTCTTTGGCTCTCTCCCTCTCCACTGCTGCCAGAGGTAGAACCACACACTTCCTAACCTAAACCAGTCGCACACCAGTAGGAAACAAAAAAAGCACAGCACAAGTTGGTGGATTTGATTTTTATAGAATCCACCAATAATATCAATGTCCCAGTGAACATATGCGCATCACACCACACAAAATGGTCATTAAACCTCAAGCGATTTCCCATGACCCAAGGTGACCCCAGTTGGGGTCCTGACCCACAGGTTGGGAAACACGTTGCTAATACATAGGGGTGAAATAATAATGTCGCCATTATGAAACTGGTCCACAAACCAGAAAGCTTGTGGAAAAGTGTGTATTTGTTGTGTATTTGATCTGACAGACTCTCCAGCCAAACTAGCCCCGGAGAGAGAAGTCATCTGTGTTTCGTTGAAGAAAGACCCAAAGCTTGGCGTTGGTAAGCCAATCACAGCCTTGAGTCCCAACCAGATTCACACCAAAGTTCCTTAAACCTGCAGAGTGGTGGTTGGAAGCGCTGGTTGTGTTTGGTGCCGGGGGGGGTTGTATCTCTAACACAGGCCTGGGTTTGGGTTGTGTTCCCAGGCATAGTGATCGTAGGCGAGGATACGGTGGGCAAATACGACCTGGGGATATTTGTGGCCTCCATCGTTCCAGGTGGACCCGCGGCTAAGGATGGCCGAATCCGACAAGGTAATAATATGATACAGATATAATAATGATATGAGGATGATATGAACACGGGGAGAATGATGATATACAAATGATGATATTGATATGAAAATGGTGATAATGAGTTTAATGGAAGAAGATATTGAAGTGAAATCTATACATGTTTTATTTTTGGGGGGTTGTTGTTGGCTTGTGATTGTTCATATTATTATTTTGATCAGGGTCGTGCTTTGTATGTTTTAAGAATTCAAAATAATTCAAATGTTCAGCTATGGAACCGTCACAGGTCCCGCTTGTCCCCTGATGAACACTGATACACATTGGTGCTGTCTGTCTTTCTGTTTGACCTTTGACCTCTAGGAGGGCGTCTGATCTCCCTGAACCAAATCAGCCTGGAGGGCGTGACCTTTGCTGAGGCAGCAGATGTCATGCAGAGCAGCCCCTCCGAAGTGCAGCTCATCATCTCCCAAGCCAAAGGTAAAGGTGTGTGTGTGTGTGTGTGTGTGTGTGTGTGTGTGTGTGTGTGTGTGTTCTAGTATGTATGTTAACACGTTTGTTTATATTTATGTGTGTGTGGGTGTGGGTGCACAGGTTTGTGCAAGTGACAAGTGTGCGTGTCTCTTTTGTAATGATTTGCCAATCTGTTTTTGTAATCACCAAAATAGTGTTTCTGAATGTGCATACACGAAACACACCTTAAGTCTCCCTGCGCCCTCTCCCCCACCATAACTGTATCTCCCCCTTTCTCCCCCCTCTCCCCCTCCACCAGTGCAATTGAGCCCCAACAACCTGGGGAACCACCGGGCGCCCCCGAGCCCCCAGCAGCAGAAGCCCCCCCCGCCGCGGGACCCTGACTCGGCGGGGGGCAGCCTGGACGAGATCATCTCCGTCATGATGACCCCCAAGACAGGCAGCCAGCTGCAGGTCCCCCCCGACATACGCATCTACAACGCCCAGGTAGGTCTCAGGCCCCAGCCGGAGGGACAGGGAAGAAGCTAACGTCTGAGGGAGGAGGCGCTAGGAGAGGGCGAGGTTGATGTTTTTATCAGGTAAAAGGGGATGATGTGACATGAAGTTGCATTAAACTTATTTGGCAGAGGTTTCTGTCCAATGTGGCTTACAGTAAGGGCAAGTCCAGAAAAATGCCATAATCACTTGAGCACGTTAAGACTCATAAAATAAGCAGAGCAACTGCCTCAACGTGCTACAATGCAGAAAGACACGATGGACTTACCAATCGCAGGCTCCCTCCTTGTGGCAGAGCAGACGGGAGCGCGTCAATAGTTGGACTCCCAGCTGATAAGGTTGAGGGCTGGATTCCCCCATGGCTGTGGCCTTCTAGAGCCAGAGGCCATGATCTGTGTCTTAATGATATGTATCTACAAGAATCCCTGAATAACTAAGTAGGATAACACACGCTGGAGCTCTGCGTATGTGAGGTGTGTAGAGAGAAGAGGCGTGCAGATGCTGATGGCTGGTTGTGTGTGTGTGTGTGTGTGTGTGTGTGTGTGTGTGTGTGTGTGTGTGTGTGTGTGTGTGTGTGGTGGCAGGACGGCTCCCTCTCCTCTCTGAACAGCGTGAGGCCAGAGGAGCTGACCCTGGAGCTGCGGAAGAAGGGAGGCAGCCTGGGAATCAGCATATCAGTGAGTTCACTGTAACACACACACACTCACTCAGTCACACACGCATGCATGCATGAACACACTCACTCACTCACTCACTCACTCACTCAAACACTCACAGATAGACTTAGATACACATATTAGACACACACTTACAGACACACTTAACCTAAATTACTGAAAGCAATGACTTCTCTCTTTTAGCCTTATTCCCCTTCAAATTATTTGCCCTTCAACCTCTCTCATCTGCTCCCTTTTCACGTCTCTCAGTCTCTCTCTGCTCTTTGTTATCTGCTCATCTCTCTCTCTCTCTCTCTCTCTCTCTCTCCCTCTCTCTCACTGTCTCTCTCTCTTTCTCTCTCTCTCTCTCTCTCTCTCTCTCACTCTCTCCCTCTCTCTCTCCCTCTCTCTCTCTCTCTCCCTCTCTCTCTCTCTTCTCTCTCTCTTTCTCCCTCTCTCTTTCTCTCTCTCTCTCTCCGTCGCTCTGCTTCTCTGTCGCTCTGTCTGTCGTCTATCTGATGCCTGGGATGACCAGATGGGAATCACTTCTTCCTTTCCACTGGCTGTCAAATGACACTTTCCCTTTTACTGTCATTAAGAACTTGGCAGGCTCTCCCCTAGGTCACCCTCTGTGCTGTCAAGAAGACAGAGATGGAGAACCACTGTAGAATGTTAATTTTGCAGTCAAGTGCGGTGTGCTTGATAACCACAAGGGTTGTACTGGTTGCTGGTTGCAAGACAAATGCACATTCTTCAGTGTACATAGATGGTCACTTTACTGATGGGCAGCAGAGGCATCATTCACTGGCGGTGAAGCGGAGCATTTCTAATACCAGTACCAGTATGAGTACCAGTCATGCCCTGCCCACCCATATCCACCACTCTCTAATGCAAGTAGTCGTATTAAGAGCTGCTGGAGTCCAGGAGTTTATCCTTCTTGGGTTGTTGGTTCAAACATCTGCCTTTCATATTAACACTGGATTTGAACTTTTGAGCTTTAGGGGAGATCCTTTTTGTTATGGTTTGATAATTATATTGCGCGGAATAGAGGATACATTGTTCAGGAAACAATGGAACGTTTCCAATTTGTCAGTGCATGACTGCTTTTTTAAAATATATATCCTAATTTTGTCATTGTTCAATTGTTCCAACATTACTGTATTATCACATCAACTTTAAAAGGTTTCTGTAGAAACAAATGGTATGGTACGTAATATGTTTGCCAGCGCGTAATGAGTGTGGAGCACATAGGGGCCATGGGGAAGAGCTGGCCTCCAGCCCATCATAGTCTAGTCTCCCCAATCTGATTAAGCCCCTGGTGGTCTGGGGATTAGAGGAGCAGAGAGCAACGCACACGCAGTACGACTGAGTTCATAGGAGCCTGCTGGGCTTTAAACCAGGGCAGGGACACAACTGCCTCTAGCAAGCTGTTACAACACACAATGAACTGGGTTTCCCCTTTCTCTTGCTCAAATTATATAAATATATGATGATTAAACAGTCAAATCTGTAATTCATTGAATAATATTATATTAAACAGTAAAATATTGGAACCAATGAAGCTTTGTCTTGGGTTTCCTTTCCTAAATAATATATCTGAATGAGATATATTAAACATGAATCCATTCATAAATCAAAGTGTTTAATTGGTTTAACCAGTCCAACGTGGTGTTTGTCTTTCCCCAGGGTGGCATCAATAGCAACCTCCGTAACGGGGGTCTCTACATCAAGAGCCTGGTCCCCGGGGGGGCGGCAGAGAGGGACGGACGCATGCACCCAGGTGTGATGTCACGCCACCAGCTGCTCCCCATGCACACAGCCAAAGATAGACACAGACAAATACAATCCATCTGGCTGCTTGTCTGTATGTCTTACCGTCTTCTATCTTCGTGTGGGTGGGTGTGGATGGGTGTGTGTGTGTGTGTGTGTGTGTGTGTGTGTGTCTGTGTGTGTGTGTGTGCGACAGATGACAGGCTGCTGGAGGTAGATGGGCTGAGGCTGGATCATTTTACGTACCAGCAGGCCGTGGAGTGTCTGACCAAGACAGGAGAGGTACATGTGTGAATGTACATCTTTATTGAATCTGTCTCTGTCTGTATCTCTTTCTCTCTCTCGCTTTCTCTCTTCCCTTTGCTATGTGTGTATTTACGTGTGCTTATTTTATTTTCTCTTCTGTGCTCAATCCTGCACTCCTCATGTCTCCCTTCCTCCTCTTCTCCCCCCCTCGTCTCCTTTTATTTTCTCCTACTCACCTTACATCTCATCTTCAACTTCTCTACTACTTTCCACGGTTTACTGATCCGATTCTCCTCTCCTCTGTCCTCTTCTCACCTGCCCTTCATCTAATCCCCCCCCCCCCCTCTCTCTGCAGGTGGTCTCCCTAGTCGTGGAGCGAGAGAGGATGAGTCTGCCCCGGATGTCCCTGAACCCCGACACGGCCGGCAGTCTGTCCCCTAAAAGCTGCAGCCCAGACACCAACCACCTCCGCTACAACAGCTGCCCCGCCATCAACTCCCCACCGACGGCCAGCGGCGAGCCCCAGAAGCCCAGGGACTACCGCTTCATGGCGGACGGTGGGGTTAGCTCGGTCACTCGGTCACTCTCTGTGACACTGCATCACTCTTAACTTCACATGACGTAAAGGTTCTCCAAACTTTGGGGCCGGAGGAATTATGTGACGATTCCGGCGGGTTTTTGCATAACCATGTTGAATGTTTTATATTGTCAGCGGTCGAACGCAAACCATTGATAAAGCTCTAGGCACACAGCTACGTCGGAACAGACGCAAAATAATGTTTTCGAAGTCGTACACAAAGCAAGGGGAAACAATACAGCCCGCTTAATTCCCGGTCCCAGGCTTCGCTCTTTTAAAAACACGGCGATTCTATTTCTTTCTTGGGTTGTGCTACAAATATGAAGCAAAATTCACACTTGGTGCGCTTTAGGCTTAACCCTCATCATTACACGCTAGATATCTGGTCTACAGTATAGATACAAGCAATATAACATCTAAATGAGCTTAGAAAACTATCAGAAAAACAGGAAAATATCAGCAAGATTTACTGAACAGTATGCCACTACACGCACAGATGAAGGGGAATGCATTATATTTATCTGTACGGTTTCAAATAACCTACTACTTATCCCACGGTGTGTCAGTTGGGATTAGGGACACTAAAACTCTTGTGCGCTAGAGAAACTTGCGTGAGGAGTCTTCGCTGTAAGCCAGTAGCGTGTGTAAACTGCCACCTATGAACTTTTACATTATCTCTACAACCCCGACTCCTCCCCCTAGTCACCTGACCAACACCGCCACCCCCACCACTTATCTTACTGTTCTTTAAGCCCGCCTGCCTCTCCTACGTCTCCCCTCTCCTCAACCCTGACCTGCGACCCGTCTTAAAGGGCCGGCGTGGGAGATTAGCAGCATTTTGCAAGCAGAACCTAACTGAACCGAATGACCTCAACAAAGCAACATCCTCCACCGTAGAAGAAGATAGAGAAAATAGAAAAAAATCTACAAAAAATAACAATAATATCAATGAATACATCATAATAGATAAAAAAAAAAACGTAATAGTGATAATCCCATCATTCTCTCATTCTCTCTCTCTCTTAACCCTAACCGTAACTCCTCTACAAACATGCATCTATGGAGCCTTAAGATTTGCAACTCCCTAATAAATGTGTACCAAGCGACTGCTAACCTAAACAGGAAAACAAAATAAAATAAAAGTTTAGGTTCAAAATATCGCAGATCGCATAATGCGATCTGCTTCAATAAGCATGAATCAAGGGAGCAGTGAGATTTTGATTTGGAGCTGCATCACCAAAGAGTACATAGAGACTTCAGACTCAAACAAGCGGCAGGTAACATTTGAGAGTTGAAAGGAAAAAAGAGCAGAAGGTAGAACGATTTCGAAAGGAAACAACCCAAAAAAAGTCCCATCCTTCTCTGCTCCCTCCCTCACTACGTTTCTTGGCTATTGAGAAGTGTTGCATTTCAAGCATCTGTTATTGACAGGCAAGATGGATTTGTTAAACCCAATCATGGAAGAGACGCCCTGGTTGGTTCGAAATGATCCGGGAGCAGACTCAATTCTAAAATGACCCATACAGAGGCAGAGGCAGTCAACTCAAAACAAAAGATCTCGTTCTGCATCACACTCACGGCTGACAGATGGCTACAGCAATTCTAACAAAGACTTTTAAATCAAACCTACTGCACCTTTAACACTACCCTAACCATAACCGTGCCCCCCCCCCCACACCTGGATCCTCCCCAGACAACACATTCGAGGTGACCCTGACCAAGGGCCCCAAGGGCCTGGGCTTCAGCTTCATCATGTGTGACATGGACCCCCTGGGGCAGGAGATGGGCAGTGTGGTGCGCATCAAGCAGCTGTTCCCAGACCAGCCGGCCCGCCTCTGCGCACGCATCCGCGAGGGCGACGTCATCGTGGCCATCGACGGACAGCACCTCAAGGACCTGATCTACCCGGTAACCAGTGACCCCCCAGTGTTTTTGATTGGATGTTAAGTTAGATGTAGGAGGGGGATATACATGTTGTTGTATGTATTCTGTTGATGATTTAGCTGTGTAGAACATTGGATATCTTTGATGATTTCTCAAGGTACTCCCTTCTGATGTCATCAATGTATTAAAATTGGGCATGCAACAAGTATAATTATTAAAAGTATCAGACAAACAATTATTATTACATTTTAGCTATTACCATTAAGTCATATGTGAAGCATACATGTTCAATTCTTCACAAAAACATACACCAAAGATATCCAACCCTGCCTGCTGTTATCTGTAAAATATCTTAAAGCTGCCTCATAAACCTCACTTTCCATATCCTAAAACATATTTGCCGCTAATGCTGCTGATATTCTGCATGTCATTCTCGCTTTGCCCTCTAGAGGGTGCTACAGTTGTTCAAGAACTCATCGTCTGAAGTACTACTGTCCCTGTGCCGTCCTGCATCAGGTGGGCACACACATTAACATGTACATGCACGCACTCACACACACATGCACATCCAATAATAATACAAAAAACGTACACCATATCGAATGGCTTGCTTTGCCCTTTAGGGATCCTTCCTCCCATTGAGCAATTTGCTGGCACATGAGTGATGTCACATTGACCGACAGCGACGGCGCCAATGGAAGCACAGGAGGCTGTGGTCGTTCCTGAGGAAACAGGAAGCGGACATGGAGTCGCAGGGGAAGCAGAAAGCGACGCCCAGGTAGGTTGAACGACATCTTCAGACAGGAGTGAAGCCAACTCACTGTTCTTTCTAAGTCTGCTATGATAAATGCAAATTGTTTCCATCTATGTATCATTATTGGCACAAGGAAAACGGATAGAGTGCTATAAAGTAATTAACGGTGCTGAAAATTGTCTGACAGGCTGGAGTCTGACAGAGTGGACCAGCCTGGATAGCCTTACCTTTGGTCTCCTGGTCTAGAAGGTATGGACTCTGATAGAGTCAGTTCATAATCACTCTAACTCTTAACTCATAATAACGCTGTACAACCCAGTTAAACGCAACAATAAAAGACAAAAAGTAAAATCAATCCTCACAAGGAATAAAGTATCACAAGGAAGAGAAAAGAAGGAAAGATTTATGTTGGCAATCTCTGGTGTCTCCATTCACTTCAACAGCAACAGAGAACCTCAGTCCCATATTGTTTGACTGAACCAGAAGTGGTCCTAGTAATGCATCTTAATATGAAAACGGCCACAAGGTGGCAGACTAGCACCGGTGTTCGTTCTAAAACAATGACAATGTAACACAGGTTAGTTGCTGCTTCATCTCAAGCAGCTTAAGTAATTAATTCAGCTAAATTTAAAGGTTTTAGAAAATAAACTTACTTGTGTTTTATGTGTTTTCTCCACAGGACTAGAGAAATCCCCAGAGGGGAACAGTGGTTGAGGTTGTCAACAGCAACTGAAGTGAATTCCAAACAGAAACAGCTTGAATGTTTGGTTCATGAATGAACATTTGTAAGTCATCAATATGAAGACATTGGGACAACAGCAGTAAATCAGCACCATAATAATTCCTGTTATTATTAAAATGTTTTGTTTCCAAGCCATTAAACAATAAACACAATTGCACTTTTAGCTTTTTACCTAACTAACGTCCCAGTGAATCCCTGTGTATTAAGATGAGTCACCAAAGTCAAAAAACAAAAACAATATGCCCCATTTCATTGCAGACAAAGCCTCCACTACCTGAATAAAACATTAAAGAACAATGTTATTATTGTCTCGTAACGGATACTTTCGTCCTCTTCATGAAGGAAGACCCCCTGCCAAACTGTGTGTGCGTGAGTCTTTGTGTGTGGGTCTGTGTGTCTGAGTGCACGAGTCCATACATGTGTGTGTGGGACAGTGGCACGGTGTGTGCTGCCTGGGTGCTCCACAGGATCATCAGTCATGGGAGCGAGGAGAGAGCTCAGCCCGCCCGGACTGCACTGTTCCTGGGCTGATGAGGGATAAAGGGGTGGGTGCAGATGAGTGTGCTTGGATCTCCCAGGGGTCCAGAGATGGAGAATAATGACCCCAACGGAGCACATTAAGTAGACGCAGGCATATATACACACATACACATGCAGAAAGACCCCTGTGTGTGCGCACACACAGACTCACGAGGAAATACACATACATAGGGGTCTCACCGTGCCCTCTGTAGCTAAATGCACTCATAGACTCACACACACTTGGAAAGACGCATGTACACACACACAGGATACACTCAGAAAGACACACACACAGGGTACACTCAGAACGACACACACACAGGATATATTCATAAAAAACACACCGAGAGAAAAACACTCAGAAAGACATGCAAAAATGTAATACAGAAACACATGCACACTGAAAGACGCACAAACACTCACTATACATAGACACATACAGGCATGTGCTACAGAAACCAATAAGACACACAGGCACAAACACACACCAACACACACACACACACACGCAGCTACAAGGTAAGAAGCCGGTAACCATGGCTCATAAATAAGGCTTTCTGTATTTTGGTGAAACTTGGAAGTGCATCTGGTTCCAATCACAGTTCTTAGTAAACGATCCCAAATGTTTCTAATTATCCAGCAGTAGAGCCGGCACAAGGACCTCATCCGTGTGTTTGTGTGTATGTGTGTGTGTGTGTGTGTGTGTGTGTGTGTGTGTGTGTGTGTGTGTGTGTGTGTGTGCATGCATGTGTGTGTATGACCGGGTGGGTGCATTCATGTTTAGATCCAAGTGTATGTGATTGAATGCATTCAACATGCATAGCTTGTTCTTAAGGGGCACAAATAGACACGCCAAAGCAGACAGGTACACATGCATGAGGGCAAACACAGAGCGCTACACACAAACACACAATCATGCATGCACACGCAAACACGCATGTACACAGACATGATTACAAGCACCCACACACACCGGCTCCCAAAACACCCAACATGACAGAATCACAAACAAACACACACACACACACACACACACACACACACAGGCTTTAACCCAGAGACATGTATGTAGTGTGTGTGTGTACACACACATATACTAAAACACACACACACACACACACGGCCCGCTTGTTAAGTCACCAAGGGGTCCCTAACAAAGACGGACGGTGTGGTGGGACGTGCTCCGGTGACCCCTGGAGAGGTCACGGCGTGGGGCGACGACTGAGGGATGGCCCCTCACCGCAGATCTGTTGACGTTTCTGCCTCAGCGCTTCGTCAGAGCGGGGCCAGAGGGGTCAGGGACCGG
The DNA here is from genome assembly GCF_949987615.1 of Pollachius pollachius. NCBI lineage: Eukaryota > Metazoa > Chordata > Actinopteri > Gadiformes > Gadidae > Pollachius > Pollachius pollachius. The sequence continues at coordinate 10,092,120 of NC_136952.1, forward strand.
GCCGGGGGCCACAACATGGTTTCAGTTGGGGCCGTGTGCGTGCGTGGGTGGGGGGGGGGGGGGGGGGGATGGAGGGGGCCGGATCAAAGAGTGACTTGAAAGTGTTGTTGAAATGAATACGTTCAGACGTGGTACACAAAGTAATGACATCGCCGTGTTTGGCGTCTTTTGTTTCCCCCTGCGATGTGTTTACCGTTTGTTTCACTTATTATCCGAGCTTGCCCAAACCTGTTTCCATTTGGTCGTCGGGGGTAACGTATGATATGGAAATGTGGAAAATGTGTCGCAAATATCAACTCGTCATGGGGTTGACATTTATTTTTAACTTACAAAAGCGCAGATTATATAGAGGTCCACAATTGGAATGAATTGGTGGTACAGCACATAAACCACAACAATTTGCTTGATATTCATTAAATCCAGCATGAAGCAGCATGTTCTTCTCTATCTAACCTGAGATATGGACTGCCAACATTAAAAAGCACAGGCTTCAGAAACCAGCATCGGCAGCTATTCTTTAAAAAGCTAAATCATCACAACCAAAGAGGATTCTGGGAAATTGACGACTCCTTCTTGCAGACACCAGTGCTAACCCTACTTTCCAATGGAGTAGATCTCTCAACCACAAAGTCAATTACCATAACAAGGACCAACAACCACCAGGTTAACCACATTTTCCAGTCTCTTCTCTCAGATTTGCATGTCCAACCCCCACGTCCTAAACTCAGGTAGGTACATCCCAGCCCCTTGAGCTCCTATACATATTTTTTTTCTTGCTCTTTTTTAATCAGGCAATGAACTAGACCGACTGGAGCCAGTCCAGAGGGCCTCAAAGGGCCCCGTTCTGCTTTACTGGGACCTGGGCTAGCTTCACTGTTTCCACTGCTGCCACCGTGACGCACGGCCCCCATGCCCGGAGGCGCCGGCCAGGTCCGCCCCGCATCTGCGGCGGCCGTGTTTGTCCAGCGGCTTTTTGATGTCAAGGTCTCGCTGCCTTCGCTCTCTCCCTCCAATTAAACTGATTGTGCTAATGTGCTAAAGTGGCCGCCGCCGACGCCACCGCCATTAGCCAGAGGAGGGGCCGTGTTGTTCCTGAGAGGGGCCGAGAATCCATCACACAAGGCCTCGGTGCCAGGCAACCAATCACACTGATTTTAGGGTTGGGGTGGGGGTGGGGGAGGGGAGGCCCCTTAGCCCTATAGGGAAGAGAGAACTACCGAAATATGACTTATAAGGTGGGAACAGGATATCCCAATCACCATTACCCTTGGACGAAGAGTAATGGGGTTTTTAATTGATTTCTGGTAAATGAAAACGACAGTAATTGCACATTTCGCGTTCGGGTGTTTCGTCCAAATGTGTGACCCTTTATAAAGTGTGACCTCAGCAGTGCCTTTCCTGTGAGGTTTCGCAGCCAGAGGGAACCATGTACATGTAGAGGAAACCTTTTGGTGATTCACTTTTCCACCTTATTGTATGAAAAGAAAGCATTTGATTGCCTGTGTGTCTGCGTATGTATGTATGTGTGTGTGTAGGTACATGTGTGCCTTTGTTGCGTGAATTGTGGGTGCATAACAGTGTGTGTGTAGTACTACATGTAAGCCTCTTTGAGTTTGTATCTGACATGCAAGTTAATGCCTGCGGTGCTTGCTTTGCATGTTTGTATGCATGGACGTGCATGTTTGTGTGTGTGTGTGTGTGTGTGTGTGTGTGTGATTTGCTTGTGCGTGTGTGTGTGTGTCATTGTGCACATGCCCGAGTATGTGTTTGCATATAAGGCTGTGAATGTGTTTGTGTGTGTGTGTGTGCACATGTGCATGTTTGTTTGTGTGTGTGTGTGTGTGCGTGTGTGCGCCTGTTTGTGTGTGCGTGTGTATGTGTGTGTGTCATTGTGCACATGCCTGAGTATATGTATGCGCCTATATGGCTTTGTGTGTGTGTGTGTGCGTGATTATGTGTGTGTATGTTTGTGTAAGTATGTGTGTGCCTGTGTGTGTGTGTGTGTGTGTGCGTCATTGTGCACATGCCTGAGTATATGTGTGTGCATATATGTGTGTGTCTGCGTGAGTGTGTGTGTGTGCATGTGCGTGCATGTGACTGTGTATGTGTGCGCCTACTGAGTTCCTGAGGGAGATTGAGCTGGCTGGAGTCAAGCGACCGACTTATTAATGGTTTCGACCTCGTGGAGCTGTGTGAGGTCTTCGCCGGGGGAGCGCTCTCTCTTACACCCCGGGGAGAAATTCAGCGTCTCTTTCAGTGGGAAACGTTCAGGTCCCACATTCTCCCTCTCCACACAGCCAAAGCTAAACAACCTGCCACGGGGACACTGTTGTAGCCGACCTACCGCCGGCTCACTCCCAATCCGTACCACGCAGTTCCCGTTCGCGGTGGGGGTTTTCCCGGCAGGCCTCTTTATAAACTCTCAGCTGAATGTGTCGCGACCGTTGAAAAAAAACGCTATTTAACCTGATTACTTATAATCAGTTAAGTAGTATTTATTTTGCAGTTGATCAAGCACAGATGCGCTCTCTCCAAATATATATCAACTTCCCTGGGAATATGAATATGTTGATGCTTCACGGAGGTGTATGGTTTAAATTACTGTTTTCAGAAAATATTTTTCTCTCAAGATGGCCGACGCTTGAACTTGGGAGACTACTAGCCAGCTTCACCTCCAGGCTACCGCTGGCGCTTGTTCTACCAGTTAGCATTTGGCTATTACATAATGTCCCCCTTCCTTCGACCGTGACTGAATCAACCTAATTTTATAAATGCGAAAATATTGTTGTTGCCTGCGTTACGTCGTCCAGGTTGTGTATTCCTATCCCGACTTTGGCCTCAGACGACGTCTCGGCTGTTGTCGATCTGTTCTTTTGATAACGGGGAACCATGATTTCTTGGTCCTCACTCTGCACCTTAAGTTCTGAGGGGAACTGTGTGTGTGTGTGTGTGCGTCGATGTGTGTATGCGTGTGTCTGTGTACTTGTCAACACTGTGTGTATGCCACAGTGTGTACGTGTGTGTATTTGTGCATGCGTGTGTGTTTGTGCATGCATGTGTGTGTGCATGCATGTGTGTGTGCGAGTTTATGTATGTGTGTACGTGTCAGATCAAAGGCACCAGAGGGTTGGTTGGTCTGGATGTTGTTGTTCCTGGTTCTCTGTAGTTAACTGTATGGTTAAGAGTTCAACTCCATGGGACTTGGACAGAAAACAGGCGAGTGATGGTGTCTGTAAACAGGGAGACATATATTTCCCCGAATCCACTTTGGCTGGAATGATGGAGCTTTCGGGTTAGCATGAGCTGGAATCCACTTATTATTGAAGTTAAGGGTTTAGTGACCCACTGTCTGGTTTGGTTTATTCTCAGGTATACACAGACAATACTCATGTGGTGATCATTCAAAGGCTAATATACATGGATTGATAACGTTATGTTGTTTTAGTCAAGGTAGAACGCCAACTGTAATAACTTTATAACATGTACTGCATACATTTTATAGTTCAACTTTACAAACAGGAAGATTTAACAAAGGACAAAACCCCCGCACACACACACTCACACATGGCCTGCAAACAAACCACTCACTGTGGATCATCAAAGAAACGTTTAACGGGATAATTTATGACATTG
>NC_136952.1:10103252-10105752 GCF_949987615.1 Pollachius pollachius
CAAAGGGTTAAGTAATGACTAGTTTGCTATTTATTATGGCACCTTATTATAAAGTGTTTCCCAATAATAATATGAATGAATTATGATGATAATCCTAAATATATATATATTTTTATTATAATACAATTATATAAATATAATTAGAATAATATGAGAAGAATATTAAGAATCCAATACAAGACAAAGTCTCGGCTGGTGAGTGGGGGTGGAGGTTTTTGGACGGTATTGTAACTGAGCATGCTCAGAGGGGGGCCTAGCTGCCGGGGGGCGGAGCGTGTTTTGTCTTGTTTGGACGTCCACGCTGAGCTCTCCCGAAGACCCCTTAAGCAGCATGGGTGGTCAACGAGGACCCTCTAGAAGGATCCTGGTGCCCATTCATTCAACACACAACCATTGAAACATATGAACATGAACATTAAGGCACATACACATAAACGTACACACACACACAGAGACGCACAAAACTAATGCTAACCAAGAAGAAGTTTGTGTGCATGTTTACATAAAGTTACACGTACATACTCGTCCTTTCTTTCACATGGCATACATATATTATGTAGGTTGCTCACATTCAGTAGCACACACACGCACACAAACCCACACACAGAGACACACACACACACACACACACACACACACACACACAAACACATTAATGCTTCTACCCAGAAGGGATTGTGTGTGCATGTTTATAGAAACTCTACTTTGCTCTTTCACATAGCATCCACATGTAATTTCTCTCATTTTCATTCTGTCAAGCACACACACACACACACACACACAAACACACACACACACACACACACACACGCACACACAAGGACAACCCCCGCCTCTCGGCAAAAACAAACTGATCAAAATATGTTTTTTGTCCCCTGAACAAACAGTCGCATTTCGACAAGCCATGTGCAGGGTTGCCCTGACAACGGCACTGTCATATTGACACTCGGAGACGGCCCGCTTGTTGGGCTTCTCTTTTTTACATTCATCATCAACGGAGGCTTTATGGCCGAGCCAGCTCCATACAGTCCGTTTTTAAAAGGGCTCAATTGCTAACAAGAAGCAACGCACAATGCCTGACTGGTCAGGCCCATGACTCCAGAGGGAGAGTTCACTGGGATTAGAGTCCCTGTTCCCACTTTCATCACAGCATCACGCAACAGAATCGCAGTCATTTGGGTTTCCAAAACAAAGCGTTTTCTAGTGTGGTTAACACGTCTGACAAGCTGAAGTTATGCACCAGCATTTTTTATATGATTTCAGACCTGCAAACATTGCAGCAATGACGTGTGTGTGTTTGTGTGTGTGTGTGTGTGTGTGTGTGTGTGTGTGTGTGTGTGTGTGTGTGTGTGTGCCTGCATGTGTGTGTAAATTTGTATAATTTATATAATGGTTTCAACATTGTATATCCAAATGTCCCAAAACCATCGGAATCAAAAAAATGTTTGCCAGGAGGTATACTCAGACAAACCCGAACATAGCAATAATGGAAATGTTTCTGCCAAAGCTGCGATATGGGAAATGGAGGGAAAGCTATGGCCTCAGCAAAATCAACAACATCAAATATTCAAATTAGGAAGGGAAAGAAAACAACATAATTGACTGTTAAGCTGCTGAGGGGTCAATCTCAAATTCCTTTTTTATTGCACACAGCAGGGTATGTAGAAAAACAGTGTGAAAACAACAAGCAACAAAGTCCTGCCGACTACAGCAACAACCTTAAAGCACCAGAGAATAGACTTGATGTGTTTTCTCACTCAAGTTTCTAAGCTAAAGTTTAGTATTATCTTATTATAATTGACTAACTGTACATATCAGAGTATGTTATGTTAATATATAAGATACCTTGTTTATGTTTAAGGAAAAAATTGACAGCAAAACGTTTTTCACTACAAAGCCATCTTGATTCCAAACGATAAGGATGAGCTTGGATTTTACCATAAGGAGACTGGCATCAACATCATAAATACCAAAGTCTTATCCCACACTATTCGAAGTTTCAAAGTAGCTTTTTGTATTCTGTTTTTTAACGAACTTGCCGACAAATGGGTGTCGATCCCGATGCCGTTTCTTACGTCATTCCGATCGCGGGAATGCAGACAGGAATGCTTTCCCGGTTGCGTAGTGGCTCTGGTCGGTCGTGCGCCGCCGCGTTCCTTCCAGAATCCAAACAGTCTGCCCCTCGTCATGTCGAACAACGCTTCGGAGCTGCTTTACCACACTGTTGCTTTTGCTTGATAAGGCACACCTCAGGGACACAGCCGAGGAGGTACATATAGAGAAGGGAGGTTAAGATAATACATGGGGAAGGAAGAGAAGGATTTGAGAAAATACAAGGTGTAGAGAGGAGGAAAGGAAGATATATAACGAGTGGAGCACTGCATAATAGCATCGACTGTACTTACAGCAAATGGGAGGTTTTAATAGTTATCTAAGTTGACTTTGTACAATAAGCACGAGTCCCAGTAGGTTAAATTGCATTCATTTACTTCATTAGTGA
>NC_136952.1:10115752-10125752 GCF_949987615.1 Pollachius pollachius
AGGATTTTGTTTTGCTACCAGTTGCTCAAAAAAGACGTTTAGATCTAAACCATTAGAGATTTGTTTGAGCTAAGGGCTGCATTTTCACGTTTAACGTTCAGGTATTAATAATATTAAGTCTATATTATGTCTAAAATACAGTGTTTGAAATATGTGTGTGTGTGTGTGTGTGTGTGTGTGTGTGTGTGTGTGTGTGTGTGTGTGTGTGTGTGTGTCTTTCTTTTTCTTTTGAAAGGGTAGAAAAAACGTGTGTTCTGTCTCTTTATAGCTCCAGCAGATGACAAAGTCCATTACTCAGAAAGGGTCTCCAGAATTCTCCAGAATGTAGTAAAACATTTAATTCTCCAGAAAAGTGACAGTGATTAGTCCCGGCAGCCTCCATTTCAAAACAAAATAAGCCATTAAGGGAACGATCACACAAACGGACATGCATACATGCAAGCACACACCTACACCTAAACCCACACAGGCATACACACACACTTACACAAATACATGCCTGCACATAAACACAACTACATACACAACATATACATGCACATATACACAACTACATAGATAAACATGCATGGATGCACACACACACACCTACACACACACACACACACACACAAGCACACACACAAAAACACACACACATAGCAAAATAAATACACACACAATCACACATACCTACATAATTACAGACGCATACAGATAAATGCATATACCTACAACCACACAAGGACAAAGACACACACGCGCACACACAGACACAGACACACACACAGACACACACACACACACACACACACACACACACACACACACCTTGAGACATTTGGTCCTGATTGAAGGCAAACCAAGAGGCCAGACAGGGGACATGCCAATCAGCAGAGACATGTCACTCCTCAATGATGACAAATTGTGCCTAAGATCACCTTCCAATTAACTCCTGGTGCCGGGCGTGTTCACACACACACACACACACACACACACACACACGCACACACACGCACACACAAACACACACAAACACACACATACACACCTCTCCACTAGATGGAGATCAATGTGTCTCAGGTGTCCCACGGATGACACTTCACCCCCAGTTCACAAGTTCTGAGGAGATGGAGGAGGAGGAGCAGGAGGGGGAGGAGGAGGAGGGGGAGGGGGAGGAGGGGGAGGAGGAGGAGGGGGAGGAGGGGGGGGAGGAGCAGGAGGGGGAGGAGGAGGAGGGGGAGGAGGGGGAGGAGGGGGAGGTGGAGGAGGGGGAGGAGGGGGGGAGGAGCAGGAGGGGGAGGAGGAGGAGGGGGAGGAGGGGGAGGAGGAAGAGGAGGGGGAGGAGGAGGGGGAGGGGGAGGAGGAGCAGGAGGGGGAGGAGGGGGAGGGGAGGAGGAGCAGGAGGGGGAGGGGGAGGAGGAGGGGGAGGAGGAGCAGGAGGGGGAGGAGGAGCAGGAGGGGGAGGAGGAGGAGGGGGAGGAGGAGCAGGAGGGGGAGGAGGAGGAGGAGGAGGGGGAGGAGGAGCAGGAGGGGGAGGAGGGGGAGGGACGACAACAGATGATGGATTCACTACCACCCCTGCTGCACCCCTTCGTAGGAGGAGAAGGGGGGGGATGCAGAGATGAGTAGATAGTGGGGAGGGAGAAGGAGAAGTAGAGAGTGGGTGAGAAAGAGGGGAAGGTGGGAGATAGAGAGGGAGAGGTAGGGAGGAGTTGAAAAAGAGAGAGCGAAAAGAGTGTGAGAAGAAGCGATTGAGAGAACAACATGTTTGATGAATAATTGTATATGGATATGTTAAAAATTGTTAAGCGACAACTGAGTTTTTATTTGGGCCTTGATTCAAACAAAGATGAACTATGAATGATAAGAATAAAATAATAAAAGAGAATGAGAGAATGGAAGAGAGTGCGAGAGAGCTTGAGATTAAAAATGAGTGGGAGTGTGAATGTGTGTGACATAGAAAGAGAGTTCAAACGGGGTTGAGTTGGAGACAGAGAGAGTATACGAGAATGAGAGAGAGAGAGAGAGAGAGAGAGAGAGAGAGAGAGAGAGAGAGAGAGAGAGAGAGAGAGAGAGAGAGAGTCATTTTGTTCCTGGTAGCCCCCCTCACCTGTTTCTCATATTGACTCCACTACTGCCCCTACTGTTTCCTAAATGGGCTTGTTGCCAGGGAAACAAACATAAACATGGCCGACGGCGGCAGCGCTTACACTAACATTGTCTTTGTCAACACATAAGGGATGGGAGGTTTCACATCGCACGTCTCTGAAGCCACTAGAATATGCAGGAATGCTTTTCATCCGGCGACTATCTCCGGTACATCGTGGTTCTGGGGATATTTCAGACGCCTCTGGTCTCCCCACTACTTGTTCCTCTGTATTTCTTTCCTTGGGTCTTGGTTTCCCTCCCTCCCATCATCACTCCTCCATCATCACTCCTTCTATTCCTACATTTACTCCTTGATTGAAACGTATGTTGTATATCCTCCACGGCTACTTCTGTTTTATTGATTGATTGTGTCTTTTTGAGATGTATTCATTATTTTTACATGTTGTCTATAAAAAGTGATTTATAAGTGAGCCTGAGGTCAATCAAAGCCGGCCATCCAAATTTGGGGCAAGAAAGAAACAACTGAATTGTGTGCTGTAGGAGCAGGTTTCCTAAAGCCCCGCTGGACAGAGTGCAGAGTAGCTGTAGTCATCAGAACACAAACGTTCGTACAAATGATACTTCATTATAATTGAATTAGAGTCATTCTTTGCAATTACTGACGATCGGTTAAACGATGGGGATGGGCGATACATCATCGTCATCATCATCATCAGCTACGTCCTCAGCAGTACCTCGTGTTTCAACACGCGTTTAAACTCCGGCGGGACGCCATCAAGTCTGTTCTGGAGCTCGGTCCTGATAATCTGACCTCCGACCTCACCAGAAAGACTCATCTGGGACATGTGTTGGTTTCACATGTAAACCAACCCCGAGTCTTCTCAGTCAGGGCTTTCGCCAATTCACAAATTAATGTTGATTTAGAAACTACAGAAGGCTTTTGTCTTGTTTTTTTTTCAACTTTCTTCACTTCTTTCGTTCTTTATTTCATCCGTTCGCCGAGCCACTTGGCTCAGCGGCATCTTGTTATTTTTCCACGAATAAAACGTTCATGATGAAATAAAGCAGAACTGGCCGTGCCGCGTATGGATTGGGGGTGGGGGGGTCGTCAGGGGGGGAAGGAGGGGCTAATATAGATCTGATCTTCCATGGCCCACCTTGCCAAGAAGATGTCTCCTTCTCCCTTTCTTTATCTCTTTCTTTCTCTTTCTCCTTATCCCTTTCTTTCTCTCTTTGTCCTTCATCTCTTTCGCTCTTCTCTTTCTTCTCTTTCCTCTTCCTCTTTCTCTCTTTGTAATTATTTCTCTCCCTTTATCTTTCTTTCTCTCTTTTTTCTCTCTCTTTATCTTTCGTTCTCTCTTTCTCTTTCTCTCTTTCCCTCTCTTTCTCTCGTTCTCTCTCTTTATCTCTCGGTTCCTTTCTCTTCTATTGGGTCAATCCGTCTGCCAGTCCCGCCCTCTTAGAAATGTTAAACTTCTGACTGTTAACACTTTTCTCCTCTTTTAAAGAAGGCGTCGGATGAGGTGAAGTACGGATAAATGTGTTATTTCTTTTGGCAGGTTAATCATCGCTCAATCAATGACACATTCTCTGGTTAGCCTTTCTCGGTCACAGGGACATATATACACGCACGCACTCACACACACACACACACACACACACACACACACACACACACACAAACACTTACATGTAACATACACACAAACACACACTCACATACTCACAAGAAAAGCGAAGCACATGGCCTGCGCTGTGCCATTTCACACACATTTAATATTTTACTCCCTTGCACAAAAACATACTTTATAAAATCAGCACACACACTCAGTTAAAACATATATAATCACACACACATACACACAGACACAAAATACATTATGTATTGCATTATTTAATGTATCCCGCAAATGTTATACACACGCAGCTCGCTGCAAACACACTGAGTGTTTCCTCAGACAAAGCTACAGATCGTTCTCACACACACACACACACACACACACCCTTCAAGAAAGAGGAGTGTGTGGGTCAGAAGGATGTCATTTTAACATTGGTTGGGCTGTGATATTAATACCATATTGGTATTCATACAGCAAAGGGACACAACCCTATAAATCAAAGACATATGATGGCTTTAGCAGGAGATACAACAGACAGACAGACAGACAGACAGGCCAGTGCTTTCATCTCCGTGCTCCTTACGAGACACACACACACGTAAAAAAAACCACCCATACACACTAATCCAACCAGGGTATGGGTTTTACATGATCAAACTCTGGACATGGAACAGGGGTCCACTTAGGCCAGAGCAAATTTGAAAAGAGTCAGGGGAAAAGGGGGTGCGTGTGTGCATGTGCGTGTGCGCGTGCGTGTGTGCGTGTGCGCGTGCGCGTGTGTTCAATGCATGTCTATCTATGATTTTGCGGCGCCTCCAACCACAATCAGACTGGAAGAATGGAACAGGGGCAGCTTTTTCTAGCTGCTGACAGATAACAAACACTGCTCTATTACTTAAACAACCACTGAGGCATACAAGCTTTCAGGAAGAAAATAATAAAGAGAAAAGCGCATGCAGTTTGTTCCTTTATTTCAGGGAATTTCGGGGGGTGAGTTGAAAGTGAGGAAATGTTGGAATACGTGATTTGGCCGATCTTGGACGTTTGGCAAATCTTTTCCAAACAAACTTTAATGTAATGAACACAGTGTAGTAAGAGGGAGGAGGGGACCTTTTCTATAGGGTTTACATCTGAAATAACTCTTCGTTAATGAAAAGGTGAATCTCGCTGGATATCTGGGCAGTGGGTGGAAGGGCTGAGTGCCCTGACCCTGGCCCCCGCCTCGTCTAATACGCTTGTGTTCCGAGCGCCTAAAGGGAAAAACAAACAGCTGATTTCAGTTAGGAACCGCCGTGCTTCAACCCTGTGTTTAAAACTGGCAATGACAACTCATGGAAAACACGACCCAACGCCAACGCCATGAAACCATTACTTTACCTATAACCCTTATAGTTCTCCCCAACGGAAAGTACACGGCTACAATGGCTTCTGTTTTCGTGGGGGGATGATTCAACGTTAAGGTTCGACTGGAAACTGGGGTCACCTGCGTTGGACGACTCTGCATTGTATCGTGAAGGCCCCATAGGGGGATTGCACTGTTTTGCCGTTGACCTTTCAAGTTCGGAGCGTTCCCTACAGCGGAGGCTAAATAAAGGCGAACGCTAACCTGTTTATATTTTCGGTGGTGGACGATGTTTCCGCCCGGGCAAGCCCTGAGCTGTTGAGAGATGTATAGCTGAATTGATTCAAGCCAAGCCCCCCCCCCCCCCCCACACACACATACACCTCCAGCACCACCATCCCCCGCCCGCCCCCCCCCACTGTTCTTCTCCTCCACCAACCCCTACACCTCTGCCAGCGCTTGTCACCAATCACACTGAACTTCATAAAAATAGCGACATCCTATACTTTTCGCTTGGCAGCGAGACACCAATGTGTGACTTCATCCATCCAAAACCCTTGTTGCGGACAGACGGCAGACAGGAAGGAAGGCAGGAAATAAGGAGGGAAAACCGCCAGACAGGGCGCATGTTTGGTGGCAGGTTTCTTCTGTAATGTTTGATGGGTGACGGGGCGAGGGAGGCGAACGCCAAAGAAAAAGGTAATTCGAGAGAGAGGGAGAGAGCGAGTCAGATAGAGAGACACAGAGTGAGAAAGATAGCAAGAGAGAGAGTGAGAAAGAGGAAGGAAGGAGCAAGCAAAACAGAAAGAGAAGGAGAGGAATAGAGATAGTGAGAGGGAGCAAGAAATAGAGAGAGGCACAGAGAAAGTTGTTGAAAGAGTAGATGAGAGAGGGGGAGAACGAGAGAGAATGAGAGAAATGGAAAATGTGTCAATGTGTCAAGAGTGCAAAGCGATGTATGTGTAATTCGATAACTCTGCCAGTATCTTTCTTTACCCTTATAACTCTACGTTTTGTAGGATTTGGTTTCAAAGGCTCACAACAATGTAGCAATTGCTTGAAGGTGTGTGTGTGCGTGTGTGTGTGTGTGTGTGTGTGTGTGTGTGTGTGTGTGTGTGTGTGTGTGTGTGTGTGTGTGTTTGTGTGTGTGTGCCTGTCTGCATGTATCATGATATGGTTCAATAGGCGTACCTGTCATGTGTCTCAATTGTCTGCATATCGCTTCGGACAATAGGGTTGAAGTGCTGAAATTACTAAATAGTAGCTGTGTTATGTGTTATAAATCAAAACATATGATATATTCAGGAATTCATTTGGAATGTCAGTGATACAGATTGAGTTCTGCCAGTATCACCACAACCCCCATAATGAAAGGGAAGAATGCTTTTAGGTTTCACAATTTCAGATAACATCTATCAAGATATGTGCACCACCTTTTTTTGCATAAAAGAAAAAACAAAGTAATAAAAATATATAGAATTTCAAAATGTATCAACTACTTACTATTCACCGCAGTGGTTAGCACACATGCTTGCACACGCACACGCGGGAACACACAGACAACCAACCCCACTTTGTAAGATATCTCAGACGGTGTGTGTGTCACTTGAGTGTGTTTACGCACAGACCCGAACGGTCATGGTTACTACTTTATGTGATTGTCTAAATTTAGATAACGCAACATTTGATTTGTCTCAAAATCTGAAATTATTAACGAGGGTAAAACCTTTGTCACAATGTTTTTAGATTTTTATTACAGCAAACTAAACTATACTGAACTATATGATAATGTGTATCATAGCAAGAACATCTACCATTAGCGATGCAAGAGACAGAGCCGGGGAACTTGTTTGACAGTTTGAATTGATAGGCTGCTCTGAAGATAACCTCTTCATATGGAACATAGCGGAGGCCTCTGGCAAATACACAATGCTCCGTCACTAATAGTATGGTTAGCTGGCACGACAGGACGCCATTTCGTCATGACTCAGTACACTGAGTGACTCTGCCTGTTGAGCATCATTGAGGCCCTGGGTCTAATTTTCCAACCTTTATTGTAAAGCTGAGACTACAGACGACAGAAATGTTCAGTTTGGACGGCTGTCAAGCTCGTTGTGACTCACGAGGCCAAGGTCAGCCAAGAGCAATGACCGAAGGCAATTAAAAAAGGAAATGGACGTTTCTTGTAGGAAGCTGAGCTGAGATCATCAGTTAAAAGTCGAACGCATTAGCAGCCTCTAAAAGCAAAGCCGTGTTTGCGGCCAGCTGTTGCTAGTTTCGACTAGAGATCTAGCTAGCGCAAATCCATTTGATTAATTTGGTTCAACTGATCTCCATCATGTTGAATGTGTTCAAGTATGTAGCAGTCTCAATACTGGGACAAGTTTCCCCGTGAATATCCCCCCGAGAGGTTAGCAGGTCGCCTGTCTGCCGACTGGCTTTCTCTTGTTTCCCAGGATTCCACCTGCCAGTCAATGATGGTCTTCATGTCAACATACACACACACCATACACATAGTACACACTGTATGCTCCAAACTAACCCTACATATATTCTTACATACGTAAATTCACGACCTGCTATGTTTTGTTCACGTTGGTTTAGAAAAGGGATAAAGGTTTTAAGAATATCAACAACTTGAAGGGCATTCATAAATCGCGTCCGCTTTCACTCCAACTCAACAGGTTCCAGTTTGTCCTTTAGTTCTGTCAATTTTTTATGCTCTTTATACATACAATGGTTCTCCCTCTTGTTTTCTTTCCCTCCCTCCCTCCCCTCCCTCCCTCCTCACTCGGCGCGGCTCTCGGTGGACAGGAAGTGATCCGCCAGCCTCTCTCAACACCGTCCCCTCCGTGGGCGGCAGCGCTCTCAGCTGCCGCCGCCGCTTTGATAAAAACCATGACGACTAGGCTCACGCAACGCCGCCGGGGCCCCGTCGTCCCCCTACACTTGAAGATGATGGAGTGTGTGAAGAAGATGAAGAGTAGATCTAACAGGGGGGCGGTTTGGGGAGGGCTGTTGCCTCTTAACCCCAACACCCCCCCCCAACTCCCTGCTCTCAGAAATCAAGCGTTCCCTCCGCGATCTATGAAAAGACCCCATTTATAGACACACAAGGAGGTGGAGGAGGAGTAAGAAAAAAGGTTGAAATATTCCCCCCCGACTTTCGACCAGACTTAAGAGTGACGGCCAAGGAAAACAATGAGCGCGGCCAGCAGGACTTTAGTCTGCTCTCTCGCAACGCACCGACTTTAATTCCATTCTCTAGCATGAAAAGAACGAGCGGAGGGCCAGCTGGAAAATTCAGCCGTGTCTGAGCTGTTCGCCCGGGCGCGCCATCGGGCGAGTTAGCGCCACACACGGAAAGGCTACGCTATGCTACGGGGGGGTAGAAGTCTCCCTGAAGTCTGGTAGGGGGAGTGGGGCGCGTTATGATAGGTTTAATGACAGAGTTATAACAGGGTTTATAAAGGGTTATCAGGAGGGCTGGTTCATTGACTTAGGACTCAGGGAGAATTGGTTTTGATAACAGAATGAGAGACAGGGAAAATTAGCAGGGGAGAGCAGATATGAGAAAGAAGGTGAAGTGAGTGTAGGCGATGGGAAGAGAGGATGAGAGATTAGGGGGGAGACAGGAGGATAGAGGGAAATGAGAGAAACTTGCCTTCATATAGAACATTCTAGAAACAGGTGGAGTTTTTGAGCAGGTATGTGTAGACAGATGTATGTACGCATTGACTATAGACTGCATGACAAAGAATTGTGCCAAGTTAATTTGATTTATCATTAATGTGGATTTGATCTAATCTAATCCAAGATAATTCTTGATTTAATGTATAATACGCTAAAACTAACCCAACCATAACTTATTTTCAGTGGTCAACCTGAAAATAGTTATAAAACAGCAAAATCTTCCCTAATAAAAACAATACAACCACGATTGCTAAAAAAAGATCACAAATGCACTTTTTCAAAGTTTGGCCGAGGAGGGAGAGTTGAGCTTGGTTCAGTCGAGAGACAGGAAAGATAAAAAGCGGAGAGCAGAAAAGAACAGCGCAGAGCCAGTGCATAGTGACAGATTAACAGAGCGAGGGACTGACAGACGGACAGCAGAGCACTCGGGGCCCCGGTTATCGGTCCGACTGCTCCATTAACGCGCCCACCGAAGGATAGCCGCCGGGAAAATAGCAGTGATGGATAACAGCACATAACGTCGCTGTAAAAACATAAAACCCCCAGCAAAAACACACGCCTGCATCGACTCATCACACTCATAAACAACAGAGAGGAAAGAGGGGCAGACTTTTATTGTGAAAAGACGACGTTAACACGTTGGTCTCATGAGCCAAAGGCCGTGATGTGGCGGGGCCCTCCCCTCAGGAGCCCTGAGAGTGAAGAGAGAAGGAGTGAGCGAGGGTTTGGCTTAAGGCTTGATTACACTTCGTAGTGTGGCGGCTTTGTTTGCCCTCTCTTTAATGTGGTCGGCGATGACATGTTTGTTACCGCTCCGCGAGAAGGAGTCGCAGTGTGGAAGGACAGTAATGGGCTAATATAGGTTAAATACAGGACACTATGTATACCAGTTACATACACACACACACACACACACACACACACACACACACACACACACACACAACTTTAGCACCAGTGCTCAAGTGTTAGTGACAGATCCAAGAGTACTGAAATCTAAAGGTCTAGTCTGATGATGAGGTCTCTAGAGCGGTCACTGTTGAACGTCTCCTGCCAAGTATGCATAGTATATAATAATTATTGAGAATATCGACTCAATGGAAGTATACAATGGCCTGGTACCACCTCCGATACTTCAACTACTGACACACAGATGATGGAAAAATGTGTAATCCAAATACCAATTTAAAACCTTCGTAATAACACTGAGAATAATTATTATTTCAATGTTAACCTAATTGTGGTAAAACAGCCT
>NC_136952.1:10130752-10175320 GCF_949987615.1 Pollachius pollachius
AACTGCGTATTGTGGAGACTCCGCGGACATCTACCTGGATAACTGCGGTCTTATTTTTTTGTTGGTGATTTTCGGTGGACACCACGTGTGTAATCATAGGCTACAAAACCTGTGCGTAATTCGTTTCAGCGAGCGAAACAGTGACCAGCGGGAAAAAAGCAAACGCGTAGCTTTTTTTGTTTTTTGATTTTTCATGGAATACTTTTTTTCAATTTAGCTAACCATGGCGAACATACGTTTACATATGTTGCATTTCTTGTTTATTTTGGAGGCTACAGTTGCGTCAGAAGAACTTGGGAGAACCTCCCGCACGGTCAGCGGTACCCAAGAAGACGCCGAGCATCTCTCCATCTCTGCGTCCTACAGGGACATGGTCTCCATCAACATGTTTAAACTCTATGATAACTACAGCAAAGAACCGCAGAGGGAGAAGGATGGAAACACCGTACGGAGTTTTAAGGCTGTCACAGGTGACAATGCAACTTCTTCTTTGAGAGGAAATGAATCGATGGTTGAGGGCGAAATAAAACACGCACGATCCAATAATTAAGAAAAAAACTAGCGCTATAGACACAAATGCAAATGAAGAAATGCAATAGTTTAGTTTAGTTTAGTTTATCTGTTTATAGTTTCGTGGACAGTCCAGATTTTTTTTATATTGAATTGCAATATATAGGCCTATAGCGTTACTTTGAAGTGATGCAGATGCAGGCTGCACGGTGGGTAGCCCTGCGAAGTCAGAGTGGAAGCTCTCGGTATCACATGTGGCATATATCTGCGCCCTGGCCCGTCAGCGGTATCATTTAGTGGTTTTTAGAGGAAGTGTTGGCTCGCCAGTAGCGGTGGAGGTGTGAGACAAGAGCCCATAATCACACCCAGAGAGACACTGCCTGCTGGCCGGGAGCGCCCCGTGATCCACTGTTCTTTTAAGCGTTTCCATATAGCGGTCTCCCTCTCCCTGGGCAGGATCTCGGGTTCCTCCCAGTGGGCCTTGGGGAAAGGTAGGAGGGGAATGTGGAAGTCTAGTAGACAAGGGCGATAATTCAAACCTCAACGTTTTTTTAGTGGGATATACTCCTATTGACTAGGAGGGAAAATAGGGATATGGGGTTATGCGAGTTCTGGAAATGGTGGGACAATTCATATATGGACAGTGTGTGTTGTGTCTGATTTTCTTTTAACCAAGGAGGATTTTAGATGGTATCCAAAACAAATACAAAAAAAAGTGTTTTGGTGTCATTTGATGAACAATATGAACAATAAAACGCACCAATAGATGTTTCCTTCCTCTAATAATCCCCTCCATCGCTCCAGGGTCCTCCAAGAACAAAGAGTGGTACCAGTTCAACCTGTCCTCCATCGCCGAGTCCGAGCACATCCTGTCCGCGACCCTCCACTTCCTGCACAAACGCCCGCGCCTCCCGCGACCTCCGCCCTGCCGTCGCTCCCGCCACCCGTCCTGTGACCACGCCCACCCTCCTCAGCACCCGCACCTCCTCCTCCACGGGACGTCCCGGAACGCCGCCTGGGCCACGCTGCTGGCCAACGTCACCCTGCTGCTGCGCTCGCCCTGGAAGAGAGGGGCGTGGCACGTCCGGGACGTCACCGCCGTCCTGCGGCAGGCCAGGGCGTCCGACCAGCTGCTGATCACGGCCGAGGTCGCAGACTCCCAGAGGAGTGCCGGGAGGAGTCTCCGGGAACGCCTCACGCCGCCCGGCACGCCGTACCTGCTGGTGTACGCTGACGACCGCGCCATCGACGAACCCAACAGCGTGGCGGTGTCACTGCAGCGCTACGGCAGCTTTCCCCTCGGGGAGGAAGGAGCTCGCCCGGTGCCGGACGCGGCCTCAGGCTCTTCAGCGGCCTCCCCGCCGGCATCATCCTCCTCGACCACCTCCAGGATCCGGAGAGAGGTCCCCCCTCCCCTGTCCCTCCTGGAGCAGATCCAGACCAACGACCTGCCGGAGGTCCACTTCAACACCCTGAAGAACCACGAGCTGTGGCAGAGCACCTACTTCCCGCCCAAGGCCAAGGCGGCGGGGGGAAAGCACGGGCGGAAGCATGGCCAGCAGGAGAGCAGCAGGGTAGGAAGCACCGACGGCCGGGCTAAGGTTCCTGAGGTGCTGAGCTTCGACGACAGGACCATGAAGAAGGCCAGGAGGAAGCAGTGGAGCGAGCCCAGGGTGTGCGCCCGCCGGTACCTCCGGGTGGACTTTGCGGACATCGGCTGGAGTGAGTGGGTGGTGGCGCCGAAGGCCTTCGATGCCTACTACTGCTCAGGGACCTGCGGCTTCCCCATCCCTAAGGTAAGTCAGATCGGCCCGCTTAAGGTATTTTTTCCACCGGCACGTTACGTTTTAATAATGTTGTTTTGGTTACTGGAGTGGGGAACGACTAGGAATCAACATCAATTCTCGAAAGAGAACAGCTTAACGAGCACAGTTTAGAGAAACCTATAGCGTCACCAGCGACACAAAAAAGCACAAAAAGGGGCAAACTAAGCGAACAGTTGTATCCCTCTACAGCCTTTAACATTGACATGCCAATGCTTGGACCCCCCCCCCCCCCCCCTGCAGTTGGTGCGCCCCTCCAACCACGCCACCATCCAGAGCATCGTGAGGGCGGTGGGTATCGTCCCCGGGGTCCCAGAGCCCTGCTGCGTCCCCGACAAGATGAGCCCGCTCCCTGTGCTCTTCCTGGACCCCAGCCGGAACCTGGTGCTCAAGGTGTACCCCGCCATGTCCGTGGACACCTGCACCTGCAGGTAGACCTAGACCAACACCCTACACCCCAACCCCCCCACCCCCCCCACCCCCCCCCAAGATAGCCACCAACACCTCACCCCCATCCACCCGACCCAACCCCCCATCCCGTGGAATGGTCGGGTGATTCGGAAGTCACAATCACACAGACCAATGGGGAGGGGATTTGGGAGTGTAAAGGCTGGTCCAACGGTTACCAAGGCGACATGACATTCTTTTCATGTGCATCACCATGTTCTGTGTCGGAAACAGAATGATGGACAGGATTCCAAGGACATTTGTCAAACTTCTAAAAAATTGGAGAGTATGGACGGTGATTGGCTGAGACTGAATCTGAGAGAGTATTTGGAAATGAGAAGAGGGCGCACTCATTGAAAGCCTTGAAAAAAGTTGGGATTCAACTGAAAAGACTGAACAGGGCAGCAACGTTGAATCTGCATGGAAGCATATTTACTCTCTAATGAAATAATAACGATGGCTTATGACGTGTAAATAGCTATGTGACTAATGCAAGTAACTGGTAGTTGTATTTTGTAAATACAAGGTTCTGTTGTAGTCAAAGATGTACTTGCATGTCTATAATTGTTTGTTCAAGCATTTTACAACAGACCCTTTTATGTATTGTATATAATATGTTATGATGATTATATATTGATACCTACTGAGTTAAATAATATTTTAGCATAGTTTTGTATCATTATTGTTGTTACTGCCACAGAGAACAATAAAGGTTGTAGAATGCTGCCACCTGCTGTGTCTTTGAAGAAGTGCAGTTACCTGCTAATGAAGCCCCTAATAAAAAACGGATACGTCCAACTTTCAAGTCCAGAAATTCTACTAAATCTGAAAGATTTACACTCTCACATCATTTGTTTTAAATTAAAACAATGTGTTATTATTTGAGTTTATATGCTTGTTATGAAATTATCTAACATATAACTGCCCGTAGGCCCGTATTTTGTATTTAATTAAAATGTTATGTTACTATAAATACATTCACGCATCATTCATGGACACACATACACACACAAAAAAAAAAACACACACACACACTCACAATCAAACAAACACATATTTCCCCCCGTCCAAGCACCAATTGAATGAAACCGAAAAAGAAAGTATTTCAGCACATTCTTGTCTTTGTGCATTTACTTTACACATGAATACGTTCCAACAGATATTGTTCATAATCATCCATCACTGGTCAAATCCATAGAGAAGAACTTAAACAATCTCAAAAGACCAGAATGAAAGCATGTTTTATAAAGCTCAGCATGGAGGCAAATATTGACATTGAGTAGCTGTGGGAATAACGAAACAAAAAAATGAATTTCAAGATAACTAGACAAGGGCTAATGTCCCCAAAAACACTGGCTTCTGGTGTGGGCTTACATCCCCCAAGAGTAACACTGGCTAACTTGTACTTCTGAGGACCAGTTGAGCAATCTGGGGACATGATATTATGGGGGCATCTATCATCTATTTTGATTTGTTCTTGCTGTGGTATAGAAGGTTTTCACATGTCTGCCAGCTAGCCTTGTTTCATGCTGTCATCAATGACACTTAGCTTTTAGAAACAATACTAATCACTACTTACACTACTACCACTACTACTACTACTACAATTACTAGCCTACTATTGTTGCTACTAATAATATTAATAATACCGATGATGACGACGACAATGAATAGTATAGCTGTTATCAATAAAAAATAGTAGGCTGGTAGTAGTATTAGTAGTCAAGTAAGTAGTAGTAATTGTATAATTGGAAGTATTCTATTATTAGTGATTAAAATGTATAGTGATAACTGGGACTTATTTGCAGTATTATTGTTAGTAACATAATTACCTTGCAGGATCCCTGGATTGGACTTCATGATGCCTGTAACTGCTATGAGCATTAAACAAGCCAAGTAATTGTCCATTGTCTAAAATTACTTCCAATAAGATTTGATCTACTTACCATGGTACACTCTCACATCCTGTAACGTTCCTAGCTCTCCCATGGTTTCCCCTGGCCCCATCTGGCCATGCCATTTAGACGTTTAAACTTGGCAACGAGGCTAATGCTACAGCCCTATTTCCTGCCACAGTGTCCCGTGTTTCAACTCCTGTCAACTCTTCACCATGTCCAAAAAGGCAATTAGTGTGAATGAAAGTCTGCAAAACTAATATTACTAATAGTTTGGCCATGGGAGACTGAGAGGGACTTTCAGGGAGTTTTAAATATTTTACTCAATCTTGGTTTCCTTTCAGCATTTCTTTGAAGGCTAATTACAATCTGATATATTGGATTGATTAGGTTTTCAATAACCCGGTTATATTCATTGATACAGATAATGCAATAGTATTTAGAATTGAATACAGATCTATCGATTTAAATTTCTCAAATGTATGAATAATAAACAAGTTAATGTCTGGTACATCTAACAACACTCAACATCTTTTCCAAAAAAACAGCCAGGTTTTGACAAATGGCATGTCGATGAAACATTGAGAGATAGTTCAATTTATTATACTACTACGGTAATAAAGTAATTTTGCAGACTGGACGACCATGGTTTCAAGATGGACCACCTAGACTCAGCAACTCCTAGTCAATACCAGATTTTGTTCCCATGCATAAAACAATCGCTTTATGAGGTACAAGGACAGTTGGGGAAACCATACACTTTATACAGCTATTTTATAGTCATATATCTTCCACGTATAATGTACCTAGATCTAATACAATTTATAGTTATTTAGCAGAGGTTTTTATCCATCCCCATCTAAATGATCAATTAACAATGGGGCGCCTGAATTCATTCAATTGATCTAATTGAAATACGTCATGGCAGGTAAAATACGTCATACAACACATTGCTTCTCCTCAATATCTAAAGGTTCAACAGTGGCCTCCCTTTAGCCAGCAAAAGCGTACAATGTGTTGCAGCATTGCATGAAGGAAGGAAACAGATTTAAACTTAAGGTGGCAGTCAAGGAAACAATAACCCACAAGAACTATGCTGCGGGATGTCTAGGAATGTAATGCGTCTCCTATATTTCCCTGAGCAGCTGTGGACAGTGTCCTGATGGCCTCAGAGTTTCACCTCTGAGCTGGGAAAGTCCATTTGATGGAGATGTCTGTTTGCCAGTAATCACACGGGTCGCAGCTAGCTCCTCATTATCCATGTCAAGTGTTTACAGTGTGCTCATTAACAGCAGGCCCTCAATTGATAACAGCCCCTAAAAGAAGGCATCAATGGTGTGAGATAAGCCCTGCCTGAATACTATTTTCGTTGACACAAGGTTCCCCCCCTGTTTACTCTTGGAGCATGGGAGCAGCCCTCCAGGACTGTGGTCCTCGCGTTGAGAATCTCCATTTCCTTCATTTCATTTCCAAAGGCTGTTTTTAAGCTCATAGAGTGCCTGCTCAGAGAGCAAACCCCCACGACGTCCAGGAGACAATCCCAAATCCCAAATTCAGAATGCAGTGTACCAGAACGTTCCTGTTCAAGGTGTGCTTCAGCCTGGTGGTCTCTATGGGCTCCTGTAGCTGTAAGCCTCTGAACAACCACATTTTTCTGGAGGACCCTGAAGGACATTATTCGGAACAGGACCTCCTTGAGGAGGAAGACACTGAGTCGAGGCTGGAGAACCTCTTAGGAACCATGAAGGAAGGCTTTCTGAGGAAGCTGAACATGTCCGATGTGCCACTGACAGGTGACAGGATCTACCCTCCCCAGTTTATGATGGAGCTCTACAACAAGTATGCCTCCAACAGCACCGCCATCCCTCAGTCTGATGTGATTCGGAGTTTCACCGTTCAAGGTTTGTCTGAGGAAGACTTTGAATTGGGTATATAAGGGTAGAGCTTGTGATGTTATAGTCAAAGCTATATTACTACTTACAAAATGAAGGTTAACGGTGGATCTTTAAAATGGATGGATGGGGTGGTTGATCTTTGGATTAGGGTAAGGGTTAGGGTTAGGGTTAGGGTTAGGGTTAGCTTAGGGTTACCCTAGCTGCTCTTTACAAAGGGTGGGCCCGGTACAATTAATCCACCACTCAAACATGATGACGATGTCTGCCCTCCTGGTAAAACATGAAGTAGATTTTGTATTTAGCTAACCCTAGCAGTTTACCCATGAGTTGCGTGATCTTAAGAAACACCACAGGTCACAGCCTATTCTCTTCTCACCTTCTCTTACAAACCCCCTTCAACAGATATCACCTTCTCAGCAACAAATGGCACCAAGACAGCACGGAGGCTTCTGTTCAACGTCAGTGTGCCCCACCACGAGAAGGTCACGGACGCCGAACTCAGGCTGTTCCTCCTGCCGGATGTCCGGTCAAGGGTCAACTCTCCCAGGGTGAAGGCCATGATCAAAGTTTACGAGGTGAATTACAACGATGAGGAGGAACCATCGTCACAGCTTTTGACGGGAAAGATCGTCAATGGCCGACACGGGTCCTGGGAGAAGTTTGACGTGACCAGAGCCGTTCAGAGGTGGATCAAATGGGGCCGTGGAGAGAGTGAGTTTGAGGTGATGGTGGATAACAGGGACTGCTTCTCATATGAAGGAGGATTTGGGAAAGCGTGCTGCTGGGACGTCAGCGTCTCCATCGGAGATAACACCTCTGCAGCGTTGATCGTGTTCTCTGACGACCTGGAGAGCAGGAAGAGAGAGGCGAAGAAGGAACTGAAAGAGATGATGCTCCACGAAGAGGAAACCACGTTGAACCCTGAAACGGATTTGCAACTGCTGCCGAACGAGATCCCAGAGTCTGCGTCTTCGCATCCGCGGCGGACGAGAAGGAAGGCGGAGCGCGAGTACTGCCGAAAGACCTCGCTGAAGGTCAACTTCAAGGACATCGGCTGGGACAGCTGGATCGTAGCGCCGCCTGAATACGACGCGTTTGAGTGTCGTGGTCAATGCTTCTTTCCTCTGACGGACGAGATGACGCCTTCCAAACACGCTCTCATTCAGACGCTAATCAACATCCGGAACCCCAAGAAGGCCAACATGGCGTGCTGTGTGCCAATCAAACTGGACCCCATCACGGTCATGTACCATGAGAATGGGCGCCTCACCATCAGACACTTGTACGAGGAGATGAAGGTGGCAGAGTGCGGCTGCAGGTAGTGGGAGGTTGTTTGTGTTGGACCAGGGAAAAGCTGATATTGGGGCCGAATAGTCAACTTTCTCTCAACTCCCAGCCAAAAGATTCTGGTTTCAAACCCCCTGTATGTGCAGTCTACCTGTAGGCATCTGAGATGCTCCAACCCCTACAGGCTCCTTCTAACAAAATTTGTCTGCTCTATGACTTAATAGTAGTAAATGGTATACAGCTCAACTGCCATGCATTTTTTGTTTATTACAAAAGTCCAAAAAATTTCCAGTGGCCAGAGTACATAGCCCCTTGGATACATGTCTGCTAAATTGGAAAATAATAATACTTTATGGAAAGGAATCTTGTTTGGCGCTGTGACGTACAGCATAAAATACATTTAATGTAAGCATGTTACATTTCAGATAAAAGAGTGTTAAAAACGTTACAATCAAAATGTCTGTTTTACATTTAGTCCCTTTAATTCCCTCTAA
Organism: Pollachius pollachius; assembly: GCF_949987615.1. Taxonomy (NCBI): domain Eukaryota; kingdom Metazoa; phylum Chordata; class Actinopteri; order Gadiformes; family Gadidae; genus Pollachius; species Pollachius pollachius. The sequence continues at coordinate 10,139,104 of NC_136952.1, forward strand.
AGACCAAACATAATTCTATTGTCAAATATGATCTTATTTTTCCCTTCTTCATGAGTAATATATAAATCGGATTTGTATACAAAAAAGGTCAAAACATACAGACATTCTATAGGTGTATTATTTGTGAGTAAGGAATAAAGTTGTATATTTAATTTAGTCACTGTCAATCAATTTAAATTGATTGATCCATGATGCATTGATTGTTTCTGCATGTTAATGACTGTTTTTTATTATTATTAATAATAATATTATTATATATCATTATGAACTGTTAATACGCTATTGTGTAAATTTGTACATTTCTATTATAAATGATTTTTTTATGAATGATTAATTATGAGATCAACCAATAAACCATTATGATAAAAGGTATAAACTAGTTATTGGAATACTGTTCGGATGTACTCAACTTCATCATATCAATATATAAATTCTGTATTACCATGTATGGAAACATATAATATAATAAATGTACATGACTCGTAGATATATTATAGTATACTATAATATAAATAGTCTACTACTTATAATTGGATATTAAATCATTTAAGGTTAATTCATAATGATCAGTAGGGTTGTGTTTGTGCGTGTGCGCGTGCGTGTGTGTGTGCATGCGTGCATGTGTGCTTGCCTGTTTGTGTGTGTGTGTGTGTGTGTGTGTGTGTGTGTGTGTGTGTGTGTGTGTGTGTGTGTGTGTGTGTGTGTGTGTGTGTGTGTGTGTGTGTGTGTGTGTGTGTGTGTGTGTGTGTGCTTGCGTGCGTGCTTGTGTCTGGGTCTGTGTGAATACGTACATAAATGTGTGTAGAAATTAATCGTATTATAAGAAAAATAAATAAATCCCATAATACTCTTTTCTGTGTTTTCATCCATCAAAATGTCATGCAGTGAAGCTGACAGTGATGGCTGTATAAACAGCATTGTAAACACTAGAGTCAGTGACTTCAGCACATCCTTATCATCCTTAGACCTCTGTGACAACAGCAAATAATAATGGGATAAGTGGACATACTTGCACTTCCTTCTTGGAAAAACTAAATTAGGGTACATCTATACATAGCGACAGAGGTCAATGAATTCACATATTTGACGTTTTTGCACTTTTCTAATATCTTAAGGGACCATGAATGAACATTCAGTTAGACAGATACCGAGATATGGTGAACATTTTTATAGCACCAACCTTTTCCCCCATTCATGACTGTTTGCCAACACTAAAACCCTGTTTTCCCTTGTGACGCATTCAGGTGTTTCTAAAAAAGGATGTCTGGTTTTTACCAGACCGGATTGGGTTATGTAATCCACAAGGGATTTATATAAATTAAAGTAAAAATATAAGTAGAGCACTATCTAAATACAGAAAAAAGGATCTAATGGCATAAGAAGAAGAAATATTACATTTTATACTTGGAAGGCCTACATGGATTCTGTGTTTTAATAGCGATGACAGGTTTAAGATCAAAATCTGTGGGCAGGAATTTGCCAAAACAAAAAAGTTCTGAATTATCCGATTCTTCCTTTATTATATCTACAAAAATAAATCAGATTGAAAGTTGAAGTTTATATTACAAAGAGCTTGCAAATGGTGCTTAAAACCGACAGCATAATATACCTTTCCAACCTTTCTGAGTTATATTCTACAGTATATTGTACTAAAATGTACTTTGTTAGCTAGGCAGTTTATAGAAACTGATTTGAAATAAAACAGACGAATAAGCTAACAAAAGGGAAGCAAAATCTAAAATAAGTTTACAATTTAATGTTTCATTAATTGTACTTTAGTTTTAATGTTATCATTAATGATGTGTACATGTTTTACCCGGGTTTTCTTCCTTAGATCAACTCTTAGGTCAGTATCCCAAAAAATACCTTGATCCTTCATTTATTTAACGACGGCATTTTAATCAGTGAGATTTGTGGAATGACCCAGACTTGACCCAGTAAAACCCAACCGGTGTCTCTACCTGCCAAACAATGTGCTCAGGTCAGCACACTGCCATGGGGACCACTGGAATCGTTTTTGTATTGTTATACATCTACAAGAGAACATAATGTTGCCAGGCCCCTCCTCCGTATGACCTATATACAGATTATAGAACAAGCAAACAGACTACCACTGTGTATGACAACATGAAGGCAACAGTACAGAAAATAAACCTTTCCAATATTAGACCGCTAGACCGATGCGTCACACAATGTGATTAAAGGTTTATTGAGTGAAGACAAAAGCCGCTTATCCTGATGTTGTTGGCCAAAAAAAACTGGTGCTGTTGAAAATTCCTCTTCAACAAATAAGCTGCCGCCCCCATTTTTCACCGGCAAATAAACCAAATGGGCTGCATGGAACAGAAGACTTTACCGGGGGGGGAAAAAGGTCACTTTCTATCAACGACCGTGAAGGTAATGGCGGGCGTACACTCGGCGCTGCTTCCTCTTGCGGTGCTTCTCTGTTTTCCTCTTTCCTCAAGAGCAGCGCCGTTCCAGACCGCCCTGGTGCTGGACATGGCGCAGACCCTGCTGGAGAACTACTGCTTCCCGGAGAACTTGGTGGGGATGCAGGAGGCCATCCGACAGGCCATCCACAGTGGAGAAATCCTTCAGATCCAAGACAGGAAGACCCTGGCGGCCGTCCTGTCAGCGGGGGTCCAGGGGGCCCTGAACGATCCCAGACTGGCGGTGACCTACGAGCCCAACTACGTCCCGGTGTCACCGCCGCTGCTGCCCTCCCTGCCCGCCGAGCAGCTCGTCCGGCTGGTGAGGAACTCGGTGAAGCTGGACTTCCTGGAGAACAACGTGGGCTACCTGCGGATGGACCGGATCATCGGGGCGGGGACGGCGGCCAAGCTCGGCCCCCTGCTCAGGGACAACATCTGGAACAAGGTGGCCCACGCGTCCGCCCTGATCTTTGACCTCCGCTACAGCACCGCCGGGGAGCTCTCAGGCGTTCCCTTCATCGTGTCCTTCTTCTCGGACCCGGGGCCGCTGATTCACATCGACACCGTGTATGACCGGCCCTCAAACAGCACGGAGGAGCTGTGGACCACACCTTCCATCATGGCAGAGCGGTACGGTGCGAAGAAGGACTTGATCATCTTGACGAGCAAGCGTACGATGGGAGCCGCAGAGGCGGTGGCCTATACACTTAAGCATCTAAAGAGGGCTATTGTAGTGGGAGAAAGGTCTGCCGGGGGTTCGGTGAAGGTCCAGAAGATCAAAATGGCAGACTCTGGATTTTACATAACGGTACCGGTGGCAAGGTCTGTCAGCCCAATCACAGGCCAGAGCTGGGAGGTGAGCGGTGTTGCGCCGTCGGTAAACATCATCGCAAAGGACGCAGTCGTAAATGCCAAGTCACTATTGGCAGTTAGGAGTGCCATTCCCAAGGCTGTTCAGAGCATCTCCAATATCATTGAGAGGTACTATGCGTTTATGGATCGTGTCCCAGCACTCCTTTACCATCTGCAGGCAGCAGACTTCTTTTCGGTAACATCTGAGGAGGATCTCGCCACCAAACTCAACCAAGAGAGCCAGGCCATCTCCGAAGACCCTCGACTGATGATCAGACTTGAGGAGGACCAGTTTGTTTTTTCCTACAATAAGGACTCTGAGGATGAAATGGTTCCTGATGATTCTGCGTTGTTAGGAACACTGGCTGATGCACTATTCAAAGTGGAAATCCTAGCAGATAATACTGGTTATCTCCGCATTGATACTTTTGATGACTCCTTCCTGGAGCCTGAATTAGTGGAACACATGGAGAAAGGGGTATGGGAACCTCTTAAAGACACTGACAATCTGATCATTGATTTGCGCTACAACACTGGTGGTTCCTCTGCCTCATTGTCCTACATTCTGTCCTATCTCCAGGATGTGTTACAGAAACGCCACTTCTTCACGATATTTGACCGGATTCAAAACAGAACGATCCAATATGACACTCAGCGCTGGATTACAGGGCAACACTACGGTTCCATGCGAGGGGTTTATGTGATGACCAGCTATTACACAGCAAGTGTCGGGGAAGAGTTTGCTTACCTCATGCAGTCTCTACATCGCGGCACGGTCATCGGAGAAATCACATCGGGAACCCTAATGCACTCGAAAACATTTCAAGTAGAGGACACTGGTATAGAGATCACTGTTCCCTTCATTAACTTCATAGACAACAACGGGGAGTTCTGGTTGGGAGGGGGCGTTGTCCCAGATGCGATTGTGCTGGCCGAGGACGCTGTGGGTCACACCCACGAGATCATTGAATTCCACCGAGGGCTACAGCAGCTCATCCACCAAATGGGAAAACTGTTGGAAACGCACTACGCCATCCACGACGTCGCCTTGAAGGTCAGCAAGGTGCTCCGCGCCAAATGGGCCGAAGGAATGTACCGCTCCGTGGTTGATTTAGAGTCCCTGGCGTCCCAGCTGACCTCTGACCTGCAGGAGTCCTCGGGCGACCACCGGATCCACGTCCTCTACTGCGACGTGGAGCCAGAGTCCATGCGTGAGGTGCCCATGGTCCCCACGGCGGAGGAGGTGGGCTACATCATCAATGCTCTCTTTAAGATAGAAGTAATGCCGGGAAACGTCGGTTACTTGCGTTTCGACATGATGATTGACATGGAGGTTGTGAAGAGCATCGGACCGCAGCTGATCAAATCGGTGTGGGACAAGATCGTCAATACTGACGCGCTGATCGTGGACATGAGGTACAACACAGGGGGGTACTCCACGGCCATACCCCTCCTCTGCAGCTACTTCTTTGACGTCGAACCCCTGCGTCACCTGTACACCGTCTTCGACCACTCCACATCCACCGTGACTGAGGTCACAACCTTGCCTCGCACCCTGGGTCCAAGGTATGGATCGCTCAAAGACCTCTACATCCTCACGAGTCACATGACAGGGTCGGCGGCCGAGGCCTTCACGCGCACCATGATGGAACTGAAGCGGGCCGTTGTGATCGGAGAGCCCACGGTGGGCGGGTCGCTGTCCAGCGGGACCTATCAGATCCCGGGTAGTGTGCTGTACGCTTCCATCCCCAACCAGGTGGTGCTGAGCGCGGTGACCGGGAAGGTGTGGTCCCTGTCAGGGGTGGAGCCTGAGGTAATCGCCCAGGCAACGGACGCTCTGAATGTGGCTCAGAGAATCATCGCAGCGAGACTGATGAACAGAGAGACAGGGAAATAGTTTCCGGCATATTCCTTGTTCTTTTGGAGCTGTGAAAACAACTTAATTACGACTCACCTTCTCTTACTTGATTATAATAGGGGGATTTCCCATAAATGTATCTGAAAGAATTAGGACAGAGAGTGGCCATGGATGGCATCAAATTTGAGATTTCAAAATAAGTCAAAATTAGGTAATAAACTGAGACTATTGCCTAATGCTCCTTAGTCGTATTATTAATGGCACAATGGAATGTGTATCAAAGTACTCAAAATGTATCAAATGTAATAAGGCTTTGACAATCCGATTTTTGTGGAATGGTTTGTATTCAATCCTGACGTTATTCAATTACATCACATTGCATCAAGTTGCTAGAGCTCCATTTTGTAATGCTGCATGTTCCTTTACGCCTCAATATTGTTATTATTAGTATTCATTATTTAAAATATAGCATGTAATTTGCCAGACATGCAATTTACATTTATTTTGCGATACCGTTTGTGTGCAAATGTGTGTGTGTCTTTCAGTGTGTGTGTGTGTGTGTGTGTGTGTGTGTGTGTGTGTGTGTGTGTGTCTGTGTGTGTGTGTGTGTGTGTGTGTGTGTGTGTGTGTGTGTGTGTGTGTGTGTGTGTGCGTGCGTGTGTGTGTGCGTGTGTGTGTGTTTGTGTGTGTGTCTGTGATAGAGAGAGAGAGAGAGGGAGAGAGAGAGAGATGAATAGTGTTATTGTGTCTAATGTATCCTATTGAATCTATTTTTTGTTATTTTACTTGCAATAACTATTTAAGCATAGAACATTTGCTTATAACTATCATCAACTAATAATCTAGCTACTGACCCTTATAATCATTTTTATGTTTCATATATTCTATCTATCCTTTACTTTGAACTGCATGTTTTTCCAATGTATATTACTGGGATGTTATGTCGTTTCTAAGATTCGCCAATAGAGGACGCCACTCACACATATGTCTACTGCTTGCCTGAACGCAAACAAATTTTTACCCCAAAAGAGGCACCCTTCCAGTTGGCATTAAAGGAGGATACAACAATAATCTGTGTCTTTTGTTTTAATTGAAACAAATTGTGATACCACAGGCCACATAACATAATAATGACATTGTGATGAATCAAATCAACCAACTTATATTAACCAACCTACAATTACCAACTGTGTATTTAAAAGTTCAACCCAAGTGCTCCATTGACAGATACAGCAGTGTTTGTTTCAGAAAAAAGCTAAGTCATTCCACAAGACTTAACATACCGTTAAGACTGATCTGTAGTGGGAGAAAATATGGGTGACCTTCTACTCTACTGAAAAAGTTTGTTTACTTACCAATCAACTTATTTTGTCAGTTATTCAGTAAGTCTGTTAATCGGTTATTTTATATAGTTATTATATAGTTCATCAGTTAGACAGTTATTATTTTGTTTGTTACACAAGCAAACGGTTGAAAATATGTGACTGGTACAGAACTAAATGTAATTCTTAATCTCTTACATTAGGTTATACAAAAAATCCCAAATTATTTTGAAAATTAAAAGTTCATGGGCCTAGTTAAACCTTCACAAGCCATGATACCTGATAGACATTTCAGTGTCAGTTTACTTTGTGGAAAATATGACACAGGGAACAGTGGATGTTGTGTATGTTTAAGACATATTGGGTAACCCTACTTGGCTGGCCTGTAATTGTCTTACAAAAGTAACATAATGCGATTAAGGGTTTATTGCGTGTGGAGGGTAATCTTCTTAACGGAGTGTTAACAGAAACCTTTCAGCCCAATCAGTGTCATTTTAACGACAACCTCTCGTGGGGGAAAGCTTCAGTGGACAATCATCCTTACACTGTTGCTTTGCTCTGTCCAGCCGATCCGGAACGATGGCGAAGACCCTTTTCTTGGTAGCATCTCTGCTCATTTTCAGCAACATCTTCGTCGCCTATTCGGCATTTCCTCCCAGCCTTATTGTAGACATTGCTAAGATCCTCCTGGACAACTACTGCTCTCCAGAGAAGATGGTGGGCATGCAAGAAGCCATCGACGCAGCCAGCACAAACACCGAAATCTTAAGCATCCCGGATCCAGAAACCATGGCGAACGTGCTCACCGCAGGGGTTCAGAGCACCATCAACGACCCGCGTCTTAAGATCACCCATGAGCCAGAGTATTCACCCGTTGTTGCCCCACAGATGCCCCCGCTCCCCCCCGAGCAGCTCATCGCCGTCCTCCAGAGCTCCATCAAACTCGACATCCTGGACGGCAACATCGGCTACCTCCGGATCGATCACATCCTCGCGGAGGACGTGGCGGAGAAGATCGGCGCTTTGCTCCTTGAACTGGTCTGGAATAAAATCCTGCCCACCACCGCGCTGATCTTTGACATGCGCCACACCAGCAGCGGAGATATAACAGGGATCCCCTACATCGTGTCTTACTTCACCGACGCTGAGCCCCTGATCCACATCGACAGCGTGTATGACCGCCCCTCCAACACCACCAAGGAGCTATGGTCCATGTCCACGCTGCTGGGGGAGAGGTACGGCACCGACAAGCCCATCGTCATTCTCACCAGCAGGAACACCAACGGGATCGCCGAAGACGTTGTCTACTGCCTGCAACACCTCAAGAGGGCCACTGTCGTCGGCGAGAAGACCGCCGGGGGCTCTGTCAAAATCGACAAGATCAGGGTGGCCGACACAGACTTTTACATCACCGTGCCGACCGCAAAGTCTGTCAACCCCATCACGGGCACCACGTGGGAGGTCAAAGGCGTCACCCCCGATGTTGAGGTGAACGCCGAAGATGCCCTGGCAACCGCCATCAAGATCCTCAACATCAGGGCCCAAGTGCCCGCCATTATTGAAGGCGCCGCCAACTTGATCACAGAGAAGTACGCCTTTGAGGCCGCGGGAGACGAGGTGGCAGAGAAGCTGAAAGTGCTGCTTGCCGCCGGGGCGTACAACATGGTCAACTCCAAGGCGGAGCTGGAGACCAAGCTCTCGGCAGATCTGAAGAGCCTGTCTGGGGACAAGGGCCTAAAGACAACGAGCAACATCCCCGCCCTGCCACCAATGGTAAGAGCCATGCTGCCATTGGAATAGATCTAATGTTTACGTTGATTGGATCGAACATGTTGTAATTTGATCATAATAAAAAGAAAGTTTATAGCCCTTATTATTTTTTAGCTGAGGATTCAACTGTATATTCAAATGTTTTCTGGAATAAAAAGTTAATATGAATCTATTTTTTTAAATGCATTTCCCAATAGAAAAGCGACCACATACTGTCCATTGACATGTTTTAATTACCTTCAAATTTGAATTCAATTATAACTACCTGATATGTGTTTATTCATCAGAACTATACCCCGGAGATTTTCATTGAGCTGATCAAGGTGTCTTTCCATACTGACGTGTTTGAGAACAACATTGGCTATCTGCGCTTCGACATGTTCGGAGACTTTGAGGAGGTCAAGGCCATTGCCCAGATCATCGTCGAGCATGTCTGGAACAAAGTTGTCAACACTGACGCCATGATCATTGACCTCAGGTAAATTAGATAAGCCTGCTCACAGCCAAAGCCAATTATAGTCAGCTAAAGTTCCCCTGAATCAGGAATCCACTAGCAATGATTCCTGATGTTCAGGAATCATTGTGTTCATTGGCATGTCTCATATCACTGGTTGCACAGGTTAAATTGGTTAAATTCATACATTTGAGACATCAACCGAGATTTCACTGGAGCCATGTTTCCACTTACATTTTACTACCCAAATCTCCAGATCCAATCATCTTTCTGATTTTCATCTGTTCATCTGTTTCATCCGTCTCAACTTCGACAACAAGTCTCTCAAATCCCCTTCATCTTTCCCTCCGGTTTTTTAATCAATGCACCCTGACTAACACATGCACTATGATTGTGATTGCAGGAACAATGTTGGTGGCCCCACTACGGCCATATCTGGCTTCTGCTCTTACTTCTTTGACGCAAACACGAAGATCCTGCTGGACAAGCTGCATGACCGACCTTCTGGAACCACCAAGGAGCTGTGGACCCTTCCCGAGCTTACTGGTAAGAAGAAGAAATAATAACGTATTGGTCTTAGATTATTCAGCTTGTTATTAGAGACTTATTACCTCCACATAGTACATTGAACAGGTTTGAAGAAATAAGAGATTGGCATATACCTTCCTGTGATAATGGGATCTGCATTCAAAAGCAAAATAAATATCATGGCTAGTCGGCTAGATGGCAAATAGGGACGATTAGATCATAACAATAACGAGTGATTCACCTTTTATTTGGATGTTTCCTTAATCAAAGAACATTTCCAGTAGTGGTCTTTGATTAAACTAGTGGTTTTCCACTAGTGCCGTCAGTAGTATTGTGGAGCTAGCACTTTGACCATTGACATATTTTATTTATTTCTTCCTCGTTTCCTTCTCTTCACCCAAAATGTAATATTTCCTTCCTCCCTTTCTTGTGTCCTCTCCTACCCACTTCATCCCTTCCTTTTCTCCCTTCCATCCTTTATTAAACTCTTCCTCCCTTGAATCCTCCCTTTCCTTCCTCTCTTCCTCTTTGTCATTCCTTCCTCTCTTCCCTTTGTCTCCAAACCTCCATCCCTGTGCCCTCCTTCTCCTTCTCGTTCCTCCCTTCCTATCTCCGCCCTATCAATCTTCTTCCTCTCCTTCCTCTCCCCTCCTCCTTCTCTCACCTCCTTCCTCCCTCAGGCACAAGATACGGCACCAAGAAGAGCCTGATCATCCTGACCAGCGGTGCCACTGCCGGTGCGGCCGAGGAGTTCGTCTACATCATGAAGAGACACGGCCGCGCCATGATCGTGGGCGAGCCCACCTCCGGCTCCTCCCACCCGGCGGAGACCTTCCGCGTGGGGGACAGCGACGTCTTCCTCGCCGTCCCCACCGTCCACTCGGACAACACCGCCGGGCCGGCCTGGGAGGGCACCGGAGTCACCCCCCACATCCCCGTGGCAGCTGAGGCTGCGCTGGGTACAGCCAAGGCCATCTTCAACAAGCACTTTGGAGGCCAGAAGTGAGTCCCCGTGGGATGAGAGTTTGCAGATATCTATTCGTAAAAGATATGTGAAGACTGACAAATACAAGGCCAAGTCACACGGCATCCACACTCCCTCTTCTCTCGAGTCCTCTGCATTTCTGCTTTCGGAGCATTGTTCGCGTTTGTATTTGGTGAAAGGAGGAAATTTAGATATGTTTTAAAATCATTTGCGTTTGTGAAAAGGAGGTTGTGTAGAAGAGTTATTTATGTTGCACAGTAGGTCTACTTGTGGCTGACTGAGTACAGATTCTTTAGAGGATTGGGAGCTGTGATCTAATTAGCTACAAAAAGAACAACATGAACTGTAGGAACAAAGACTGCACACACAAGCAAAACACAGATTTGGATCATATAAAGTGTTAAATCGCACAGCTCACATACAGCTTCTGTGCAGCAAGGTTTATGCTTCGTTCTGATTTTCAAAATAGAAATGTATGTTTGTAATGAGAACATTTTTACATTTGGTCCTTTTTAACTGGAGAAATGTATGATAATAAAATAAAATCCATACAAATGGTTGTGTGTCGTATTTACTCCTTAGTTTTCCTTTTTAGTGATGGATCAAGAGAAAACATTAAATTTAGATGAGGAGGCTTAGACAATTATGTTAAATCTAACAAGATGTTTCTCTCTCTCTCTCTCTCTCTCTCTCTCTCTCTCTCTCTCTCTCTCTCTCTCTCTCTCTCTCTCTCTCTCTCTCTCTCTCTCTCTCTCTCTCTCTCTCTCTCTCTCTCTCTCTCTCTCTCTCTCTCTCTCTCTCTCTCTCTCTCTCTCTCTCTCTCTCTCTCTCTCTCTCTCTATTTCTCTTACCCGGTCTCGCTCTCTCCTCCTCAAGATGAAATATGAAACCTGGTCCAATTTAGCCAAGTTTGTCCTCTACTAGCTCATAGTTCGTCCAGCGCCAACACAGCTCCGCATGACCCATTTCCATTCGCCTGTTATTGGTAGAAAACAACTTTGTTAATCATCCTCCTTTACCCTTCTATCACTGGATTGGTTTTTGTCAACATTTTTCTTCAGAATTTTAAAATCGGTACCCGCGTGGATTGTGGTTAGTTTTTTTACAGGAAACTTTGTTGTCATCTCATTTCACCATTAGGCGTTGCGCAAAACTAATTGAGTCATGTTTGACTTATTCAAATGACTGAAATCCGATCCACATAAAAGTCCATTACCTGCTTTCTCCTGGAGCCACTCGTCGACCTTACATTGCCTATGCAATGTACATTTTAAACTACCTTTGTAATGTGACAAGGCGTTGACCTATATCTCAATGCAAGTATTTTTTCCAAGGATTAGACGTCTTATTCTTTAAATGAAAAAACATGGCACGTGTTACGAAAAGCATGTCCATTGTGCTCGTCTTTATGGGATTATTCCTGCTCTTGTCGCCATCTGCACGAGCTGAGCCCGAGACCCCTGACGAAGAGGAGGAAGAGAGCTCGTGCCAGGGGGCCTTTGACCTCTATTTCGTGCTTGATAAGTAAGTAGTCAAATTTTCGTCATCGATACAAATAGAGAGGTGATTTAGGATTTAACCTGTGCTAACATAGTGCCAATATAAAACAAAAATAAGTGTTAAATGTTAATATTCGTAGTTTCTTATTGCAAATATTATAAAAGTCAGACTTGCCAAAAGCTCTTATTTTATCATGATTTAGAAAAATCCGTTTGGGAGTTGGATTGCCCATCATTACATCTTTGCCTGCTCAGTATCGGACGCTGTACGCGTGTGCGGATGACGCTCTGATGGAAACACATGCTGCACAAAATGTGCATACTGAAATTATCATTTTAACATGCCCATGTTGTTGTTGCTGTTGTTGTTGTTGTTCAACCGTTTACCTACGCAAAATGTTGCATGGCTAAATGAAACTAACTTCCTCGCCTTGATCCAATTTAATCAGTTCAGCACTTGCAGGGCGTTTAGTTTTTTTTTATCTTCCCCCAAAGCCTCCTTCTTTTCCTTAGGGACCAATGTTCTTCCTCAGCAACCGATTCATTCATTTCATTTTGTCTGCCCACAGCGGAAAATGTTGTGGTTGTGGCGGCGTGTGCAACGCCGGACCTAAGCAGAAACCAGCTCTACCCATGAGCAAAAAATAAAATAGTTTAGAAGAGGCTTCGCCGCTCAGCAGAACCGTACACCCAAAGTCACTATATGCCTTATATAGTATATCATACCCATAGCAGTACTATCTACCAACAAGTTGGCCTATGGCCTATATGGACTATTAGCATGAGACAAGGTTCTCAGGGTTCACAAAAGAATAACTTATCCTACTTGGTTATTGTGAGATTTTAACCCAGACACATGCACACTGAGAAGGATTCGAAATTCTTCTTCGTCTCTTTTCCTCTTGGGGCATAAAGCATATCATGCTCCCCAGATGTTAGAAGAATCATGGGTTGTTTTTCATCCATGAGAACCAACACATGTTGTTACTAAAGAAGAACACGTTTTATTGGTCAATCTCTATTGTTAGGCTGGCAGAGAATCAGGAAGTTCAGTTTTTGCTGACTAAAGACATTTACGCACTCCAGAAAAATGAGTAATTAAAGACCCCTTGCTTTCCACACAAACAAACACGCACGCACGCGCACACGCACACACACACACACACACACACACGTGGCACTACAAGACTGGTAGACCCGGGTCATTGCCAATAACACAGTAGAGTGTAGTAGTGGCTTGGGTGCTGTAGCCAGAAGGTCATGGACTCCATCCCTAATGTTTCATAGCCATCGTGTCCCTTTGTCTCCTGTCGCACTAATGTCACTGATATAACTCATGGCATTGCATCATCACAGCCAGGGTTAGAGGTTTTGAGTCCCACTGCTGAGAATGTTTATATATGCATCATGGTATACAGTACCCATGCTCTGGACAATGGCTTATGTTATTTTAGGATGTATAGTCAGAAGATTTTATGTGTATGGCATAAAATCATAACCTCTGTCGGGTTAAGCCCTCCCAGCCAGAGGTTCACTGGGCTGAGGGAACATGTAGCAGTCTGAGTGATTGGGTGTTGTAACTGAGTGTTACATTAGGGCATCAAGAGGAACGCTGCAAGGCCCGGCCTCATTATTATGGCCAGTGGCAAGGAGGTTGGTGAAGTTCGCTCTAATGAGGCTTTGATCCGATAGCCTCTGGTGGCTCGTAAAGAAACCCAGAGACGCCATTTATACTGTGTAGGCTCCGGAGAACCATGGCCCTCACTGGGGGGAGGGAGGTTTGAATGATGTCATGAGAGTCATGTGGAACTAACTGAGTGTAACCAGGTTAGAGATTTGTTTTATTTTCTTGTGTGGAAGTTGTACGATTTTAAAGCTTTCCAAACCTACTCCTCTTTTAACGTTTGCAAATCAACTTTTAAAGTTAGTTTGCAAACAAAGTTTGATCTTCTGTTTTTGTGTCCCGGGCAATGAATCCTGTGTACCTTTGGTAATGTTGTTGTTTTTTCTGTTGGTTTAGCATAAACATCTTAATATAGTTGGATGATACTAAATGTTTCGGGACATTTTCTACTCCAACCATTCAAACCAAGCAATTCCAACAGAATATCAGTGGCTTGCTATGTGTCCAAGAATGCCAATTTTACAAATAATTTGTACTTTGCCTTTATACTAAAGGGTGAGAATAGAGTTGAGGGACTTTGGAAGCCACAGAATATTATTTTTACGCCTGGACCGCAGCTGTATAGCGGTATCTTGAGTCATATATCTCGATGTCTCTCCCCTCTTCTCCTTTTACAGTAAATCCCCCATCTAGTCAGTTGCTGATGCAGCAAGACGAGTCATGCCAACCGATGATGGCTACATTACCGAAGCTTAGCAGCCACAGACGTAATTTCCAGCATTTGGGTATTGGCTCACACCATTCCCCTTTAGTTGTAAAATTGTCATTCATGGACACGTAGCAAGCCAGTCATTCTCAGGGCTAGAGGCCAGCGTTGATGTAAAACCATCCAGTTTTCAATCAAACCCCTGCCCTTGATGATTCAGGAGTACTGTGGAGCCTTGCACTGTTTATTATGGAGTGGTAACCAGCCAAAGACATGGTTTTAGGTGTAGCTATTCCCAAAGCTTGCATATCTACAAGACACATCTGTCATTTCCTGGGGTCAACGAATTATAGAGAAATTGCACTGCTGCTGTAATGCAATGTGATATTAACTGTAATTCTGAAATTGAAAGGATGAACATTAAGTCAGTTGCTCCCTGATTTGAGTCAATTTTCACACCAATTGAGGTTTGTAAAGTTCACTCAAGATTACATTTCATGGCAATATTAATGATAATGTGCAGAGAGAGCGAGAGAATCTGACAATGTTTTTCTTCCTCTCTCTCTTCCCCTTATTGGCTCTCCTTAGCAGTTCCCATTACCTCACTCCGTCCTTATTTATTATATTAACCAGCCCAGGATTCCAATCGGCAATGAATTCTTCTAGTTGTTTATACATTTACTCCTAAAATGCTATTTTAAATAATCACCTTTGCCTTATTCAACACTATTGCCCAATTTCACCATCCCTTGCTTCTCTTTCTTAATGACTATGTTAACAGTAATGGTCAAATATGTTTTTTGTGGTTTGTGATCAAGTCATCTGTTGGCACCCTAGGAGCAATACATCATGGTGCTGATGTCCAGGCAAACCGATGCCAGGGCTGCAGCTGTGCATCATAAACAATTTAAACACGCCAGGAGCCCTCCTAACTTTGGAATGCTCTTTTCCGCATGGTTCTTAACTTTCTCATACACGCTATGAGGGTATACACATCACTCCCACACATATTGGTCCATCTCTAGAGGGAACAAAGGTTTCTCGTTGGCTATGATTCTTGGCAGATGGAAAAGGGGAGCCATGTTTTAATGTCCAAAATGTCGGGTCTCCCCAGGGGCACTGGGGAACCGACCACAACAAACAGTTATGGTTTCTAAGAAGCCCTTTGAACTAGCTGGCAGAACTGAACAACTTTCGGCCTTATTGGCATGGCCGCTCACGGCAACATGTGTTTGCACAATCCTGTTCACTCTGGTCCCTTGATAAGCAGCATATGAAATGGTGTCCTCTCTACAGTACAATTTTTATTTTCCAAGCAGCGAGAGGCTGCAGTGAGAGTCCAACCGCCCAACTGTGCTCCAGAAGTAAAACCGTTCTCCCACCAACAGCTACATCTGTTGAAAAGTAGGTTAGCGGTTTTAACATGTGTCCGGGCTAAGGCAGTTGAACGGGGCCATTGGCTGTCGGTGGCTGGGTGGTTCGAGTGGGCCCGGGTGGAATGCTGGGGAGGCCACAGGTCTGTCCTTGAGAAAACACTAAAGGGTGAGAAGAGAGTTGAGGGACTTTTGAAGCCACAGGTTGACGGAGGTTTATCCCACATAGCGTTGTACTGGAACTGGTCTGGCTTTGACATGGCTCAGTCAGCAGGGAGTCACATGGTTGCTTCAACAGGACTAGCTAAGGGAGTTTGGTACCAGCTGCTTTTTCATGTAAAAGTTTCCTTTTTTTGATCACTGGCACGTGACTTGGCCATATCAATCACCAGGTGTATCCATCTCTCTCTCTCTTTGATTATCTTTCTCTCGCTCTTCTGTTTCATTCAATCTTCTCATTCTTATGGTCTGTGTATGTTTTTTCCTATCATAAATTCACCTACTGTACTTAGCATAATTTTCCTTCCATCCCATTCGTGAAGGAAAACCACTGGAGTTCAACATTGTGCTCACAAACTACTCCGTCCACCCTAGTGAAAACAAGAAATATAGAGTGTTATTTCCCCCTCAGCCATTTGCTAATAAACCTTCCTACAAAGTCTCAGACCATCTTATAGATGCATTCAGGAGCTCATAGCAACAAAAGAAAGAACTTGGATTGGTCATCACAATCAGAGGAGCTGTTTCTACCCAGCATTGAGCCCCTGTCCATGATTCTTTCATCTTCTTCTTTGTCGTTGAAGTTTGGACTGTGTTCGAGCTGTGTGGTTTGAGAAGTTCACACACACAGATCATCAGGGGAGTTTCAGCCCTTACGGTCACAATTCTTCCGTGATAATCCCCTCCCCCCTCTTCCCCTTGCAAATTTCCCCCGTGGATTTGCAAGAAATCGCTCATCCAAAGTTTTTTTAATTGCATCTGATAGAACACTAACTTTTATTATTAATGTTCTCATTTTGAGTGGTAGCAGATAACAGAATCCAAACAAAAAAGTGTGATCTAAAAAAAACAAATGAGATAGTTCATCTCAAAGATATACACTAAAGCTAAAAACAACCCACATCAGTTTGGGATCAGTTTTGAGTCATGTCAAGGTTTGTTTATGTAACTTTCAAGTCTGAAATGTGTTCCTGTCATCATAGTCAGTTCCTTTGCGCCGTAGGTCTACCCTGTAAACCCAATTCTCTGATCGCGCTTTCTTGCCGTTTTTTCGGTCAATTTCCATTTCTTTGTCTCGTTTTTAACCTTCCACCAATAGCACACAGTACACAACAGTTCATTGTTTCAGCGATTACAAAGCGTCAAATAAGAAACTGACTTAGACTTGTGGGTCTATGTGGCTACAGTTTTGGGTTCAAAAACAGTTGTCAGAGTTCACTCGCAAGGTAAACATGCTCCATTTGAGGTAACTTACAAGAACAAGCAAAACACTCTGAACTGTAAGCATGCCATTATTATTAGATCAGAAGGAAAACGCCACATTAAAACCTTTCCATTTCCTTTGAGGACCTAATAAGAAAATGGGCCTCTCTCTCTCTCTCTCTCTCTCTCTCTCTCTCTCTCTCTCTCTCTCTCTCTCTCTCTCTCTCTCTCTCTCTCTCTCTCTCTCTCTCTCTCTCTCTCTCTCTCTCTCTCTCTCTCTCTCTCTCTCTCTCTCTCTCTCTCTCTCTCTCTCTCTCTCTCTCTCTCTCTCTCTCTCTCTCCTCTTTGCTCTGTTTGGACAGGTGATAGAAAACTGCAAGCTAAGTCTTCGTCCCACAGCTACATGCTATACCTCAGAGCTGCGACATGTTCCAACGCAAACATGACCCTTTGTGATTCAAAAAGAACACGTATAACTTATGCACACTGAAAAGTCTTGGACTTTAAATGTGGGCCCATGTTAAATATTTAGAACTTCTACATATGTGTCTGCATGGTCATTGAAAGGTTTGTATGGAGGATGGCTGGTGATGGTTTGAGTCATTGAATCCTTAGTGTGCTCTTTTGTTTTTTTAATCGGTACCCATAAAGACTTCCCTCAGGGCAAAGACCGTCCTATCCATCGGTCTTATGTGTGTGTGTGGGAGTGTGTGTGTGTGTGTGTGTGTGTGTGTGTGTGTGTGTGTGTGTGTGTGTGTGTGTGTGTGTGTGTGTGTGTGTGTGTGTGTGTGTGTGTGTGTGTTCATGTGTGTGTATGCGTGTGAGAGAGAGAGAGGGAGAGGAGGAGAGAGAGATATACAGATTGGGCATGTTGTGGTTAGGCAAGTGGATGTTTGTCTGTAACCGAGTGTTTTCAGACCATACTGCTCACGCTGCAGATTCTTTTAAACACCAAAGTGAAAAAACAAGCCCACTTGTCCTCCCTCACACTTTTCTAAAAATATTCTGTTGAGCTTGTAAGGTCTTGTCCTTTGCCTTTGCTTCATCAGCCACATTGAAAACCCCAGAGTCTGGATGATGGAGGCAAAAGAGTAGTGCACTTGTCATTAGAAAAACACTTTTTGCAATGTCTTGTCAATCCCCACTGCTTTTGTAAGAAGTTGAGTGATGCAGAGTTGTGTAAGCTAGTCCAAGCAGGCCAAGCAAAAGCCCTGGAAACCTCTCGACTTCACATGTTCAAAATGGATGAGTAGGGACTTCAAATATTAATGTTGAAGGTTTTTTTTTTACTGTGTAAAGATGAGATGACCAAGATACAAAACAGCATCTTTCCTGCAGGAAACGTCTGTATGGGTGTTATATTTTTAAGTGTGTCTCTAAGGGCGTTGGGTTTATCTGGAACAGGACTATACTCACTTTAGCAAAGTGAAACTGAAAAAGTCAACTCAATTGACTTCAATTGACTAATTTTGTTGCTTGTCTTAAAACATCAGATCAAATTGAATAAATATGAGCAGATATTGTGGAAATTATTTGGGTCAACTCCTCTTTAATTCAACTGTAAAAATAAAACAGATTTCCTTTTTATGACAAAAATGCAGCAGTGGTACTTGTGGTTCTTCTTTGTATTAAATCTTGTGATACTAATGTGACGAAAAAAGAATGCAGAAGACACAAAGTGCTGTAAGTCTAATGACACAATGAGTCATTATTAAGAGGCTATTTAAAGCAGAACAGGTCATGTAAAAATAGATATGTTATGTCCTAAGAGATGGCTTTGTTTAGCACCGTTTCTTGTGAGTCGTTCTGTGCCTGTCCACATCTGCTGGACTCTATTCCCCAAGACTTTCAGAGTCACATATCCTCTGTCCTTCGCCCCAGCACACACACTCAATCTTTTCTTTCTGTTTCGACAGTCACACACAAACACGCACATACACACACACACACAAGCACACACACACTAATTTCCTCTAAAACACACACACACTCACATCTTACACCAAAACACACACACAAACACACACACACACACACACTGACAAACATTACCTCTCAAACCCAAACACCAGTGTGTGCAGCCGAAGTGGGGGCAGAACCTACAGGGTATTTCCCGGTAGCTTTTTATATTAGTGTGTGTTTATAATGGAGGCCCCTGGGGAGTGTGTTTCCTGGGCCCTCAGGGACCGGTTAAGCAGTGTCGTAAACCTCACCACCCAGGGTCCCCCCACATCCTTTCCTCTCATCCCAACCCCCATGGGCTCCTTAATGAACCAGGATCTGACCCGTTGTTCTGTTCTCTAATAGACTAAATACCGGTTATCTGTGTGTGTGTGTGTGTGTGTGTGTGTGTGTCAGGTCCGGCAGTGTGATGGACCATTGGGACGATATCTATTACTTTGTGGAAAACCTGGCAGAGAAATTCAAAAGGTAAGCTACAATATATATAATGAATGTACACTTATTATAAGCCTAATCAATCACACTCTATACCTTTATATATACACACTCTCTTTTGGATTCAATTTGATCAGAGAGCAAGTTTTCTACATTTGTTTGTGACTTGAGGAATCGTTTACAACGAAGGAAGCTCTTGAATGGAAGCACATACACACACATCAATTATTCCAATCAACAAACCATCTTGGAGGAGAAGCCATATGTTAAGCCATTTCATCACCACTGCATCGCGGGTCTACGACCATGTGTCACCACTCTCAGACTGAGCCTTTTCACTTAGCCACTAATGGTAGTAGCATTGACGTCATCGACTGTTATTTGGCTGATGGCATGAGGGAATATGCATGAAGATAGTCAGGCGGGAACCAAGGTGATAGTCGTTAAGGTGTTGAAGATTGTCGTCTCTCAACAAAGCCAGCTTCATAACAAGTCTGGTCTAAATTTCCATCTCAAGAATCTTGAAGACAAAGAGATCTCCATAGTCTATGCATGGAAACACGATTTACTCCAAAATCAAAGCCCCAAATAGAATTCTCGGTAAGAGACTAAATGAATATATGAACATTGCATAACAAATAATATTTTCAAGACAGATTCAGCTTTGGAATCCTTGGCTTTCGATAGCAGACCATAAACAGCTCCCCCCCAAAAAGCGTTAGTGATTACACATTGGCTGCCACGTGGCCCGGTTCGCGTCTTGTGGGATTGAAAGCCTCTCCAGTAAAACAGATGAGCAATCTCTCCCGCACTGTTTGTTTATAGTGCTCCTCTCTGATGTTTATTTAGAAGGCATCCACACAAGGATATACACAGACAGACACACGCTTGTTTTTCTCAGGGTTCCTATTTGGGTGAGCGCTTTTGTGAAAATGTCTTTGCATGCACTCACACGCGAATAAACTCAGAACCACCAACACACCCGCACACAAAGAGAGAGAGACCGAGAGAAGGAAGAGCCAGGTCCACAAATCCAGCATAGCTTCATCCTTAATCTTGTTATGAAACAAAAATGCGATTGTTGTGGAAAAGTTGTATTTTTGTGCTGTTTTTCGCTGGAGCACATATGTTGTTTATTGGTGACAGCGTGTCCCATAGGCAGCATTTCCCTCAACAGATTGTGTGCCTGCATTCCATACATACAGATTAAATCACTTACAGAATCATATAGTATTGTCTTTAAAAAGAAGGGAATTAATATTTCCTTTGGGGATGTTTACAGTAATAGGCTTAAAACAACATATTGACAAATGTATGAAAACTACGGCCTCCCTTTTCAATATGAGGTGATTGTTGTCTGTTTATTTATTTCAACCTTTTTGGTTTGTTTTCTGACTACAGCCCAATGCTGAGGATGTCCTTCATCACCTTCTCCTCTGACGCGGTCACCATCATGAAGCTGACCGAGAACAGGTTCACGTCATTACAGAACATATCATGACCAATCAAACCCACTTTTCCTCAGATAGCCAGACCAATTCGCAAACGTGTTTTCCACGAGGCATTATTAACAGGCGCAGACAAAAATGCCTCCAGACGCAATCGGATAGACCAACAAACAATCAGCAGAATATGTACCAGCCAATCTTGGCTGTTGAGAAAAATGCCTCAGCTGTGCTCCCATATGGTGCTTCTCTGCTCAGTCATCCTATTAAGCCCACCCCATATCAGATAAACGGTTGTGATTGGTCCGACTCGGGCCAGGTCTGCTGGAAATCTGTCTGAACGGGAGGGGGGCCAGACACATATGCCAGAGCAACATGAGCTTGCAGATTTGTCTGGTTCCCAGGCCTGCGTGTCCCCACAGGCTCACAAGCTCAATGACTTTGATAGGAATTTCTATCGGATTAATAACAAGACAATGACCAAAAATGCTTCCTATGCTCACCTCCTCCCTCAGGGTGGAGATCAGAAAGGGGCTGAACGCCCTGCATAGAGAGATCCCTGGTGGAGACACCTGCATGGACCAGGGTCTGATGCTGGTAGGTTTGGGTGGAGAACATAACGAACATCTGCTAGCTAGGGCGCGACACACAGAATATAGACCCTTGGGGACAATTACTCCTTAACTTAACTCATTGTGATTCTCAGTCTCACTTGTATTTCGCTCTCGATTAAAGTGTCTGTGCTAAATGTTAATTAGATCTTGACTGCCTCATACGGTTTCTGACTGTATTGTTATCTTCTAACTTCTAGGCAAACCAGCAGATATACCACGAGAACATAGGTAAGCTCTCTGAAAGACTCATCAACAGATACACGCAGACACACACACACACACACACAGAACGACATGGACGACATAGAAGAACGATCAATGATATTTCCCTCTTTAACGTGTGGCATGTTACTCCAAAGGGACGGCCAGTGTTATAATTGCACTGACAGACGGAGAGCTGCAGGAACATCAGCTCAGGGATGCTCAGCAGGAGGTAAGGATTAATGACCGAATATATCAGCTCTGTATTAACTCTCTTATAGGACCGATCTACTAACTTTACTGTGCTAACCCTCTATTATCTTTTGTACTCTAACTCTACTATACAATACTGTACTCTCTACTACTGCTCTTACTTTAATATATACTACTGTTCTCTCTTCTACTGTTCTATCTCTACTATATACTACAGTACTCTGTGCTATGGTTCTAACTCATCTATTTTCTACTGTAATCTCTTCTGTTGTTCTACTACTGTTCCAACTCTACAATATTCTACTGGCCTGTCTATCTTACTCCTCACTCTCTCCTCATGTACTAACCATGTACTTTTGTCTACTGTACCGACTCTTCTAAGGTATCCATTGCCCAACATTTACCAACAATTCGGTTTTAATGCCACAAAGATAACGACTGTACATGTTTCTTTACCAACAGGCGGAGAGGGCCAGGTCTCTTGGTGCCATTGTTTACTGCGTTGGAGTGAAAGAATTTAACGAGACTCAGGTAAGCCAAAAGACAATTGAATTCAATTCATGTTCCATACATTAAGTCCCAAGTAGATTAACTATCAATTTTAAGAAGCATTTTAATTTGCACAAACCGCTAATTAATCTAAAGAGGGCAACTTTACCGCTGGTCTTTTTAAAAATGGCCTCAAGATACTTTGGAATAAATGCCATTTGAAAAGTCTGGTTTGGAACTGAGCTCAACGCTATCTCGTGAAATCGTGTCCACATGCAGAGGCCTGTCATCGCTAACTGATGTCCCCAACACCACACCCCGACCTCCTAGTGTGTATGTGTGAATAAATACGTTCTACACATGAGCGGCACACTTAGTTTATGCCCTTAGGCTTCACAAGAAGAACTTGATGTACAAAACACTGCGAGCGGGACAACCACATCTTAATCGAGAAGGCAGATACGCAAGATGGTTTATGCATTGATCGAATGCGCATCGTGTTACCGCATGTACGTTCTCACCACTTGCAGTTTATCCCAACCTATAATTTAAACACTTCCTGAACTACCAAGCCAATCCCAAGGAAGAATGTCGTCCATTTTTCTAAGGGGCCTCTTGGATCGGTTTGGCTGCCTATCTCCCAGATTGGTCAGAGTCTATGTCTAGAATTTCAGTATTATTCAAACCATTACCTCGAGATGACCAGGATGTTTCGGCTTCTTGCATTTCTGATTCAACCTGGATTTTGACCCCTGTAATGTTTCGGCTAGAATGACTCCTGTGATAATGATTTGTTGGCCGTTGCATTGATTGTAAATGTACCTATTATATGATTTAGCATAATGTAGAGGTCATTAAGGGTTGTTCCCACCCAAGTCGACACATGCACGCACGCACACACACAACCACACAATCATATATGGACAAACATATACATGTCCCTGTAATTGATGTCTTCACGGGTGAATAGTGGTATTACAGATAATGGGTTCTGGTTTTATATTTGCATGGTTGTAAGAGTAAACATGCGCTTCATCTAATCATATTTTATCCACTATGTCTCTTACTCTTTCTGCTCTACATACCTTCTTCCTCTCTCTCCCTCTCTCTCTCTCTCTCTCTCTCCCTCTCTCCCTCTCTCTCTCTCTCCCTCTCTCTCTCTCTCTACCTCTCTCTCTACATCTTTCGCTCCTAGCTGGCCACCATTGCAGACACAATCGAGCATGTGTTTCCTGTGTTGGGAGGATTCCAAGCCCTCCGAGGGGTCATCGACTCGGTAAATAAACCAGAGTGAATGAAAAAAAATGCACCGAGTATGTAGCCATTTAAGAAGTCCCTCTGCCTATGTTTAAACCATATCATCTGTAGTGCATTACAAAAGGTGAGTGACGGCGTCTATACGATTTAATGTAGCAATGTGGCGCAGAGTCCAACTCTTATTCCGATTTTACAAACGCTTATAACTTTACCAGATACACTCGTATCTTTCGCCGTTACGGCTACTGACAAAGATTATTCATTCCAAACATTTCCCCCACCACCCCGTTTTGGCAGTTATGAATGTTGTGTGTTAGAAGTTCATGGAGTTGTCTTATTTCTCCATCTGTGTTGAATACACAATGAGAACGAAGAGTTGGGATCTGGATGAAACGTTGTACGGGGGATGGATTGAGCCACCCGAATCCTCTCGGTGGTCTTAAATCAGGATTTTTTATTTGTATACGACAGGAAGAACCACCAACTCATTTTAATCCTTTGTTTCACAGGGATCCCAGAAGGAAGCATTTACTGTAGTGTCAAAGAGCACAAATGGAGAATTCACTCATGAGCTTGAGCAGAAAAGCAGGCGGCCGCATTTGTAACAATGAGAGCCGCAAAAAGGAAGAGGAATGATTTAAGGATTCAAACGTTAGAGTTAGAAGGAGGCATTTTGGTATTACTTATCTTCCAGAATACCCCCCCACCCACACACATGTTACATCGTTTAAATGGGCATGAACCCAAAATCAACGTGGTAATATGTCTTAAAGGTAAATCCTATGTTTTTGAGAGCCTCCGCCAACAAGTTAGTGAACGGTCCCCTCTGCTCTGAACGCAAGTGGCATTTAATACGTCAAAGGGCCTTTTAGAATACTCTTTCACGTCACTACAAAGGGAAACCAGCGGCGAGATGGGTGTGGACGTGTTGAGCTCCTTCTGGGCAGCAGTTGTTGCCAGCATCCGAGAGAGGGTTAAGCTTATCAGACAGATATAGTACAACACCACGGTGTGAGTTGATGTGTTGAGCTTGAAAATAGGATACCTCTCAGAGTCTGATTCTCATTCTTTCACTCTCTCTCTCACACTCTCTCACACACTCTCCTCCAGATCATTAAGAAGTCCTGCATTGAGATCTTGGCGGCTGAGCCGTCCAGCGTGTGTGCAGGAGGTGAGTAGGAACCACGGATTGAAATGCAATGATAGAAATCCCATCAGTACGACACAGCCGTACAAAGACACATTTCTTGTGTACATACACACATAGTAGGTGTAGCTCTCTGAATGCTAGAGTTATGAATTATTAGAGCCGATCCAGTTGAAGGACAATACATTGTAGTATTATAGTATGGAGTTGAAGGTAATATTTAGGGCATATCGTCCCCATCATATTTCAATTGTCTGGTTACCACGATTAGGTTGCTAGGTCTTTGATAGGTCTTCTAAGCAGAAATAGTTCTGAGCCCTGCTACACAGGAAAGATTATTGTTAATGAAAGGCTATGGTCAATAATCCAAGCTTTTTCTGCCTTGACAAAGAAAAACTTTAACAGGGGATAGAGCAGTGGAATAACACGTTACGCAACCTCGTTTGAACACTGTCAATGTTCTTGCCGTTCAGAAGTTTCCTGTAGTTTGGAAAATACCAGTGGATTACTGCTATATTTACAACGAGGAGGGGAAAGATAATCAGGAGGGGACATTAATTGCTTTGAATTCAGCATGTTAAAGAGGTGGTGGAATCATAAAAGCGCTGATTAAACACCAAATCCTTTACCAAAATACGTATTCTCTTGACCTAATTCCAACCACATCTTTTTACATGTGGGAAGCGCACATCTGCTATTGCAGTTTGTTGAAGAGCAGGATCCCCCTGGGTCCTCTCTGTTGAAGACATCCCACACACATCACATACAGTCTTACGTTCCTCTCAGCCCTCGCAGTTAGTCTGTTGTAAATCTGTAAGCTGGATGTGAGTGGCTATGGTGCATTTTTAATGTGTAACTTTGCAATGATTGAGGTCATAGTCTAGAGAATTAAAAAGCACAGTATTTAACGTTTATGGGTTTGAGTGGTCACTCGGTAATTGGGTATCAAGTGTCTTCATTCAAAGAGTTCTTGAATGTCACTGGTATTTCCTCTGACTTTAAGTCTTTCTGGATATTATTGTTACAATGTTTTCGACTTCACAATGTAAAAAATGTCACCCTCAGAATCATTTCAAGTGGTGGTGAGAGGCAATGGCTTCCTCCATGCGCGAAATATCGACCAGGTGCTCTGCAGCTTCAAAGTCAATGACACCATTACTATAAGTAAGTAAATCATGACCTTACTGTGCAGTGCAATAAACACACTTGCTGCACACACTATGGGAACTCTGTATTTCCCCACCAGTCCAGAATGGATGTACTTCACACACATTATGAACTTGGTGACACAGTTCTCAAATGAACATGAAACATTAGGGGATAACGGTAGAATACATCAATGTTTCCACGGTAGGGAGTACTGTAATGCCCGTACCGGATTCTACAGACTGCTAGTCTTAAACCTATGTTTTCTGACCGCACTGCAGGGGTCGAGTGATATGGCCAGACCGCTGATTGGTTAGTCTATAAATAAAGCATATAGAACTAGATTATACAAATATGACAATGGATAAAAAATGGATTTAAATGTTAAATAAAAAAAAAGATGTACAATATTAGGCAGTAGACTAAGCTTGTTTGCACAGGTACCTTCTCACAGACAATTCATACCTTAAGGGTCTGTTTTGCGAAACAGATACACGTGGGCACTGGGTACAATGTGAACAATGCCATGTAGAGGCGCCATAAGGATTGGATTTGGAAAAGGAATGGTTATTTATCCAGATGTTTGTTCATTCCTTCCCCCTCCCTTGCCAGATGAGAAACCAGCCCAGGTGGAGGACACCTACCTGCTGTGTCCTGCCCCCGTCATCGGGGAAATCGGGAAGTAAGTACGCTGGTGAATTGGCTTGGGACTCTCTTGGAGAGTATGTTTGTTTACCCTCGGAAATGTCATACAGAAATGTACAAGGAAAATGGATTTTATTGCCTAAAAATTGTGTCACACGATAAAGATCGTGATTGCAATGCCCCAAAAGTTCTTAAAAATATAATTGAAGTGCCCCTTTTAGTAGTCTCTTCAGCGGTTCATTTTGACGTCCGAGTGCGAGAGAGGGTTTGGTTTCTCTGACACTTTTAGTGTAACGCCATGGTGTGTGTGGGTGTGTGGCCAGCTGTTGATGTAGCAGAGATGGCGTAAGAGGGAGAAAGAGAGATAGAGAGAGAAAGAGAGAGAACTTCTGTGCAAACTTCTGTGCAGAATCGTTTTAAAGCTAGTCCAGCAGTTCAATTCCCTCCACGTCGTCCCTCTCCCATTTGCCGTTCTTGATTTATAAATTAGCTTGAAGTAAATATAAACACTACTGAAAGTTGAGTGTAGAGTAAGAGGATGAGAGACTTTTAAAGTAAACAGTAGATATTTCACCAGCCAGGGTTGATGATTGCTGACCTCGGAGGCTGTCGAAACCCACTGTCAATGTCAGGAACAGGGTCATAAACCAGGGGTACACTATGTGCTCCTCTGAAGTGCATAGAGGTCTCTGTTTCTCTCTTTCCCAACTTGTTTTTCCTTTTTGGGAATCGTTGTGATCCGTGAAGATAAACCTCGAGCTGAAACTGATTTCCCTGAAGGCACCGCGTCTCAAACCTCCCCCTCTCAATGTCTAACCTCATAGCCCTGCCCCCCCCCCCACGGCACGCTTTGGTCTCTGGGAGATCCAGCCGAAGCAACGCTCCCCTACCTCAAACCCCCCCTCTCACCCCGCCCTCGTCCAGCACGCTCCAACTCGCAGTCTCTGACGCGCAGACACAAACAAAGAGTCAGCCCCCTCACGTGTGTGTGTGTGTGTGTGTGTGTGTGTGTGTGTGTGTGTGTGTGTGTGTGTGTGTGTGTGTGTGTGTGTGTGTGTGTGTGTGTGTGTGTGTGTGTGTGTGTGTGTGTGTGTGTGTGTGTTGGATCTTTCATCTGGTCGTCTAACTCCCTCACCGCCCGCCATCCTGAAGTGACCAACGTCATCTTGCTCTCTCTAATCAGTACTGAACTCCCCCCTCTGTCTCTCTCCCTGTCTAGTTCCCTCTCTTTCTTTGTCTCTCTCTCTAATCTGCTGTGCTGTTTGTTTCCTATATCCCTCTCTCTCTCCCCCTCATATTCTCTATGTCTGATCCCCTTCTCTGCCCATCTTTTGTGTCTCTCTGTGCTGCTGTTATTTTCCCTCTCACCCCCTGTCTCTCTATGTCTCTCTCCCCCCTCTCTCCATCTCCTCGGCCATCTTTTTCTAATCAGAGATCATTTATCATCAGTTGAACTCCCATGTTACACGTATGCAGCAACACGCATGCGACAGGGATCCTCTTACCAGAGGAAATGGGCCAAGCCTATTTAAACCCATACACACACACAGACCCAAACGTGCACACACGTTTTAGCACAAGTTTGAGAAATAATCGCAGTCTATACTACACGCCTGGCACCGGATATCACATGACCATTCGCGTAAACTGGTCACGTGCGGGGGGTAAACAGGAAGCAGCTGTTAGCTGGGGGTGAGTCAAGTCAGATGTTGTTTGTTTTCTTCCAGGAAAAGAGTCAAGTGACAGGGGCGTGACCAATCAGGGTAGGACCCATCGTGATTGATATGAGCAAATCGGGAGGTGAACGTGGGCATCAAGCCATCATTCTCAAAAGTCTCAGTTTCAGCCTGTGCAGACGAAAGGGCCATCCCAGAGTTTCTCAAACCATAACGATTTCAACAGCATTTCCAAAAGACTAAAGAGTTTTAAGGGTTCTCTAAGTAGAGTAGTGAAGACACATTAGCAGTGAGGAAACATACAAGTGTGGATGTGGCCTTAGTTGAAGCCACGCAAACAGGGCTGCGCTCCGGCGAAAAAACAAGGGCACACACACACACACACACACACAGACAGCCCAGACCCTGTTTTGAAGTTTAAAACCCCCAGTCCCCAGCTGGTTGTTGTCAATGAGGTATGCTGCTCATCGTGGACTTAGTCTCTCACTCTCACTCTCACTCTCTCTCTCTCTCTCTCTCTCCCTCCCTCTCTCTCTCTCTCTCCCTCTCTCCCTCTCTCTCTCCCTCTCTCTCTCTCTCGTGGGTGTATTTACGGGAGTCGGGATACAAGTTTCACTGGGGTCACTAAGATCACAGAAATGTTTCCACTCCTACTCGCCATCTAATGGGGATTTTGAGGATTTCACATGTGGTCCGTTAGGTTCCTCAAAGGGCTTTTGGCCCTTCCTGAGGTTTTGAATCTGGCCGAGCAGGATCTTGTTATAACAGTGTTTGTCCCTGTTGATGGATGCAAAACAAGATGTTTCCCTTTTGGATGTGCAGGATGTTTAGCCCTGATCCACTCAACCTCACTCCGCTCCGCCACTGTTTTGAATTTCCCTCCTCATGCTGTGAAACCCTTAAATGATAAATAATTGTTTTAAAATGATATTCTGAAAGACGTCGCCTAATATAAGCCATTTTGTGAAAAACAGAAAAAAAACATCTTGAATCCATTTGGGGTTTGGACTGGCCACCGAGAGGATTAGAAGGAAGTTGAATCGCTCAAAGCGTTTGGAAGAATTGGAGTGCGTAGCACATATCATTTATTGATAGGAATCCACATTGATACATCAGCCATGTTTTTGGTTCCCAAATGTACAATTTCTGTCCGAATTTGTGTGAAGGATCTGTCTGACTGTAAAAAATTACAAACAAAATGTTCAGTTTAGTTTATATTTTCCCCAGTTAGGACTTTTTCAGGGTCGTTGGGGAGCTCCTTTTCAGTGTTATTGAGTCCTCTACTGTAAGCAATTTCAGTAGTTTTGGTTAAGCTGGGTGCATGAGTAGTTTTGTATGCACAGCGCGGCATATCAGAACGCCCAGTGCCTGCCAGACAGATAATAAAACAAAATCAGCCATACGTGGGCTTGTTTGGGGCTCTCACACACCAGGCTCCTCATAGTACTGTTTGTGTTATGATTGTATTTGTGTTTACCATTCATTGGTTA
This sequence comes from Pollachius pollachius, assembly GCF_949987615.1. NCBI lineage: Eukaryota > Metazoa > Chordata > Actinopteri > Gadiformes > Gadidae > Pollachius > Pollachius pollachius. Next base: position 10,168,649 of record NC_136952.1, read on the forward strand.
TTTAGCAAAGCACTCATTTCAGAGACATTAAGGGTCAGGTGAGGGCATCTTGCTCAAGGATGCTTACAGGTTAGGCTGCAGACATGGGGGTTGAACCCAGGACCTTTTCTGCTGGACGTCGACCACCCCAACCACTGTCCTGCTCTGATACCGTTTCCCTGTGTGTTTGCTGTGGTTTTCTCCCAGAGTGATTTATCTGCAAGTCAGCATGAACGACGGTCTGTCTTTCATCACCAGTAACGTGCACGTCACCACTACAGAGTGTGTAAGTACACGCTATGCTAATGTCATGTAATGTCAATGTAATGGCCTCATGCTCGTGCACACGGTCTGCTTCATCTGTTGATCCCTCCTGTTCCTAGTTAAGTCCAAGTTCAGATTAATATCACTTTAGGAATACATGGTATTCATAATAGCATAATAGCTTAATCTGTTTGAATTATGAAATTTCTTTATTGGTTTGAAGAAATACGATTTGAGATCTGAATCTTGGAACGGATTGCATAGAAAAAAATAATAATAAAATCAGTCCATCCTCCTCTTCCAAACCTCCTGGATCTCATGTTTTCTCTCAGATGAAGCAACATGGTTTCTCTCATTCTTGATGAAGTGACAATGCGTTCAAATTAGTGCTGTCAGTTTAACGCGTTATTAACGGCGTTAACGCAAACCAATTTTAACGGCGTTAATTTTTTTATCGCGCGATTAACGCTCTTTTGGTTTGGCAAACATTGTCGTTTTTTCACCTGCTGTCTAGCAACAACTAGTCACTTAAGAAAAACTCCAAAACCCTACCGGATCTAGCTACACCGGAAACAAAACAACAAGCACGCCGCACAAAAACTCCTTAAAAGTGTGTGTGTGTTTGTGTGTCACTCTGTTTGAGCCTGGTACTATAGTTCAATGTTGTCATTAGCTGTTACCTCTTTCCGACCAATCGCAGTTCAAGGACCACCTGGGCTGTACCACTTCGGAAGGGGCCGCTCAGTTACTCCCCTCTAGACAAAATCGACTTGGTTGCGACGTTGACAGTTTTTGCGTGTTACGGCTGTTGAGTGAGTGAGAGGTTGTGGGCGCACAGCTCAGGCTGTCGGACGGCGCTGCAAGAAACTTTTATAAACGCAATATTGTTATCCCGCAGTAATCAGCCCCATAGCCCCGAAACGTTAACGGCCCACCCCAGCTCTCCCGATTACCACTCCGCCGCCGTGTGTGTGTGTAGGTGTTATTCGATAGCCTGGTAATGTGTATAGGCCTTCGTACGGTAGGAATATTCATGCTGGTTTAAATAATAAATGTTATAGTATTTCCCACCTTTAATGAGCAAGAGTTTTGTTCGAAAGTTCAGTGATTGAAACAAATAAAAGCCTGGGCTATTGAAGTTTTACGGTAGGCCTACCACTGTCATGCACCTCCCTGATGTCAAGTGGACCGGGTTGAATTCACTGCGGGTCTCTTCTTATATCCATCTTACCAAATATATTTTATTACTGTCCTTCTCAACACTCTGATCTCATTAAAAGGCTAGCAGCACGAAATCAAGGGATATTTAGTATATAAAGAAATGTGCAATTAATCGCGAGTTAACTATGACATTGATGCGATTAATCGCGATTAAATATTTTAATCGCTTGACAGCACTAGTTCAAATATACATTCAACCTCATCCTCGACCCCCTCACACTCTCTCCACCACACTCATCCAAAACCAACCACTCCCTCCCTTTGAAGAGACACCCCACTCCCAATATGATATCATATCCCGGGATTGGGTCCATGGAGAATTGGGATATAAAAGGCCCAATTAGACCCGCTAAAGCAATTAGCAACGCGTGTTCATGGCATCGGACAACAATGGTGTTTGCTTCAAGAATTACCCTCACAGGGTTCACTGTTCTATGGTCTCTGTCGATACAGTGGTACGATACTGTTATTAGAAGATACTGAATGTTCTGGTGTAAACTAAATATGACTTGCATGTTTCTTAGTCTCTGCTTTCTTTGTCATGCAAATGGTACTTTAACTAGGATGTCGCAAGACTATAACCTTTTTGTTTTTGTAAATATTGTTTGGCGGTCTAAACTATGATCTAATAAACCAATAAATCCTCCATTTCCAATTCAATTTGGTAAACTAAAACACCGATGAGCAGAAACGATGCTTGCTGATTTACAAGGAAACTCTTAAAAATACAATATTTAAACGTTTGACAGCGGAAAAATTAAACCAGATGTGATCTACAGTTGGCCGTCTGTAATAGAAAACATCTTTGCCAGATTTGACTCTTTTTGAATCAGTTTACTTTTTGAAAATAAAACAACTGATATATTAGTGTGTTCTTTTAATAAAGGGCAAGTATAAAATATATTTGCAAGGACATGGATACATCCCGGTTCTATGGAAATAGCATGTAACACTATTAGTACTGTACTAATGCGACTATTGTGTTTATGATATGTTAATTAATGTTGGCATGTATGTGTGTGTGTGTGTGTGTGTGTGTGTGTGTGTGTGTGTGTGTGTGTGTGTGTGTGTGTGTGTGTGTGTGTGTGTGTGTGTGTGTGTGTGTGTGTGTGTGTGTGTGTGTGTGTAGTTTGACGGCACCATTCTGTTGATCACCCTGCTGGTGTTGTTCATGCTGCTGGCCATGCTCTTCATGTGGTGGTTCTGGCCGCTCTGCTGCACTTTGGTGAGTCACAGAAACAATTCCAAGACAACACTCTGTCACCAATGCTATCACAATATCACCAATGACAACAGGCGATCAACATAACAACACATGTCAAAGAGGACAACCAATGTCACCATAACGTCATCACGATTAACAACCCACCATTACCAATGATATTTCATTGCCCCTCATAACGACATTCCGTCGGCTGACAGCAGCCCCATTTACAACCCTAACCGGAAATTGTGTTTAAGTGTCTCTGAGCAAGACCTATAAAGATGTTCTTGATTATATTAGAAACTAAGGCAGCTAGAATTAAAAATTGAATTCACTCTTGAAACTCTTGTAACAACACTCCAGGTTGAATCCCAACCTTTAACCAACAGTAATAAGTGTTAGATCAATGTGAAGTGATGTTGGCCCAGTAGTGATGGCCGAACTTCATGTGTGACTACATGTGTGTGTGTACTGGTTCTGATTTAAAAGCCTCTCGTCTTCTTTCTCTCGTCTCAGGTGATCAAGGAACCGCCACCCCCTCCTCCCCCAGAGCCTGTAAGTACCACACACACACATGCACGCACACACACATATATACACGCACGCACACACACACACGCACATGTGCGCACACACACAAAGATACACGCACGCACACACACACACACACACACACATGCGCGCACACACAAAAACACATGCACATGCATGCAAACACTTACACACATACAAACATGCGCGCACAAACACACACAAACAAATACACAATATATGTACTGATGAAGTTGACTTTGCGTGTATCGCGACATGTGCTGTGTATCGCTTACTGAACACACCACAAGGCACGCTGGGGGCGGAAATAGAACACAAAGAAGAGTTATCTAAGCACTTTCTGTCCCAATTTAGATATAAATATGGAGGGAGAGACAATGTCAGTATATATAAATATATTTATATATAGTATTGTAGTTTTTCTTATTATTTTTCTCTCACTCACTTCAACTTCATATATGTGTAGTCTACGAGAGAGAGACAGACAGAGCGAGAGAAAGAGAGAACTATTAAATATAGTCTTTGAGTGTCTCTCTCGCTCAGATTGATGAAACTAGATCCTATGTATAGTCTGAGAGAGAGAGAGAGAGAGAGAGAGAGAGAGAGAGAGAGAGAGAGAGAGAGAGAGAGAGAGAGAGAGAGAGAGAGAGAGAGAGAGAGAGAGAGAGAGAGAGAGAGAGAGAGAGAGAGAGAGAGAGAGAGAGAGAGAGAGAAATAAACTATCAGACTATATGTAGTTTATCTCCGTATCTTGTCTGTCTCAAGAACCACATACATACACTGACACTTATAGTGTGCACTTGGCACGCATACACAGTAAGTAAAATCTGAATATTATAGATGTGAACCCAATGAACCCCTTTATCAGTCTGGGCCCGTGGTTGAGGTTTCACTAGAATGTGCTGGCACATGTGTGTTCAGGGTCTGATCCCATGATAAATGGTGGAAATATACACGGCTGAATCCATTGCTGGAGTGAAATGCTGTCTATTATCTTAAGTATGTCAAGATCCTGTGGACATTTTTCATTATTTTTTCATAGAGTGACAGAGCACTTCACCCTGACAGATATTCTTCAGCGAAGAGGCTGAAACTGATTTTATGTTCTCTCTGATCTGGCCGCCATAAATCTATTCAAAGCATCTGTTCTAGTTTGTCGAACGTCATGAACAAAGCTTTGGACAAATCATGAATTCTGAAAACTGCAATGCTGCACATTGACATGTGCATGCATACATACATACAGAAAGGCAACAGTAGCACAGTGCCAGAGCTTGGATATGATTACACAATAAGCAGATAAGTAAGGATAAACCAACGTTATTAATCCCATCTGGAAAATGTGGGAGTCGCACAGGCAGAATTATTCTACTTTGAATGACCAAATAATAATACATTTGTTGATATTACGATTAGCATTTGTGCGACGTAAACACAGAATCTCCTCGTTATTAATCATCGCGGCAACCGTTCTGATATGCTAACCCTAACCCTAACCATGATATGCTAAGTTGTTGACACGATCTACAGCAGCTGACGGTTAGCGATCTTTGTTTCACCAGGAGTCGGACGACGAGGACGGCCTCCCCAAAAAGAAGTGGCCCACCGTGGACGCCTCGTACTACGGGGGCAGGGGCGTCGGGGGCATCAAGAGGATGGAGGTGAGGACCTAAAGACACACCTGACTGACCGCAAGGCCCGGTCCAGTGCCCGATGAGGTCACGCACGCACGCTATGGTTTGGTCGACCAGCGCGGTCCTTTATATCTGATCGTCTCCAAGCGTTTATCATACTAATCACACGATTGACAAGGTCTCCAGTCCGGTGATTTATGAATGGAAGTACTAACAGTGAGCACGTGAGGGGGTTTTGGAAAGCATTACGCACCGGCATCACTGCAGTGTTTGTTGACCGCAGGTACGCTGGGGGGGGAAGGGGTCGACCGAAGAGGGCGCCAAGCTGGAGAAACCCAAGAACGCCGTGGTCAAAATGCCCGATCAGGAGTACGAGCCCTTTGAGCCCAAACCGAAGAAATCTCACAACAGGAAGGCCCCTCAGGACAGGAAATGGTACACACCCATACAGGTAAAGAAACACGCTCACAACCCGAAACCATAAGGATATACTGTTCATATGTATATGTATATCTTTCATGTTTAGCACATTCTATCACCCAAGTGACTTCGGAAAAATTCAGGAGAAGGGATAAGGGGTGTCTTGCTCTAGGGTGCCCGTACAAATATGATGCAGACATCGGGAATCCAACCAGGTCCCTTCCGTCTGGGAGTGGAACACCATAGCCCCCCTGCACTATCCTGATCATTGAAGTTATAAGATAATACACAACAGGAAAGGGAAACAAGCTCACGTCGATATAGAAACACAGGACAGGAAACTACAGTACAAACCCATTGAGATAAGAAAACAGAACTCCAGCTGATGGACTGAATGAACAATGTTGACACTTCTCTTTGGCTGGAGAGCCCTCTCCCAATGGAAGCCAGATGTGGCTTTCCTTTTTTTTCTTTCTTTTTTTGCCAGGTTATTGATCATTTATGTCATAATCAAAAAATAATCAGTTCAGTATAAAAATAATTTCTTACTTTTCATGAGTGAAGCAATGGGGAAATATCCAAACGCAGCTGGTGATTGGACAAAACACTCACTTCCTCTCCTGTTCTTTCACAGGGTAAACTGGACGCTATCTGGGCTCTGTTTCGCCGGGGTTACGACCAGGTGTCTCTGATGAGGCCTCAACCTGGAGATCATGTAAGTACTGCCTTTACAACGACAAAAGCAGCACTGCACTGCACCATGGGAGGTGTGTGTGTGTGTGTGTGTGTGTGGGGGGGGGGGGGGGGGGTTAAGAAACATGGCTACAGCAATGCTTTTATTGGCATCGCTTTAAAACCATCCAGGGGGTGACACCAGACTCTGTCCTTCCATTACTCCCTCCCCACCCCCCCTTCCTATCTCTTCTCCTCCTCCTCTTCCTAGTGCTGTTATGTTTCTGTAATAGGAGCTGTTTTCTGGAAGTGGCTGTAAGGGCCATGTCGGGACACACATCATTTCACTGTTTTACCTTCTCCCTAACCTTCACCCTCGTTGACTGTATTATTTACTTCATCAACAGAAACCACAGGGAGCCCACCCCCCATATCCCCCCAATATCCCCCCCCCCCGTGGTTTCTGTACTGACTGACGACTTCCTCTCTGCCTCTACCTCTCTGTCCATCAGTCCCAATTACTTTTTATGGGCTGATTGTTACGTCTATTGCCCGACCTGTTTCTCTCTCTCTCATTCTCTCTCTCTCGCGCTCTCTCTCTTTTGCTCTATTTCTTTCTATCCCCTCGTCTCTCGTTTAACTTGTTTGGCTCTGCCGTCTACCACACACCTTAGTTGGCTCGTTCTCTTTCTCCCTCTCGTTTTCCCTCTCTCTCTCGTTTTCCCT
>NC_136952.1:10175520-10383020 GCF_949987615.1 Pollachius pollachius
TCTCTCCCTCTCTACCTCACACAAACTATCACACACACTGCACCGTACACATTAAGACTCATGCATACGCACACGGTCTCTCACTCTCTACCTCACACTCACACACACTCACACACTCAGACAAAGACCACACATTATCTACCTCCCGCTCACAGACATGCAACCACACCCATTCTCTGCCTCTCTCTACCTCACACACACACACACACACACACACACACACGCACAAACACCACACACTCTGCCAGACGTAGCCAGGGGTTTACAACCATGGCCAGACGGTAGACAGTGGAAGAGGTCAGTTCTATACACGCTGTATGGCTTTCCTTGGTTTGGGAAGGCAGCAGAACAGAGAGACCAGCTGAAGGTCCAAAGGCATGAGTCCAACGCCAACTCCTTTCATCGTACGCACACCGACATGCTCACAAAGGACGACTTATGTAATTTCCAACACTCTATATGTTTCTGCCAGTACAGAGCGTAGTAGAGGGTTACTTGTGTGATTTTGCAGCACTTGAGGTGGTCTGCTTGAGTGGAATATAGTCTAACCCCACTCACATTGTTGTGCATCTGCTTCACATCTAAGGCTGTGATATCAATGTGCAAGGAACGTAGTTATAAGTGCTGAGCTTGTGGTGACGAATTATAAGGTAGTCTAACTACAAATCAGGCGGGTTTTGAAACACTACACATTCAAGTCAGCATTGAGTTGTTTCCATACAGAAGCGCTGTCCGACATACCGTTTTCTTTATCCCCTATTAGGCAAGGATTCACAAAAAGAATGAACTAACATTAATACGGCAAGCAATGGGAATATATTAGCATAAACTAGAGCATAACTAGGTGAACTTATGAACCCTCAACAGAAAAAACTAAGATAAAGTGGATTTCAGCATTCCAGGTTAAAGGATTTAAAATACAATCCCATCTGAATAACTACCTTGCACAACTATATTTACTGTAAAACTGGTACTTATCAGACCATTACTTTTTTACCCGGACGGCTGAAAGTGAGGTTGTTTTTTTTTCCAAGAATTCCTTGGGAGGATTTAGCTATTAGTAAATGTTTGAGTTCAGCACACGCGCACACACACACACACGAACACACACACATACGTGCACACACAAGCACACACACACAAGCACACACACACACACACACCATAATGTGGCATTTCCCCCTCAGGCATCCAACGTTCGTATTGGATCTCGCTCACTATCCACAGATATTCAGTGGGAGACCTTCCATGGGCTGAAGATAAATGTTTTTGAGGAATTCGATCCCAGAAGAGGCCTTGTAGATATGCCTCTCTTTTCTAGACTGGAAAGGCCAGACTGGGTTTGTGTGGACACAATCATGGGTCTTGGGTTTTTTGTGTGGCTGATTTACAAGTTGGGGATGAATAGAATGAGTTCCTACTGACGGTTCTGTCATTTCCTGTTCATCGCATGGTCTCTGGCAATGGGACAATTGTGCATTTGTGTCTATATACTTGTGTGCGTGCAAAATAATAGTGTCCTTTTATGTGCATGAGTGTGTGTCTCATCCTGCTATTTCCAGACAGACATAAACCACTGTTGATGTATAATGCTCTGGATCGGATCAGTGGCTGGGAACAGTTGGTTAGTGAGTCCGAAAGTCTGCTGCGGGTGGGATCAAATCTGCATGCAGACAGAGAGGTGTACAGACAGACGGACAGACTATTGATTGACCGACGGACAGACCAACTGACAGAGAAACTAGTGTATCATAAGGCCTGAAAGAGGCCTCCTAGTCTTCTGACACGTGTGTTCGTGTGTCAACTGCATTCAGTTAACTCTCTCTCTCTCTCTCTCTCTCTCTCTCTCTCTCTCTCTCTCTCTCTCTAGGGCCGCTGCATCAACTTCACCCGCGTGAAGGACGAGGCGACCGCCGGCGCCAACGCCAGGGCCCCGCCCCCCCCGCACGCCCGGCCACACCCCCTCCCCTCCTCCGCCGGACTACCACCCCGTGATCCGCACGCCCACGCCGCCGCAGCTGAGCAGCCCCCCGGCCAGGCTGCCCCCGGTGGGGCAGATGCCCCTGGGACCCCCGCCCTCCCGCACACCGCCGGGACTCCCCGGCGCCCCGCCCTCAAGGCCCCCCCCCAGCCTGCAGCCCTAGAGCAGAGGGAGGCAGGAACAGAGGGGGAAGAGCCATGGAGTGAAAGGAAAGGAGAGGGAATGATGCTGACTGCCTCCCCCCCAACCCCCGCCCCCCACGAACAACCTCTTCGTTATAACCACCCCGCCAAAAATACTACAACAACGTCTACTAAAAGCCCAAATATTGACTTTGTCAAGGCTGTGTGCTCTTTTCTCACTGTGCGTACCGTGAAGGAACGCAGGTGGCATCGACCGGTTGGCTAAGATGATTATCAAAACCGATGCAAAAATCTGTGGAAAAGTCATGGAGCTCTTTGTTTATTTTCGGCACGGATCTGATCCAATTCTGAAGCTATTCTTGTAAAATATCATATTTTATAGCTTGTTAGCATCCACTTCCATCCATCCAAACACAGATTACCATGTGGTGGACTAGTTATTCATATGTAATTTAGATGATAGGCTTGTTGAATCAGGTTTGTGCAGAATTTGACTCTGTGTTTACTCTAATTAGGCTATTTTGAAGCACGTTATCACATGATACGTTCATCACGTAGCAAAGCTACAACCAACAATCAGTGATGCATATAAGGAGTGCTAAAGTAGACTGGCACGTGTGTGGGGGGGAGACCGTGCTTGGCATTATATTTTTTAAGATCGGCGAGGTTTGTTGCTGGACAGCAAAGCATGTAAGGACAGGATATCAGAAAAGAACTACAGCAACGGTATCATTATTTTGTTTTCTTTTATCAACTACTGAGTTTTCTTGCCAATCTTTCGAGTGTAGGCTAACAGTAGGTTGCTAGCATGGACATCGTCCTTATCCAATTTCAATTAAATTAATCGTGTTATTCACACATTGCTAGGCTGGTAGAACAGCAAGTGTTAAAGAAAATTAATCGAACAATTATACGTGATGGTAAAGTGTCGTTATCGGTTAAATGTTCTTTGGTATTTTTTCAGATTAAATGTGGTTGACACATTTTTAGCCCAAACAAACTCTTTTTTTACCCTCAGTTATTATTCAACCTCAAACCTGATATGCTAAAACATGATTTTATAAATAAGGTGTTGAAATTACAATTGTATGCAATCTTTACCTGATTTATTACTTCCTCAGGATTAGAGTACAGGACATGTTTTGTCATTAAAAGCGTTACGGCTGTTATATATGTCTGTTGTTTGGAGATAATGTCTGTGGGTGTGCTTTTCCGGGCGTTTTATTCTCTGTTTGGTTTCCATGTACGCTTTGTCGTCAATAACTTTGAGGCTTTAGATGTTGGCCTTCGAAACTCATCAAGGCAGTTTAACAAAACGGGATGTGGTATTACTTTAGAATCTGTGCACATAGAAGAGCTGGGCAAAGTAAAAGCATAACCAGCGTAGTTTGTTTTTCACACTTTGACATGTTTGTTTTGTATGACGAGCAAACTCATCCATTCGAGAAATCAGGAAGGAACACCTCTGGTCTTCAGTTGAACTGTACTGAGTATCATGTATGTCTACTATCACCACCAGTCACATTGCAACTGCAGGGCAGTTCATTCAGCATCTAATTTATTTAACTTCCCACTCAAGAGGTAGAGGAGGGTACTTGAATATCGACAAGGTGTCCACCAGCCAAAGACGGACACTGTGCAAAGAAGACACTTAAAAAAAACAGTTTAACTTCATGTCCCACCAACCACCCACCAGTCAGCCTCTGTGGACCGCCTTCTGTGGTGCAATGTAGCTGTAGATTTGAAACAGTCACCAAACAGTAAATCAATCGAACCATAAGGCGAAAGGTTATTGCTGTTTTTTTCACATTGGTTTATATTATATTTGATGTCACCACATTAGTGCAATGATGATGTCGCGTAGTGTGCCTTTTGTTTGTAAAGAACATGTTCATTTAGCAGCCATATTGGTTGTTTAGTTGGGGAAACCAATGCAGTATTTCTTTAGGTCTGCATTCAATTTCTGTATATTTAATTTCCCCCGGGTTCTATTTTGAGTTTTGATTATTTCCCTTAAGATTCTTAAAGATATATACCCCCAACTAACCAATATGGCTGCTATAGGTCCAAGGCCGGGAAATTTACCATTTCAAGTAATGTATGGGCAAAAAAGGAATATTTTTGTTTCACCCAGTGCCTCCTGAGATTCTTTTCTATACCTTATTTTCATAAGTAGTTTGAGATGTTCTTACTGTTGTTGTTTGCTGGTTGTGGTCCGTTTTTTAATTACTTCAAGAGATCATTTCAAAGTGCAAGGGATGTTTTAAAACTGGTTCTGTAATCTCTACCAAGCAAGAATTACATTTTTGTAAGTCAAATATAATAAATGTTTTACTTCAAATCCAATCAATGTTTTTTTTTATACGTGGCTCACATAACACAGAGTAGATCTACTATCGACTTCCTTGGCCTCATTGGCACTTGAATATGGTATAAAGAAGAAATATAACCGCAAGTGGTGATTAACAGGGTCCGAGCAAAATGAAAAGTCAAGAACACACTAATGGAAGAAATTTAAATATGACATAAAATGATGAAGGAAAGATGTTGATGTTCCCCTTAATTTCTGGGGAAATTAAACATTTGTTTTCAAGAAGACTAACAGAAGAAATATAAATATGACAGAGTTCATTATGAAGGAAAAATGGTTAACGAAGAAGTTCCCCTTAATGCCATACTGTGTCTTGGCAGTCCGATTTTTGGAAACTGAGCTGGAATGTTGATTGCCTAATGAGTTCCAGGTGCTGTTCAATGTTGTGTTTCTTAAATGAGTGGCAATGACAGTATGTCATGTTCAGCTTGTTCATAATGCTCTATTCAGGATTCGAACAACCTAAGGATCACCGGAACAAGGCATTATCCCATTGAGCCACTGACATTCCTGAACTGCATGAAGCCTCATTCACATGGTGAAAATGCCTATTGATAAGCACACAACATCAAGAAAACTCCAAGCACACATTTCACAAGAGAATTAAGGGCTTTCTTAAAATAGTACAGATCTGAAAATTTGCACTGTTAATGGTATCACCTAATGATAGCCATATGGTAGTTGTACAATAACAAAATGGTCATATAGGCAAAATGGGTTGAGACTGTGGACGTTTGGGTGAAAAACATGCATCTGATTTTAGAGATTAATATGATGAAAGAATTTTTAGTCCAAGTCAATCTCGTAAGGAGAAATAAGGCTAGTTCATATTTTTTTTAAATAGCGCCACCTTAGGGTGCAGTACCACAATTTGGGTTTATTAGTAGTGGGGGGTAATGGTATCCACCTAATAATAGTCGTATGTTTTTTTATACAACAAAATGGTCATATAAGAAAAATGGGCTCCAACTTTATTGGCCATTATTTCTCAAATGGAACTAAGTAAAACAAATTCTGTTCGATGATTTTTGTGAGGCTTGGTCTAAAGATTTTATGTGGCGATTTTGGTGAATTTTTGATTATTTTTGTAGCTTGTGAATCTTTTTATCATGTTTAGCTTTAATATGAAATGGTGGGAAAAGTATACATTTTTTATCAGGGTTTTATAAATGCGTCTGATCCTAGAGATTAATATTCTGATAGAATTTTGAGTCCAGGTCAATCTGATGAGGAGAAATAAGACTTATTCATGATTTTTTACAATAGCGCCACCTTTGGGTGCAGTACCACAAAGAAAAAACGTTACAGAGACAATAGGGGCCAAGCAGCTTCGCTGCTCGGACCCCTAATAATTACACTTTAAAAGAAAATCTGAATAGAACTTTTTGAGCTTCCCATTGTTTCAAACTAAGGTTTTGTCCATAGGTTTAGATTATAAACAGAGATATGTATGAGTTTGGTAGCTGTCGTTCTACATCTTGAAGCTCAGATTACTTTCTGAGTGACTCAAACATTGTATCAATCTTCAGAAAAAGCTTAAATCTATCCTTTTAGATAAACGAAGAAAAAGCTCCAACATGAAAGACATGGATTTTCTTGTGAAATAAGTATCAAGAGCATGGGTGATTTTCTGCAAGAAGAGCTTAACAACATCTTAAACAAACTTTACTGGAAAGAAATAAAAAATTTAATAATCTGTCAAAACAAACAGTGACTGATATCTGGATATGTGTGCCAATAACCATTTCTGGAAAATGCAGTGTTGAGCTTTTTCCTTCAATTACAACACGTTTAGACGCTCTTTGTAATTCTTGGTTTTGAAGTATTACTGCAATAGAATAAAGGAAGTATATTAATTTCAATATGTCATGCCCTTTGAACATATCTACAGTTTCTATAAGGGTCAATTTGAATGGCTTTGAACTGTGCATTGCTTATATTTTGTTTGAGTCACATTGTTATTAATACTCTCCTTAATATACCATCTAGAAAACAAATACAAAAAAGGATTTACAGATTTTATTCTACAGAAGATTATTTCTGTTTCTGCCTACAACATTAGGAGACAGATCTTTTTAAACAAGTCAGTGTAAAGATTGAAAAAAGGAACACTGTCATACAGTAGTGTTTACAGTTGGAATGCATGAATTAGCTAAACAATGTGTTGGGAAACTTTCTAACTTTCTAACTGTCACTCTGTGCATTGCACTGACATTGTATTGACAAATTACTCTGTACATTTTAATCTATCAGAGTGGCAGGTTGGAGGAAAATTACATACTTAAACTTTGCTGAATGTTCCCACAAGTTTACGTCCCCACAAGTATATCAAAACAAAGAAGGCGCAGGGATATTGTACATTGTGTACATAAGACCATAATATGCAGGGTGTGTGTGTTGTGTGTGTTTACTACTATATTATTCTAACCTTAACCATCTTCTACTTACCACATGTTTTTCTCTCTGTCTCTATTCATCTTATGCATACACAGTTTATCCCTTTTGTTCTCTTTCTAAGTCTCTATCGCTGTCTCTTTCTCTCTCTCGGACTCTCTGTCTCTATCTCTGTCTCTTTCTGTCTCTCTCTCAGACTCTCTGTCTCTCTCTGACTCTCTGTCTCTCTGTCACGCTCTCTTTCTCTGTCTCTCCCCCTTTCTCCTTTTATTATATCCTCACCCTCTCCCTCTCACCCTGTCTCCCTCCCTTTTTCTCTTTCACCCTCTTTTCTTCCCTCTTTAACCCCTCTCTTTTCCTCCCTCTCGTTCTTCCCGTTTTTGTCTCTCTCTCTCTCTCTCTCTCTCTCTCTCTCTCTCTCTCTCTCTCTCTCTCTCTCTCTCTCTCTCTCTCTCTCTCTCTCTCTCTCTCTCTCTCTCTCTCTCTCTCTCTCTCTCTCTCTCTCTCTCTCTCTCTCGGGGCCATAGGAATGTGCTGATGACTGTGTGTTTCATCTTGGTCTCACATTACGGCCCAGGCTCCCTGACCCAACACAGACACACTCACACACGCACACATACACTTGCACACAAACACACACACACACACACACACTCACACACGCACACATACACTTGCACACAAACACACACACACACACACACACACACACACACACACACAATGTTTAACATTACAAAGAACCCGGGAGAGAAGGGATATGGATTCCAGAAATACACATAAAGAGATTGTGAGAAAAGAACGAACATCACACACACACACACACACACACACACACACACACACACACACACACACACACACACAATTGCCCTGGCACACACCCACACACTCAACACAGAAATGAGCAGCGTGAATGTAGCAAAACAGATATGTGCACAAACATATGCGAGGGCAAAGACGCATGCAAGTACAAAAGCACGCATGGCGCACACATACACACACTCTGCATATTGGCATTTTGATGTCCCTTGTATCCGTGACAACCACTGTGATGGGGCAAACACAAGCTTGTGGCCGTGGAAACCTGCATTGTAAGCAGGACAGCGGTTTTTACCCACATAAAACAGCTGTTCACCCCTGCTCTCCATCTGCACACACACCCTGCTGATGATTGTGGCTCATAGTGTGTGTGTGTGAATTGTGCATGTTATTGATGTATAGGTCTGTGTGTGTGTGTGTGTGTGTGTGTGTGTGTGTGTGTGTGTGTGTGTGTGTGTGTGTGTGTGTGTGTGTGTGTGTGTGTGTGTGTGTGTGTGTGTGTGTGTGCGTGAGAGAACTATGCAGTCGATGTGTGTGTATTAGGGAGTTGTTAAACCGCTCGAGGAGACTGAACTGGCAACATGAAAGATCAAGAGGCAGAAGTTAACGAGACAATGAAACAGGCCTCCATGCATCCCTCCATATGTTGGCACCACCACAGCTAAACATTGTGGGGGGAGCACAAGTTGGTTTCTGGAGACATTTTATTTGGGTTTTGTCTCGGTTGATTGCATCTCACCCGATACGCTCTCTGGATCTCATTGCCGTCGTTGTGATTCACTGGAAAACCCGGACTCTGCTCATGGGACCAACCCGACAAATCTTCCATGAAGCTTATAAAGTTCGCTCCGATGGATGAAAACACTGGCAGTGCATATGCATATTTATTTATTTATTTGTGCACGTTGCTGTATGCTTGTGTACTAGTGAGTGTGTGTGTGCGCGCGCTGTGCGCGTGTGCGTGTGCGTGTGTGTGTGTGTGCATGTGTATTTATGTGTTAGTGTGTGTGTGCGCGTGGCCACATTGTTTGTCTGAGCTCCCCTGAATGGTAGTTCCAAAGCAGCAGCAGCTGAAACGTCATGACATCTTTGACGTCAAGAGATACAGGACGCCCTATACCTGCCCCTGGGCTTGGGCTTGGTACCATGTGAGGCGGGGGGGTTGCTGGGACATGTAGCTGCTGATGGAGCAGGGGGGACGGGGGCTGATGGAGGAGCTGAGCAGACCCATGGCTGCCAGCCTGGCTCCCCACCACCGCTCTGAATGGAATTACAGTTCTGTGATGCGAACGTGGCATCGAGAGGCTGCGCTTCTAATCCCCCTGCTCTTCCTGCTGCCCTCCCACCCTGCTCGCTCTCCCTCTTTCTCGTTCTCTCTCTCTCTCTACACTGCATGCCCCCACTCCCATCTCTCTCTCTCTCTCTCTCTCTCTCTCTCTCTCTCTCTCTCTCTCTCTCTCTCTCTCTCTCTCTCTCTCTCTCTCTCTCTCTCTCTCTCTCTCTCTCCCCCATGTGCCCCCGCTCTCTCTCTCTCTATTTCTGTTTCCTGTCCCCAACCCCTTCCTCTCTCTATCCTGCACGCCCCCGTCTCTCTCTCTAGCTTCCCTCAATCTCTCTCTATCCCGCTCTATCCCGCTCGCCCCCCACTTCCTCCCTCTCCCTGCCAAAGCCAAGGCCCCATTTGGGGGCCCCAGGAACAACTTGGGTGGCAGAACACACCCATCCACCCCCACCCATCCACCACGACCCATCTTAAACCTTACATTTATTACCCTTCCTTTAGAACTTTCCAAAAGCCGGATGATTGGTGGAGGATTTAAACTTAACAGAGTATCAGTCTGACCCAGACGGAGTAGGAGGATAGAGCCAAACCTGGACACACACACACACACACACACACACACACACACACACACACACACACACACACACACAGCTTGTTTTGAGTGAGACAAAAATAAAGGGTGTGGGAGAGAGAAAGAAAGAAAGAAAGAAAGAAAGAAAGAAAGAAAGAAAGAAAGAGAGAGAGAGAGAGTCTGAGACAGAGGCCGAGACTGAGACAGTGAGAGAGACCGAGACAGAGAAGGAGACAGAGAGATGGTTAGTAATAAAAATAGATGCAAATAGGTAGATAGGGGACAGAGGGGATGCTATTTGTGTAGATTGGGGGGAAGGCTCAACAAAGTAATCACAGACAAGAGAAAAAGAATCAGGTGCGGCATCCTAAAACCAAAACAAACAAACTCTGGAATAACTACATACCGTGTAATTTCCTTACAAATCACAAACACACACACACACACAAACACACATAAACACACAAACACACATACACACACCAGAATCAACCTGAATTATACAACACACACAAACACACACAGTGTACAAACACACTCAAGGTCAACTCGGTCTGAATTGGCCACATTCAACTTACAACCTGTACAGTAGGCTGCTTTATTGGCCATTTGAATATGGCCCTTTATGTGAGGGGTGCCTTGCACACTTCCATGAGTGCATGCATTGTGCACATAGTTGATCCCCCCCATACCCCCGTTCCCCTATTACCACTCAGCATGTCATAGGTTTGGATCCCTTTGGTGGTCACATTATTGTAGGTTAGTAGCAGGATAATGTGGTAGCTTGGGTATTAGCTTCCCAGCCATAAGGGTACTGATTTTAATGTCTCTATGTCCTCAGTCTGACTGTAGGAACCCTAGAGCAAATGCCTCACCCATACCTGCTCCTCAATGACACAATTCACTGTAAGTTGCTTTAGATAAAAGCTCCTGCTAAATGACCATTGATCATGAAAATTCTGCTTCAATGTCAACCATTCAAGACGATTAACACAGTGTGTTTTTATTGAAATTCACACATCATTCGACTTGCTATGAGTCTTACTATTTACTCTTTTACCATTCAGCAGATAATTGTAATTCAATGTGTATAACAGTGCTTGGTTTGTTGCTTAAGATACATATCCTTAACAACACAGATGGGATGCAGACAGTGGGGTTCGAACCCAGAAGCTTTCAGCTAGCAGTCTCAAACGCTAACCAGTAGATTATTCTGCCCAATCTTTGAATCAAACAATGATACCACAGCATATGAGCAAAACATTACGATAGGGCCAACCATTTTGGACAACAGAATAAAGCTAGGCTTTCAGCAGTGAGTAGTAGTTATCTCTTAATTTACTGTTAAAAAAATATAGGATTTACGTAACATTTTATAGAGCAAAACGTTGTGAACAAGATCTATGTTTCCACTATTCCTGCATGTCCTGTGGTTTGGACTGAGCTCTATCTCAGCTGCTCTCTGTAATCAAGCTGCTGTTTATAAGCATGTGTGTGTACATTTACGTGTCTATCTATGGGCATGTTTTTGCATTTGTTCTTTAAGTGTGTGTGTGTCTTAGTGTAACCTTTTTATGTGTGTACATACGTTTATCCAATGTGTGCTCCTTGTGTATGCACATGCATGTTGTGTCTCTTTGATTAGTTCTGAGTGCATCTGTCTGAAAGTATTTTTGTGTGCAGTGTGTGTGCAGGGAATGCAGTGCGCGTGTTGCTCAACCACCTCGTTTCAAGAGGCTGGATTTCAATGTTAAACGGGCTATCTTAAATGAGAATACCAGGGAAGCCAGACTTTTCGGTTTCAGAAACCAAGATTAGAATGCTCTCAGTTTAGACACCACGGTGATTAATGCTGTGAACCCTTTTGAACCTACCATTGGATGAACCTGGTGCATGGCAGCGAAAAATGCATCCACCTTTCAATCTGTCACGTAGTCTTACTACTGTCAAACGATGTCCACGTTATATAGTGTAGGTATCCAAGAGTGTTCACAATGAATATCATGCATGTAAACCTTGCGTGACCTCAGGAGAGGCCTGCATTTCTCAGAAGGTACAACATAAACCCTGCCAAATAATGCTTGCCCCTTCCATTTCCTTTATCCTCTGATTAGAGTTTTGGCTTCAGCTTGAACATATCCTTAACATATCCCTGAAACAGGGCGCTGCTTATCAACAGGTTGTTTATGATACGTCGGCCTGTCTGGCTTGTACACAGCCTGAGGACAGTGGATGACATCATCCACACCGAGTAGGGAATCCATACAACAACCCAAACCGTCCCCTGTCGAGTTCACTTCTCTCAACAGCTTCTTGTCGTGTTGATGTTCTGTCTAAATAAAAAGTCTGCTTTTCACATTTACTTTTTGATTCGAGAGACAAATTTATATACACAATAAGGCAAAACAACTGTGCCTCAAGATAAACTAATATTATTGTTTGATCAACAGCCTATCTGACCCCCTCTTCTGCGGAGAGGGAAATTATTTGATGACTCAATTTTATTTGTATAGCCAATACATAACATTATAGCAGATACAACAACAACCCTTGGACTTAATTGTGTTGTGATATGTTGCATTGTATTTCATTGTATTGCATTTCATCGTATTGTGTTGTACTGTTTTGTACACTGTATTGTATTGTGTCTGTTGTATTCATTCTCATCCGACAACTGAGCTGCAGCATGTTTGCTTGAAACAAAAAGACCAATCGGATGATAAGAGAGTGAGTCGGCAAGGAGCATTTCTATTGGCTGGTGAATCTGCGATTCGACATCAGGAGATGGTTGTTTTGGCTCTGGACAGCAACAGTCCATGTAACCTGCAGTGCTGTAATACAGGATATACATAAGCCTTGGTGTGCGTGTGTGGCACACTTGGCAGGGCTAGTCTGGGGCGAAGGGTAGAGGGGTATGGGGTAGGTTAATGGCCTATAAAAGGCTCAGACACTAAGCTTGTGTACAGGGCTTTGGAAGGCAGAAGCCTGTCAACCAGCCAGCACAGGGAGTAAGCCCTCCCCAGGGCAGACTGTTGTCCACTGGTCTTCAGGGAACCAGACCCCTCAATAAAGGTTTCACAAGGACTTGGCAGCGATGTTAATGTCTTTGCTTTGATTGTTAATGAAACCAGTCTCACTTGTGTGAGGCTGAGAAGTCGCCTTGTGAAGTCGCCTTGATTAAAAGTGTCTCCTTCATAAAGTTAGTTAGAGTTGCTTGTGGGCAGGCTAGTGTTGTGGCTACAGGGTAACATGGGTCCTCTATGGTAAACCAACCTCACTTCAGAATCCTTAGGAACACTTTGGGTGCATCCGAATACTAAGTATATGCTATTTCTGTTCAGTGTCTACTACTTGACCGTTAATGTAGTACGTTCTACAGCTATGCGTAGAACGCCTCTGAATGCTTCTGAACACCACCGAAACGCCACCGGACGTTTGGAGATTACATATTTCCCCTCTGTGCGCTGCATATCAGATGCCAGGAAAAATTAAAGTCACCTGCGATAATTTACCTTAGCTGGAGCCGCTGCTGGTGGTGGCGGGTCAGCCATCTGGATTTTTTCTTCTTCTTCGGTTACCAGACTCCGGCTGAATTGTGGGATAGAGTAGTTTCCTTCCGTTGTATACTGTGCCGGTAGTACGCATTCTGAAACTTTTTGCCTACTACACAATGCGTACTGAGCATTCAAGCGCTATATTTGGGACGTACTACAAAATGCCTACTATATAGCAGTCAAGTATGAGTTTTCGGATGCAGCCGTGTAATGTGTGGTCGAACCAGCTGGCCTGAGTCTGACTGATTGGACTCTGGGGCTGGGTGAAGCTGCACACCTGTTTTACATTGAGCAATTAATGTGGACAGGTGAAACCAGCCATTTCCACACACATACTCAGAGCTCCTACATGGCAGCATGTTACACTCCTGCTCTAAATCATTACCCTCCGACTATGCAATAAACCGGTTCAAACATCACCTCTCTGTGTCCGTGTGTAGCATGGTCATTGCTACAGCACCAAGTAGAATGGCTGAAGTCATTTGGCTAAGCTGTTACATCATTTGCCTTTAAGTTGTCGGTTCGAGCACAGGCTGGGTAGAAGTGTGGCGTCCGTTATACTAGCCTGCTCGACTCCCAACCAAAAGATATTGGGTTTGATCCCGCATGTCGCAGCTTACCTGAGCATGCCGCCTGTCTACTGTGTTTCTAAACTCCATGTCAGTCCCTTTCAATGAAGGAATCTGCTGAATGAAACCTGATGTACCCCACCTATGACAGCCTGTTTACTTATTTGCACTCATTACTAACCAGTGTGGGAATTTCACAAGAGCGTTTCTCTGGAACCTATACTGCATGTGCATGATGCAATACACAGTGTTTTAATTATGTAATTGTAAAATGTCATCTGTGACCATGCAACTGCCTGCACGAAGATGAATGAATTTATAAATCCTTGTTTTTGATTATCTATACTTTTTTTTTTATTAACGATATCAGAATAGCTGAATCTAAATTTCGTATACTCAACTATTTGAAAATAAGTTTAAAATAATTTAAATAATCATAAACATGATCATAATATAGACTCATCGGGCCAATGAGTCTCCTTGAGGCTAACCACTTGCTCATGCTAACCATCATTATAAGTATCATAAAGACTCAATGTCTTGTTAGCCTCTGTCTCGAGTCCCCTGGCTCAGAATAAGAATCAGACAACTTTATTGGCTCTATGACGTGGCCAATAGGACCGTAGGGTCACCAGGTTCAGAGTTGTTGTGTTTGCGGTAAAAGTTATTCGGTGACACACACACCCACCCACACACACGCACGCACACACGCACACACCCACACACACACACACACACACACAGGGTTTTTTTGCGTGTTGAGAGAGTATTATGGTCTGGCAGGGCCGGCGCTCGGCATAGGCAAATGCGTTGGGGGCGCCCTCTGGTGGCGCCCTTAATTAGTCAATTAAAATATACGAAACAAACGGAGAAGGGAGGGGGCGCGGAAGCAATTACTAGGGCGCCCCGAAACCGTCACCGTAGCACCCCCCCCCCCCCCCCTCGCCCGGCCAGCGCCGGCTCTGTGGTCTGGCCTTGGTCGTCAGGTGAGGGTGAAAGGATAAATGAGGGATGAGGGTCTCGGCAAAGCTTTTCCAGTCTGCTGATAGGCCGAGAGACCACGGATTACAACCTAAACCTACCATAACAAGCCTCCAAGTGCTTGACAATATACTCATGAGAACATGCATGCAAGCTCACACACACACACACACACACACACACACACACACACACACACACACACACACACACACACACACACACGCGCGCGCGCGCGCGCGCGCGCAGAAGAATGAACAAATGTCATGTTGAGGTTTTGTAGATACAGTAACCGTTTCTAAAAACTTACATGCCAAACTTAAAAACAGACACTGACATTCACACAAAAACGTATATATAAGGCAGTACAGCAATGTCATAATGCATCTCAACCGCTTTCCATTCTATTCTGGCAACAGCCTTTTTTCTTCACATAGTAACAATGCGTCTTTCAGATACCGCACACAACACACACACATTCACACACACACACACACACACACACACACACACACACACACACACACACACACACACACACACACACACAGGGACTCAATGATTTCCCTCATGGGGACATAGCTTCGTGCAAATCATACATTGTCAGTTCATAACAGTGTTATTGGTGAGTGACTATCTTTTTCCGTAGCTCCATAGGGCTACGGAAAAAGACATTATAATGTAGTACCGTTTCCAGGCAACAGGTGTTTATATGGACACTACCATTGATCTACAACCATGGCAGAGCTGTTGTCGTACAATTCACAAATCACTGATGGCATTAACATGCTTATTGCATAACCAAGCGTATGATTTACATTGACGATTTGATGAGTTTTTCCACATTTTCCCTAATCACCAACACATGCAAAGAAACAGTTGCCACCGGAACGTGGTTAAAAACCGTAACGAACTTAAAGTTGGGGGGGATTTTTCTAACTCTAATGATCCTCCCGAAGCACATTAGCCCCTAACTGAGGCAGGGCTGCCGTGGCGCCCGCTTAGAGAGGCGGAATATAAGCTGCTCGGCACCGGGCTGACCTCCAGGCGCGGAGCGAACGCTGCGAACAACAACGGCGACCTTCTTGTGAAATCCCTCCGTCAGTAGGGGCTTTTTCTTGGCCGCTCTTACACCGCAGTTACGGTAACTGTACTTGAGAGAAAAAACAAAAGAAAAACTAACAGTGTTGCATTCTGGATAATCAATGTAAACCGTACACACATTGTTGAACAAATATTGATGTTCTTTTAAAATGTTTATTTATTTTCTTACCAAATTGCTGGGAATGGGGAGTTCCCAGTTATTGCTTGAAACTTTAACAGTCATGGCCCAAATAAAGTTATACCCAATTGTAGCTACTGTTAAACAGATGCATTTGTAAATTGTCATGTATCATCTAAACAATACACAGCATGATTTGCCATCGTTCAAACTTAACCAATGAATCAGTGCTTTGTTCCGTCATCTGAAAACCATCAGAGTTGTGAGGCTTCTATTCATATAGGTAGAGCGCCATCTGCTGGTGAAGAGTCAATTTAACTGATTTGTTAAACCATCAAAACTCATCCTGACCATTGCCATTTTCTTAATTAATAGATTTTTTAAACATTAATAAATATCAGTTTTGAAATGCTTTTTAACTGCTTTTGAAACTGAGTAATTCAGGTCACTAGTGGCCTTATTTCTTTAATTTTGTCCTTTTCCTTTCCATGTATGTTTGACTATCTGGCTTCCATAATGTGGTGCAATTAAATCCAGATATCAAGGCCAAACTACATGTGGAAGGTTTGATATTTGAGGAATTTTACGGCCTACTTTGAATAAACATCAGGCACCAACAAATCTAACCATAAATTGCCTCAATGGGACAATTTTACTTTATTTGAATATTGAAACATATTGTTGGAATTGGCTTTACATTCCAGCAGCATTTAATAAATCAGACGCCAAACAACGTGCCCTTCTTTTTTATAAGGGAGGCATATCTGGTAAGCCATGGAAATGTTAAGGCAGGCCGATAGTTATAGAAGGCTAGGGTTAGGGCTATTCAGTTAGATGTTTTCGGCCAAAGCTTCATCCCAAAAATTCTACATGAATGAAAGATGCTAACTACATCTCCCCTTTTATCATTGAGGTGAAATATAAATCACAAAAGTCCCTTGAAAAGAGAAATAATCATTGTCAGAATGTTATTTTTTTACAATATTTCAATTTTATTAGTTTATAAACAGTCAAACTAGAAAATCTATCAGCATAGAAATACACACCAGCTCCAAAGTGTTTTAGGTATGCATTTAACCGTCAGGATATTATAATCATTTAAGTCTCCCCTTGGATTTGACAATATTATCTGTCTACATCAATATCATGGTGAACATTTTATAAAAGAATATTTCATGAGTCAAGTTTTTTTTATATATTTGTTTATTTTCTCAAGTAGGACTGCGGCGTTCCTTTTTCCAGCCATGGGGAACGTTTGATTTTAACTGCAAAAGCCTTTAGTGTATAGAGAGGATTGATGCACTAGTGGCTACTGATAGGCCCTCAAAACATCCACATCCTTTAATGGCTTCTGTACAAATTCAGCATCCAGATTACTTAATATGAATCAACTTTGACATGAAAACGTGTGTCTGAGCCAGGTGTCTGCATGTATGTAATGATGAGTATACTGATTATGCCCGAGCTAGTGTTCAGTGTACAAACCCCCTACCCCCCGCCCCCCCCCCAAAAAAAAAAATCAAAAAATAACACTCCAATACAGTACACTACAAAACAACCCATAAAATATCAAAAACCGCCCGTCTCTAAACCAAACCACTACGTAGATGTGGTCGCATACACGCACATAAACAACACAGACATACGAGTACATAAGCAAAGTCATAAACAAAAAAAAGGGGTCAGATGGTGTAAAATAGAAGAAACTCTGGGAGAAGAGTCACAATAACAGCTCGCTGGGTCAACCGCATACACAACCATTTCAACTAGTCTCTGTCAGGGAGTCGGACTTGGTCAAAATGGCCCTTCAACCATTTCATACATCACTGAAATGAGCCAGGTGACGGCAAACAAGGTCCGGATCTGTACGTGGATTCATTTATTCGTACATGATCTCTTCCCAAGGCCAGTCAAAAACTAGATTCTGGTCAGAACCATTTCCAAACCTTTCCTTGCATGGGAAGGTCATGAAACCAGTTTTCATGGATAACAGCTTGAGGATCCAGTGTGTAAGTGTGTGTGTGTATAAACCTGTTCTTTAACCAATACCCCAACAGTGTGTCAAGACGAAGAGGTGTCATAACTTAAGCTGTAAGGCAAAAGGACAATAGCTGTGATTGTTTCAAAAGTTTAAACTGAGTGAGCGCCATCATTAAAGGTTTTTACACACACCGTACACCCCAGCGCTGACCACTGCAATTTACTGAACCCACGGAACAATCATGTGACCCACGTCTACGAGGTCAATGATCATTATATTGCACACCAATAAAGTGGAGGAGAGAGGTGAAATGCACTCGCATTTGAGTAGAAAACAAACGTAAGGAGAAACCTGAAGACATTTCCCAGAGGACATTCTGGATAGCCAATGATTGCGGTACGCTTAAGGTCTGGAGTTAAAAGTTTGAGCTGACCCACCCACCTCCTAAGTAACTGAAGAACATGGTCTCATGTTCTCTGTGGCAGCGATGTTGAAGATGGGATTGCAAAAAACAACGGCGAAATAAAAGATTGAACCGATGGATACATGTGGCCCTTCCTCATACTTACATGTGTTTTGGCTGTGGCTGATAAATCAGTCAACTCATGCATTAACTTTGTCGGGTCCACCTATCCTACATCACTGTCTGCAGGTTCCATTACAGTCCCCAGGCTCATAACCAAGTCATAGTCGTCTGGGAAAATGACTTGAATGTCTGAGACACTGGGAAAACTCCACCCCCCACCACCACTACTAATGAGACCTTCACCACCAGTGCAAGAAGATTCTTGAGAATGGCTAGTAGAGTATTAAAATATTACACCAGCCACAGCCAAAAACACATGAAGCATTTGGAAAGGGTTCAAAACAAGAGCCAGCAGATAACCTTACTATTTAGCATCTCGTGATGAGAACTGATGCCATTCACATACGCCATGTTGTAACATAGTATGCCCGGTATTTCTCCATTTCTGACGGCCATTGTTTTTTACGGCAGGAATTATTATGAATTAACCAATTCAATATACATAAAAACATTAAATTTATAGATATATTTTTGTCCCTAGTTCCTCAGCAATCAGCATTAACGACCATCATTTTGTAATGCATTTGCTGTACAGCATGGGGTTGTACAAACAACTTGAAACAATATGGACCATGTAGAAATCACACTGAGAAAACTCAGAGTGGACTGGTTACCCCTCTTGGCTCAAATAGACAAGACAAAATGTCTACATTGTGTGTAGGTTTCAACATCGTCATTAGAGTATTCTCCAAGGAAGGCAGCGGTTTGGATCCAACTACGAGGTCCTGATTCGAAAGCGAATGGTAAAAGAAAAAAAGATAAAGGATAAGAACAGCAACAAAAAAAACGCTTTTCCAAGGACATCAAACCCTTTGTGTTTTTCATCTTGATTCATTAAAGGCACACAATCTAGCACATAGTAATAATCTTCCAAGTGTGCAAAAAAGCTTGTCTTAGAATATTTCAATAAAAAAAAAGGAAAGAAGGGAGAGAAAATGTTAATATCGATCGTTAAGTCACCAAGTGGTACGCAGCTCTCGCTCTACCTTTACCCCCCCCCCCACCCGAACCCCACTGTGTTTGATAAGAAAGGCTTTGCAGTAGGCTTTAGGGAGAAGGAGATGCCGATAGTCCAGAGCAGAAATGTGCTTTACAATCATCGACCGGGCGACTCGTGTTTTCAATTGGCACTATGCATCAGCGCATCAGTCAACAAGAGTGCAGAGGGCACAGTCCCTGCACCTCACAGGGAGAGGGAGAGGGAGGCACCCTGTCCAAATGGGAGGAGTGCAGACCTGCAGGAGCTCCACCGCGACGAGAGGGGGGTCCGCTGGGGAAGAGACGCGACGTGGAGGCGAGTGGGTGAGCTCTTCGAAGCAGCACTGAACCAAACTCCAGCGAAACGGAGAGAGAAATGGAGAGCAAGAGATGTACACCAGCAGTGGTAAAACTCTTTATCAGCGAAACCCCGAAAGGGGGACAGGAACAACATCAACAACAACAACCAAAGGAAAGCAGCACATCAGTGTTTCTTTTTGCGCCATATTTCTCTCCCGCCTTTAGAATTCTCCTCCTCTGTGCGTTCTCCACTTAAAAAAAGGGGTTCTGTGTTAGAGCGGTTCTCCTCCCAGCGCTGAGAGGTTCCTCTGCGGCCCCCGGGGCTCCACTCCCCCCCCCCCACCAACCCTGCTCAGTTGGAGTCGGTGGCGGGGGTGGTGTTGGCCAGGGCGGAGGAGGTGATTGAAATGGTGGATGTGATGGCGGTGGTGGTTGTCACAGAGGGTGTGGGTGCTTGGATGGGGGCGGGGGCAGAGGCGGGGGAGGGAGGGTGAGCCAGGGACGCCAGGGGGTTGACGATGACCTGGATGACAAAGTCTTTCTGGATCTTGGTGTCCTGCAGCCGCGTCTTGTCCGTGAGCAGCTTGCCGGAGAAGAACCAGCGCTGGTGCGCGGCGTCGATGTCCTCCTGGGCGTGGAGCTGCTTCTTCAGCTGGCCGATGGTGTCCGCCATGCTGGCGCTGAGGCGGAGGTCCTTCCCCGTGGACATCCGTACCTGGACGTCACGGGGGTTACATTTTTAAAAATAAATCATCTTTTGGGGACGTATTTATCCAAAGTGTCGTGTGGTGAATCCCGATTCCGGGTTCATCAGAATCGTCTCAATTTCCACTTCCAGTTGTGTGTGACTATTTCAATTCATGCCCCACACACATTTTGAGTGGGGTTGTGGGGGGGGGGGCTCGTACAAGAATGCCCTTGCAGCTCTACCTCTGAATCTAGATTCACTGCAAGGGAACCGGGCATGAAAGAAAATATACAAACACAGCTGGAAGAAGATACTGAGAGACGTTTCGGTTCAAATGTGGCCTGGCATCGCCAGAACTTTTAGCAAATGCATAATTAGAACTTCTCAGTTGAATTGTGATTTCAAAAGGGCTGCTATCAACATGCGCAGACCCAAAATGTCTCTAGACGAAATTGGATAAACCTACAACCAATCAGATTAACGGATTGTGTGACATCAGCGGCAGTCATATTGGTTGTTTATGAAAATATCTCCATGGCGCTTATCTGTACGGTCATAGTTTTAAACCCGCCCCGCCTTAGATAAACCGTTGCTAATGGCCCGGACCGGGACAGGTCTGCTGGAAATTGGCCTGAACGGGAGTAGGGCTGCAGATGCATATGCTAAAGGAAGTGAAACGCTAGCTTGCAGAGTTGTCTTGTACTAAGGCTAGTTCTGACTGCTTATAGACCGCAATTTACAACAAGAACAACAGCAAAGATGAGCCGAATAAATGGGATGTTAGGTGGTTTGACAAAGCAATCTCAGAAACGTGTATTAAACGTATCGTTAGAGGGTATCCTATCGATATCCCTCGCTGCTTAACCCATGTTACTGATTGAAAAGCGTTCCCTCAAAATAGATTTCGGAATTTTTTCCCTCTCTCTCTCTCGCCAATAGCGGTCATTTGGAGCACCTCATTCCAGGCACTCCGCCGTGAGATAACTGCGCTTGAGGAACGTGGTTAACTGCAATGGAGGAAAAACATTGGGCAAAAAATTTAACAATCAAATGATATCAGGAGAACGCACATGGTCAGATAAACCCAGTGGAGGGGTACCTTGAGCTGGAACTCTTTCTTGGGGGCTACGGGGGGCTCGGGGCTGTCGCCGGGGTCCTCGTCGCTGCGCTCCGAGATGAGGTTGACCGGGGGGGCGAGGCAGTAGACAGGCAGTTGGTAGCGGTTACCCAGCTCGTCATAGCACTCCGTCAACGTGCCTGGGGGGGGGGAAGGCGGCGAGGACACCAGGGTTTAAAAACAACAACAATAAACTAATAGTGTGGAGCAGCCCCAAAGCTTGTCCTGATATCAATGTTCTGCATGAGCTTATTCCTGCCCAGGGTAATATTCCAGCTGACTTTTATGAAGTTAAAGGTCATTTTTATTAACAGAAGTGCAGCACTATGCGGTCATTCTGCACGGCGAGTGTCTTATGACAATGCAAGGTTCACCCAGTAGTAAGAAATAAAAGCATACCAAAAACAAAATGTAAGCAGCATTAGGCAGTAAAGGTTGAAAATGAACAATCAAATGTAGCAGGTGCTCTGATAGTGTTCTCAGAAGCTAATTTAGGTCACCATCAGTGTAGCTGATGTGTATCTTATGAATCCTTCTATGGCAGGATGTATCAACCAAGTGCTTGGACCCCATTTACACAGCTGCAGTGTGCAGTTGATAACACTGGGGGGCAGAGTAAAGAGCACAAGAGAGCTCTATAATCTATATCTATACTTGGCAAAGCACAAGTTGTTCTGACAAATTAACAATTCAAACTGCTTCACCAAGAGGATCACAATACAGACAGAGAAATCTTAGAAACCTCATTTCATAAAAATAGCTAAATTATGATAAAGAAATTAGGTTATTATAATAAAAGAGTATTGTACATTGACACAATCCCCTGCTTTTAGCATAACAGAACTATCATCAGTATGTTCCTGCTGTGTCCCTACTGTACGCAACACAAAGGCCGCCTTGACCTAGTTTGGCTGCGGGCTTCTATTTGGTGCACGGGGGGACGACCCGAGGAAGGTGACCTGAATAGGGGCGGACGCGGTGACACGGCCGCCCCGTCACCCAGCGGGAGTCTCCACCGCAGCAGCCACCCGTACACCTCGCCACGACGCCCCAGGTGACGGGATCACTGCAGTACCAGACACTGATGGGAGGGCGGCGCAGGAATCTCAGCCATTTTCCTCCTGGCTTCGCATATACAGGAAGCGTGTGCTGCAGTCTGACGTGTTTGAACGACTGACTGTCAGACTGAAGCCTGAATAAGAATATATGAACGACGTGAGTCTATGGAAGTGTTAATTCACACACGAGTATGTAACCTGTGTTTGAAAAAGAAAATAAAGCCAAACGAGCAGACTTTGATATTAGGGATTCAACCATATCTGGCTGGATGCAGTTAGCATCCAGCCAGATATTGCGAGGTAGTGTAACATTATAGGAGGTAACTGTACACGGGAGTACGAGACTGGTGGCGCGACGGCCTGACTGGACTCATCACTTAGCCACAGTGTGAATGTACGAGTTTGAGAGTGCACAAGCCACCGTGTGTGAGTGAGTTTGGGGGTTCAGATTGTGGTCGAGTGTTGAAAAGTGTGCAACTGTGCGTCGTCAACATAGTGTGTGAGTCAATTGGAGAGCATGAGAATGACTGAGATTGTGTGTGAGTGAGTTTGACAGAGTGAGAGTGAGTTTGACAGTGAGAGTGAGTTTGACAGTGAGAGTGAGTTTGGCATATTGAGAGTGGGATAATTTGAGAGTGTGTCAGGGAGTATGAAAGTGAGGTTGAGAGGGTGAGACTGAGATAGAGCGAGGTTGTGAATGTACATCAGTGAGTTTGAGCGTGCGAGTGTGTGAGAACATGTGTGTGTAAGTGTGTGCCCTCCCCTCACCGTGGGGCAGGGTGATACTGGCTCCATCTACGATGGCCTGGGCCAGCTCGTGGTCGCTGCACTCCAGGGCCACGGCGGCGGCCTTCAGTGCGTCCCAGATCTCCTTGCGGCCGTCGAAGGCGGGTGCCGTGTCCCAGAACTCGTCCCGCTTGCTGCGCAGCTGGCCCTCCGTCATGGGGTAGTCACTCTTCCACTTTGGCCGGTCCTTCTTCAGGGGCTCGTTGCGACCTGGAAGAGAGCCATGGGACATTCGTTTTAATAAATAATAAAAGACGGGCGTCTTGCGATCATAACGGCACCAGCTTTTATGGTCATCGTCTGCGATTTAGACAAAATTGCAGACGAGTAGTTTCCTTGCCAACAATTCTGATCATCTTGTGATCGTTATAATGTGACCGTCACGTGGCCTCACATGTTTCTGTTATCCATTTTCACTGCCGGACAGAATGAACCGGAAGACGTAGAAGGAAACACCGTGATGTGTAATCAGATCTTTGGTGTAAAGAACTCTGTCACCTGTGGGTAGGTGACAGAGGCCCACTGTGTGTCCACAGAGGCCATTTAATGCGTCAATATAAAATAATATACCTTGATGTGTTGAACCTGTAGTCCATAGAAGGGATCAACCTATAATCCAATATCTTAAGTCACCCGATAACCACAACAGTCACCTGCTGAACACCACTCAATTACATGGGGGAACAAAAAGGTTAATGGAATAAAGGCGCACACTTGGACAAGCACAGGGTCAGCCCTCTCCCAGGAGCGTGCTACGCACGGCCCGCTAAGAGTAGGTCAAGTGCTGCTCTTTTTAAAATGGATGGTACTCATCTGCGCCGGATCGGGCAGATGAGTCACAGCAACACACAGCCTCTCTTCCCCTTTCTGTGGAAGTCAACAGTGTACTAGGGAGAACCACGGCACACAAGCAATATGCCCACACATGCAGTAATTGCATTCCAAATACTGTTGTGGCAACATCTTATGTGCTTACACCGGTGATATGCTCCTACACCAAGCATGGGAAAAATGACCCAGCTGAGAGTGAAGAGGAGGAGGAGGACATGGAGCGACAATCCAAAGGGGTCTCCTTTCCGTGAAACAAATTATTTATAGCTGTGAAGTACAAGGAGGAGTCGAGACCAGGGTGAGGTGGTGTAGGATTAGCAGCAGCGGGGGGGGGGGGCTGTGTGTGAGAACAGCCCTGTCATCCTAGGAGCGTCCCTACTATCAGTAGGCTGCAGTTACACCGGCGCTCTAATGGTCCCCGACTCCAGGAAACAGTCCAGTAACATGGATACAAATGGCAATGGTAACCAGGAAGGAGGACGTCATAAAGAATTGCAGCGCTTTACGGTCCCTCGAGGAGAAATGTAATAAATACAGAGTACCAGCTCAGTACCAGTGATTTAGTCAATCACGTTTTATCTTGAGTGATTAATGATGAACTCGGGTCATTAAGTAGTAGGTTAGAGGTTAGTCCTCTTGGGGTGTAAATTACTATGTTCAACGGGTGTAAGGTACTATGTTCCATAGTCCTGAGGGGGAATCGAAGTGCACGCTCAGTGGAAAACAAAGCCTCTGATGTCATGAACATAACACTGGGCAAGGGGAAGCCAATTAGAATGGATATGCAAAATGATTTCAACACATTCCTCATCCTTTGTAACAATGAGTCACCAAGTAAATGTGTCCAAGTGGCAACACAATGGAGCACATATTCACTTATTTTTAAAATGGAGCATATGTTACACAAAGTAAAAGCCCAACAAACACAGGAGGGTGTACTGGGGGTTGTGCAATTCTACGACATACAATAAATATGCTGTGTTTGATGTGAATGTAACTGATTTCCTTGCTACCCAAAACTGGGTCTGAGAGGCAGAGCACAACAAAAAAAAGATACCACCTGGATATCCCAGAGAAAAGGAACAACAAATAACATGACAATAACACAGACATTAGTTTAATTGGAGAAAGGGATCCAACGTATCAGTTGGAATGTTGCCACTAAGCTAAAGACAGCCAGGTGGTACTTTGTTTTTTATGGTTGGTCCAATGTGCTTATTAGACATGAAACAGCCCTCTGGGCCAGGGGCAGATGGCATTTTCTTCATCCCTTTCAACAGGAAAATGGCTGTTGCCTTTCACAATTAAAAATCAATCAAATTCAGTTAACTCCACATAATGAAACCCTTAATTACGTAGTCTCTATTTAAAATAGAAGAGCAATCTTTGAGAAAAACAAAGTTCTGTAGTAGATCTACAATCCAAACTGAACAGAACAGAAGAAAGTGAGGATGAAGGAATGAGCCACTCCCCACATGGGGCCTTTCCAGTCTGTCTTAATGAGAAGCAAAACAACACACAACGGTCAACCGAAACAGCAACCAGAGAAGACGGGATGATCGAAATCAACAATGCCCGGAAATGACGTTCGACACGTACGCCAAAGTGTTTAACGGGCGCATTGGGGAATAGCAGGGCGTTTTCATCACCAGGGGCCTCTTCTGAGTTGATTTGCCACTGCTGCATGATTCAAGGTTACCGCGAAGCCCGGCTTATGAAACGTCTCATAAACTACGCACAAGGATCACAAACCCAACCAAGTTCAGTCTCGGGAGTGGCCAAAAACATGCTTGACTCCAGGCCCTACATAGTGTTTTGTCTTAGAGAGTGAGTTGTGGCACAAAAGGTGGCGTCTTTCTGGCCCTCTGTGTATTTATGTTCCTTCATGGCGTATTCTCGTCCCCGCAATACAAATAAATCCAGGGCGTTATCCACATTCTGCTTGGTCCAGTGTTCATTTCTGGTCCATTTCATACATCAGCAATGTCATCTTCAGTAGGTTGCCATGCGTCAGAGGGGATTCAGTTGAGCCCAGAACGTACATGTTTGGTCCAACCAGGCACTACGGATTCTAGGCTTTTGTTTTTGTTTAATTCTGGAGGAAAGAACTTGACAGTCAAGCACTAGCCTCTTTGGAGTAGACAAACACACAATAAAAACACCAAAACACCTGAAGCAGATGTTTGTGATAATATATTCCCCTCAAAACAGACCTCAGAAATGTAATGCACTGACAGATAAACTGGTTAATATATTTCTTTAAAACTCACAATCGCATTTAGAAAGACAGATGGTCTCTATTAACAAGGGGATGTATGGCTGAATGGATGGTGAATTGATGCATGGATGGATAAAGAGATTGATGGCTGGCCGGATGCTTATATTGACCAACTCTTTTCAATGGCAGAATATGCTGACAATCTCCCATCAACATAATTTAAAATTGACACACCCTTAAATTGAACCAGTCATGGTGGTTGAAAACAACCAGTGGCATCGAAACATGCCCTTTGCCGAGTGATGTCACCATGAAACCCACCATACTGGACTCAATTCACAGGAGAACAAACAAGGATAAAGCATCAGCAAGAACTGTGAGAGGTTTCATGAGAAGCAGTGTGAACCCTGGGGATAGTTTAAAGGTCGCTGCCACATTGTCAGCTAGAGCCAAACAATTTTATTTTGACAGCGAGGAGCAACCGTGGTGACCAACAGCTATGAGTTATCAGTTATTCCACAGAGCGACCACCAGGATAACCAGGCAAACAATCCACATATTAGTCTTAAATATCCTTTAAGGGGACGGTAATACTTTGATTGATCACCAACAACCTCCATGCACACCATCTGAAAAAGGCATAGCGAGCAAACATCTTCTCATAGTCTTTCAACACCGGGGGTTGTTCAAAGATCCAAGGAAAGAAACCATTTAAGGGTTACGCAATAACATCAAATAAAATACCAAAGAATTTCCACACCGGCAGTTGAAGACATTATGCCTAGGTCATCCCTCATAATTTCCATAGACTGTACGTCATCAAAATAATAGTAATTCTTCATCATACCAAACCAACAGTCAGATGTGTGATAATTTACAGACAAGCATAATGAACAGCTATCTCTTTAGAGCTCTCATGAACCAAAGCACACATCAACAACATGCCATCTGGAGCCCACCAGAGCCCCAGTAGAATACCTTGTTGTTCACGCGGAGGACCTCGCTGTGAGATGTGACACGTTTTGACTTGTTGCTAGCTTGGAAGCCTGGCAAGGTGTCCCTGCTGATAGCCATCAGGATGAGATGATACAAGCTACAACACTATCATGACGCCAGGGAATCTTGGCGAGCAGTTGAAAAGAACCTGACGGAAAGGCATCCCGGTTGTGCACCTTTGTAACCAGAGTTATGTATAGGGTGGGACTTTGTACGGTTTGATAAGGATTTTCTTAGAATTTTTTTTTTCTTGCCATGGCCTTTTTTTTGCTTCTCACTTTTTGATTATATTTCAAAATCCTAATCTTGATACATATGTCAGGCCATCCACAGCCCATTTGCTTTTGTAAACCATTATTCATATGTTAGTCTACATTGGAGCCAGAAGGAGCCACTTTTCTATCTTTTTTAGACACAAGAAACTTCTGCAAGGAGGAATTTGGAATTAATAGATTAATAGGTTTATTACTGTACCATTAAGACGTTTAAACATGCAGGTCCAGCATGTTTAAACAAGCAAATATAACTGCAGATTCCCGCCATCAGAAATAGTTAGTGGTTAGTGCAAATTAACCTCTGCAATCTTCCGGACAGGTTCCAGCTAAATAAACAGTAATAATTAATATTATTGGGGGATTTGAAATAATGTTTCTTTCATGAACTTTCTTGAAATTAATTGTGAGATATAAGAAAAGGGTGGACACAGCAACTAAAGACTTGGTGGAATGGAAAGGAGGTCCTGGGAAGCTACCCGGACCTCCTCAAGACCTAGACTATTGTGTAGGTTCTCTTACCAACTATGCTATTTGAGGAAGACCAAGTCACATTCAATGCAAAGGCCGCTTTCCTTCAATTCATAAAGTTAAGAAAACATTTTTAGGGATGCACCGATTGTGAAATTCTGGGCTGATACCGATGTTTTAAATAACAATTTGGCCGATAGCCGATACCGATGTTTTTTTTGTTATTTATTCCCCCTTTTGTGCCAGGGAAACAAACCCTAACCCCCCACGCACGCACGCAGACACGCACCTCGTATACACCCACACACAATGACACAGGGAGAGGCTTTTATGATATGTATGAAATCAATCTGTTTATTTCAACAACTGGCCATCAACATTATTTCAACGTGGGCTTAGGCAGATAGGCCTAAATGCGCCGAAAACAGATCGCTATTTATTTTACTGAACACAGCCTGCATGACGGTGAACTAGACAGTCTTTAGCATATGGAAACTATGGCCAAAAAAATAACTTTACACGGTGTGTCTTTTAACAATTTATTTGTTTCCAGCATTCGTAGTGTTGATCAGCTGAGGAAGTCCGCCAAAGACGTTGACGTCAGTTAGCAACCGAGGACGCTTGCGGAGTGATACGACAGAAAAAAGAAGCCGCCCGCGCGCACGTGTGGTTTGTTTACCACTGCAGTATTTCACTGTCTCGGAGAAAGACCAGCGATATGCAGTTTGTAAGACATGTTCCAGTGACATTTCCAGAGGAGGAAGCCTTAAACATGTAAACTTCGGCCACTGCCATCGGTGAATGTCGTCTTATTTTCCGATAGGCCGATGGTCGTCAACAACGCGAATATCGGCCGTTACCGATGTTCGTCCAATACATCGGTGCATTTTGGTCCTAAGGCATTGCCACGCTCTCCTCTCGACACTCAAAGCCCATACAGAGACAGTTTAGATGAAGGAAAGGTCGTTCTAAAAACGGTACACCAGGTACATGCAAAACCCAGCAGACATATCAGCATCTGGAGAAGGTTGCTTTCTAGTCATTTGTCACAGAGCGAACATAATTACATCCACGGCCATACTCTCCCACACAACGTTAAACATAACGTGTCTTGAATTCAGTCATCTTAACGAGGAGTTTATATTCAACATTGGCGTGTGTGTCTTAGGGCCACCGCACAACGAGTACGAGACAACATCGAATCTCTTGCCAAATGAAGGGCGTGGAGGCCTGTGCAGTTCCAATCCTTCTTGTAAATACAGCGTCACTTGGTGTAAGTGCTACAGTGGCTGGCCAAATACCATTGGCCACAACCAAAGCCAAGTGTAAGAAGAGAAGAATGTGGCAGGTAGCCAATGTTTATCCTCATAAGAACCTTATCGGGAAGCAGGGTATGTAGCAAATAGACTTGCATTGAAGTCCCAATCCCAATAGGGAAATAATCAAAGAATCAATAGCACAAGAATCGTTAAAGCCTCAGATATAAAAGCACAATATCACGTCAAGGATGGGCCACTTGTTTAACTGATTAGGTGCTGCTGTTCCATAGTATTGTAAATGCAGAACCTGGCTGGTGGAGGTTTACAGACACTTGACAATTGCCAGGTCAGAGACACTTGTATCTTACAATGAAAAGGTATCCATGAAACAATAAGGTCAGCAGTACACTAACAGATTGAGTATGTTAGGGAAACGATGAAATGAGAGGAGCAGTTGAATGTCTGACTTCCATGCTGCTGTTCACACCATCCTCCTTTACCAGACTGACGAGCTTCCTCAAAAATTAACACCACATGATTTCAACAAATAGACCAAGACTGGATGATAAATGGTACTGCATTGAGATATAATGCAAATGTTTCAGGGAAATTCGAAATTCTGCATTGAGGACTGGACATTACTTCTTCTACAACAAAAGGATGTTCAAAGTTGTAACCACTATTGTTGTTTGCAACATGCATACAAAACAAATCAAACATTAGCTGCACATAGAAAACACACATTTCGATCTTAATCGTACATTACCTCCGCGCCTTCTGTGTGCCCTGCCGCCGTTTCTTGAAGAGCCATGGCCCTGTGTGTCTTCTCGCTCTCTACCGACACATCCTCCCATGGTTATCCGACTACAAGCTGTTTTTAGATATCGCTCAGGAGCGAGTAGCCACCATAGAAGCCGACGACATTCTGGGTCCCATTAAAAATCCATATCTTCTGTGTGATTGTAAAACCCAAAGAGACGGTCAATCGGGGACACACGGCAACGACGGACGCTTCAATAGTTCGACTTCAGAATTGTTTTGATTGATGACTAACGCGAATGAGCGCTGACTACGTGAAAGCGCTGCAATGGTATGTTGGTTGGGTTGTGATATTAGAAAATCAGCCCGTCACGTGTAGTGAACACTTTGATAGCACGACAACTCAAGCATCATGCGTACAGAGCTTTAAATAACACGAGTATTCTAACTGTTTCTTGGCAACACAACGGCTGGTTAGGACTCAAATGATAGGCGAGATGGTCTGAAGACTAGGAAGGAGTCTTGAGTGTCATGCCGCTATAAATTAAACAAACTGGTACACCTTCCACGCTAGCAAGCTAGCCGAGCTAGCGGACTGGCTAGCGTTAGTAAACACAAACTTTTCCACAACCAATCCCATCCCAAAAGGTTCAGCTTTCGTAAATACACGGCGATAACGGCGTTGATCTCGTTCAGGTGGCCCGAGGAGCCATTAGGGACTTTGTGCGTTGTGTGTCCGTGGTGTGTGTATATTTTTAAATCCCCCTGCTTCCGTCTCCTCCTCTGGTAACTGCTGGCTACGGCTAGTGAGAAGAGCTAGCAGCTCTGAACTTTAGTTCTCACGCCTGCGCAGTGGAGCACTCCAGTAGAAGGTATCAAATTATTTGACGTCACGTTTTCCTTTGCTCTCTGCAGCGATGAATTATTAAATATTTATATGGATTAATGGTTGCGGAAGCTCTTTACAGTATAATATTTTGAAAGAATACACAGCTTTCTATTTCAGATACATACCTCCATGCAAAATATTATATACACATTTGTTATTCCGATAAAGCCAGTGTGCAATCAAATGTTTGTTTTTATTTATCTGTGTAACTTGTTTCCATTTAGGGAATATACTTAAGAAAATAAACTAGAGGAAAGTGCTGGTTTTGTAAAAACTTTTTGCGCATGCGTAATACCCATCAGGAACCAAGGAACGATGGCTGCGGACAGTGCCTTGCTGGTGTCTCTGGTTGAAGAATTTGTTACTGGACTGCAAGACAGCAAGGCCAATGACACAGCTACTGGTAAAAGCTCGGTTCTATTTCTCAAACAACCTCATGCAGGAAAGTAATTGACAGTGTCGGCATACAATGACAGCTTCATTGATGCATCCGCTGCTCCACCCAGCATGTGCTAGCTATGTTAGCATGCCATTACAACATCCAGAGGATGTTTGTATGAGATACACCGCATGGTATAACATCTACCAGAAATGACAATTTAATAATTTAGCGATACTTTGATTAATGACTTTACAAGATCGACTTGTATTACGCATCACTGTCAAATCAAATTGTAATATTTGAAAGCCTGCTTTTAGTTAGATGGGGTTAGTTTCTGACAGGTTAACCTGTTGTCCCTATCGCCCTGTCCTGTCAATGAACCTTGAACCATGACCCCACTAGTAATGGCTTTAATTTATATGTTGTCTTGGCGAATGTCACGTCGCTTAGTTTGTGATTTCTATTTTTTTCACAGGCGTTCAAGCTAAGCAGTTTACAATACTGCAGTTAGTGGAAGCACTTGGGTAAGATATGGCTTAATTACATCCATCCTCAACCCTGTCCAGCCTTTAAAACCGAAATACACAAAAACTTTGGACCAACTGCCCTGAACAATGGACAGCTGAGTCCTAAGCATTTAGGCCTAATACCCATCAGGATTACATTATTCAATTATATCTCAAATCCAGGTTACGTGGAAATGTTAAATACAACCCAGGAGACATAATTAAAGATAATCTAAAGGTTCCTCCACATCACGTAGAGTGTGATCTTTCTGGTTTGCCTCTCTACCTCTTATACTTAACTCTAGGTTATACCTTTTGGAATTTTTACTTTGTATTGCAGTATTGCCCGAGACTCGCTATGTAAATAAAGAGTGGTTTTCTTCTCCATGTACAGCCCGAGTTTAACAAGCACCACTCCTCACACAAGAGCCAGAGGGGTCCAGCTGCTGTCCCTGGTCATTCAGCAGTGCTATGGAGATCTTTCAGAGAGTGAAGGTAGACGGCCATAGAGGTTCAATGCACATTGTGTTTTTATACACTGTTTTATTCACAAAGAAGGAAAGTAAAAAAGTAAATAGTTGTACCTCGGTCTTGGTGAGCTTGGACTCACTCACTGGGCCATCTGACCAACCAATCAGAAAGCTTTATTAATATATGTAACAATATATTAATTAAGAATTATCTGGCTTTTTCGACCTCTCTGTCTGTCTATCTATCTATCTATCTATCTATCTATCTATCTATCTATCTATCTATCTATCTATCTATCTTTCTATCTATCTATCTGTCAAGCCAAATAGTGAACAATAGCTACCTAAAGGCATTGGGAATCGTTCAGTTCCAGTAATTTACAATTATTTTCTATTTCTAACAATTTTACTGTGTATTCATTTTCCGTTTTCAGTGGAAGTGCTCATTGCTTTCTATGAAAACAGACTGAAGGACCACTATGTTATTATACCCTTTGTCTTACAAGGGCTGAAGGCTTTGGTGAGTGGATTGTCGCTTTTCTCTTGAAATCAAGAGACTAACGCATATCTTGTCTTCCTCACATTAGCATGTTGCTATTGGAGGGACCTCTACTCTGTCAGGTGTGGTAACCATGTTATGTGTGCTTTCCCAGACCAAAAGCTCATTGTTGCCCACTGGTTCTGCAGTGTCCATGCTACGCTCTCTGTTCCAGGATACTCATGTCCAAGTAAGTCTGCATTGTCCTTTTGTTGCATTGTTAATTTACACATCCGATAAAGTTCTTCATTGCATCCTCCTTGTGTGTCAAAAAAAGGTTGATGTTTGTATTGATTCTCTATATATTTATTCCTCAATCTTTTAAAAAGATTAAAAATTATATATACAGTATATATAAAGAGATAGGCCATGGAAGTTAAAGGAAAAGGTTGTTTCATAATAAATACTTACATAAATACCGAAATAAATGTTGCTTATCATTCAACTAGGTAGTGGTACTAAATTGTATGTGTGTGTGTGTGTGTGTGTGTGTGTGTGTGTGTGTGTGTGTGTGTGTGTGTGTGTGTGTTAGTCCCTGATGCTGGCAGAGCGAGCCTCTGTGTACAACATGCTCCTAAACCTCATGGAGTCCAGAGAAGCAGGTGAGATGAGACCGACTGTATCAACTCTCTCCTCCTTGTCACATTGAGATGTCTGTTAAAACAGTTTGAACTAATCACCTGTTCGTTCCATGCACCAGAACTGAAAGGTTTAGGGGCAGACTTTGTGTTCGGTTTCGTCCAATCAATGGATGGCGAGAGAGACCCCAGGAATCTTGTATTGGCCTTTCAGATCGCCAACAACATCATCCATAGAGGCTACGATTTGGGTGAGCAGACACAGACACACACACAGACACACACAGACACACACAGACACACACACACACACACACACACACGCACACGCACACGCACACAAACCCTTGCCTTCCACAGTTGGATGTCATTTCATAGTAATTCAGACCCTAATCCCCTCTGTCTTCATGTTTGCCGTCGGTAGGTAAATTCGCAGAGGAACTCTTTGAGGTGACGTCCTGCTATTTCCCTGTCGACTTCAGCCCTGTGAGTCCTTGTTTATTCAGCTGCCACACACACACCAAAGAGCAAGATGAAACCCAATAAACGTAGCAGACACTAATGTCATCCCAGACTTCCTGTGGCCTTGCCCGACCCCGGCCGGCGGGGGGGGAAACAATAACACAGGGGAGTGTCGATATGAGTCTGGGAGCAGACGGCTGGCCCACGTCACAGTGCCAACAGACCGGCGTCATACTCGACCGTCCTATTTCAGAGGGCTAATGTGATAAATCTGCACGGGAAATGTCGTCTGTTTGCTCGTGCGTTTGCTTTGTCTCTGCCACCGTGACGGGGTCGCTGTGAGGGCGGTTGCAAAACCAGACAAAAGCCGTAGTGGCTCATGGCCATGTTTATCTTAACAGGCAACTGGCATACGGTTTGAGTAGTTTATGGAGCCTGGTTGTTTGGTATCAGTTTGGTTATGCGTGCTGTCGCCTTGCATGGTTGACTCCGCCGGCGGTGTGTGAATGTGTGTATGAATGTTGTAAGTCGCTTTGGATAAAAGTGTCTGCTAAATGTAAATGTTATTAAGTTTGGCTTTAAGTCGACGTAGAACATATAATAATGATATTATTTTGTTTTTAATGCTGAATTATAATGCAGATGTTACTTAATGCCGATACAAAATGGATATCTTGAAATGATGGCATATAGCTTAAGATGTTCTTTCTTTCTGTAGATGATGATGCTCCACAATTATGTTATGAAATTGATTTAGTTTGAAGTAGGGGAGCTTATCTTGGCAACTAGGCCCCTTGCCTTATTTTTTCAGGATATATCTTTACTACCTCCCCCGCCCTCCATCTCAAGGAACCCGTATTGTTTTATTTTACGAAACTAACAAGTATTCTCTTTTCCATGTCTGTGACCCCTGACCGCTGACCCCTGACCCCTAGCCGCCTAATGACCCCCATGGCATCACTCAGGAAACGCTGATCCTTTCTCTGAGGGCTGTGCTCGCTGGAACTCCCCGCTTTGCTGAGGTACTTCAGAACACTCCTTCTACTTCTAGTACCATACTAGTTATGCTACTTTGGGATTTGTTTCTTTAATTTCCGTCGCTATTCAATAGATTCATGTTATGCCGGTGCCTTTGTAAGAAAACATGGGATAACACCTTATTAATCCCCAAAAAATAATTTCAGTTGTCACAAATGCAACAAGAACAATTCAAAGTAAGAGAAGGCGACATAAGAATACAAATATTATTTTAATCTGCCATATTGAAATACATATTTCTATAGCTAGTTTGCAATAAATTTGGTCCGGCAGACATGAAAATGTTATTCAGCAAGACGTGTGCAATGTTGATATTGGATCATCCCCTGTGTTATGTTCCTAAATAGCTTTACTAATAAAATTCTCTAACAAACGGCTGAACTGATTTAGAAATGTTTGTTTTGGAAATGGGAATACCTTTTGATAAGACCTACACTCCCCTGCAGTATCACTTCAAACATTGAATGTTCATTTTGTTGCGTCTTCGGACCTACAAGTCATTCAACTCCTTGTCTGTTTCTGACCTCTGGTAGTTCCTCCTGCCCCTCATCATCGAGAAGCTGGACTCGGATATTCAGAGTGCTAAGATTGATTCGCTTCAGACCCTGGTAAGTGAAGTCCTCTTATTTTCCATTTCACAGCGCTATCTCATATGCACTCACATTACTTTATTATTCCCAAACGTTTGCCGGGTAGAAGGAATTTGAATCCTACATTAAATAGCAAATGTCTATCAATAGGTTGCCTCCCACAATGCATTATGGGTTTGAGAACTAAAGATGGAATGTGAAACGCCAGTTGATTAGAAGACCAGTATCCCAAGGCTGCAGCTTCATTTTTAAGTGGTAGTTTAACGTTGTGGGCACAAAAAAAGTCATCAAATTGTGACGGAAATGAATGTGGAACAATGGCGTGGTCAGACAGTGTGGTTTCTTCTTCCCTTCCAGACCGCGTGCTTGTCTACATACGAACACAAGGACCTTGCAGAATTCCTCTCTGGGCTTTGGACCTCCATACGCAGAGAGGTACGTTTTAGAGTAGTTGATAATGGCATAGAGGTTTGTGCAAACCAACGACAAATGCAACACACAAGCACAGGTGATTCAAGACTTTTTGATGCTTTGTTTGACTTATATATTTGCATCGTACCGTCTGAAGTATTTCCTATAATATAGCCGTACACATGTAACTGTTTTATTTTTATTTTCTATCTCACTTTGTCCTGAAATTGGCATCTGAACTATTCAGAACTAAGGCTATCTAACTAAAATAATGTGAAGATAACTAAACATATCCGAACAAAGGCTAGGTAACTAAGCTGATCTTAATCAAGGAGAGCTAACTGAGCTAATGCTCCATTCTCCGGGCGCCCAGGTCTTCCAGACGGCGAGCGAGCGGGTGGAGGGGGCTGGCTTGGCCGCCCTCACGGCTCTGACCTCCTGTCTGTCTCGTGCCATCCTCAGCACAGACTCTGAAGACTCCCTCAACTCCTTCCTGGACGTGGTCCTCAAAGGTATTCTCTCCATTAACACCATGTTCAACTTTCAAGTCATGCGTCATCTTTCTACCTCTCTACCTTTCTGTATCTCTGTTAATTTTACACCCATTTTATATGTGGTTTTTTTCCTTGTGAAGCCCTTTTGGTATTGCAGTTTTGCACCAAAATGAGAATCATGATTGGTTAACTCTTAATTGGTTCCTTTTAATTGGGCAACTATGAGTCTTTGCCCAATGTTTTATCCCTCTGTAGTCAAATTCGCTACGGTCTGCCCTCCACTGTTAACCCCAACCAAATGGATGATTTGTGTACGCTGTTGTCTGTGTGTCTCCAGACTGCCAGCATCACCTCTGTGAGCCGGACCTGAAGCTGGTGTGGCCCAGTGCCAAGCTCCTTCAGGCTGCCTGTAGCGCCTCCTACAGGGCAAGTCATATAGTGGCAGCCGTCGTCATACCTGGTCTCGTGGAGCAGTACAACAGCAGGACTCAGGTATGTCAGGAAAATGTGTGTGGTTGTGGATGGATAGATAGATAGATATATATTTTTTATTATTATTATTTTAAAATAATTGTCTAATTTAATAGAGGAATTTTTCTCACTTCAATATCCATTTAGTGTGCCCACAGGCGCACCATCCTAGAGGTGATGCAGGGATTCATCCACACGGTGAAAAACACCAGCCAGCCAGAAGACGACGGTGAGTCCACAACTACGCTCGTCTGAAACGGGCTCGAGGTCATGCACATCTAATAGGAACAGACTAGGTGTCACAAACCTTCCTAGACCGTCTTTTGTAGACATATTTCTCATTAGTGCAATGCATTTTTCGAAGGCAAATATTTCCGACCTACTCAGGCGAGATCAACGGCGGAACACTCTTGACCTTGAAAAAAAAAAATACACCTTTACAACCAGAACTCATTAGGCCTTCCCTACCC
The DNA here is from genome assembly GCF_949987615.1 of Pollachius pollachius. NCBI lineage: Eukaryota > Metazoa > Chordata > Actinopteri > Gadiformes > Gadidae > Pollachius > Pollachius pollachius. The sequence continues at coordinate 10,213,013 of NC_136952.1, forward strand.
CGCCATACCTCAAGTTGGAGCCATGTTGCTCTCTCCCCCTCCCCCTCACCCATCCCCTCCCACCACCCTCTCCCACAGGTCAGAGTGTGCTGTTGGCCCACCGGGACGCTCTGTGTGCTGTGGTGTTTTCTGCGCTGGCGGAGAACAGCTCTGACCTCCAGGTCACGTCCATGCGGGTCCTCTCTGCTCTGGGACAGCAGAACGGTAGATGCACACTAAACACTGTATGCTTGCATCTACAGAATCACCAAATGCATCTTCGAAAACAGGGTATGAACAAAAATCGGTCGAATACAATGATTGTATCAATGGTCACTGCTACGCGCCACCTAGGTGGCTCCTCCAATCAGTTTGACTCAGGCCAGGCAAGGCGGGCTTAAATCAGCCATCAACCCCACACACTCAACAATGATCTAGTTGGTATAATGTTAAACTTGGAATGTTGGCGTTTATTAAATCTTTAGATCTGTTGCTAGACATCAAAGCAGGGAGACGCAAACGCATCATTATTTGCGTTTAAATTTACCTTGCCATAATTGGGCCTCTGGGAAGTGACATCACTACATCAGCTTTGAAACGAGTTTTCTCCGGTGAAGACCTTCGGACCTTCTCGTTCTCCCCTTCATGTGATGTGTCTCTCTACCGCTCCAAGCTCTGCTGTTGGAGAGTGACGTGGAGCGGGCGGTGGATCATCTGAACCGACTCATCCTGGAGGAGGACGACAGCAAAGTCAGGTTAGATGAGGGGCAGTCCACTCACACATTCAGGCAGACCATATCCAAAATATCATTGCATTTCTCATAGCTACAACATGTGGATTTATACAGTTAAATTAATAGGGTTAGGGTTAGGGGCAGGCAGGACACTTTAATAAGATAACGGAAGATAACTGCGGTTACAGTCATAGCATTCAGCTTTTTGGTGTGTATCCATTTTTGGCTTTCAGTTCCTCAAAGACTTCAATTGATATACACAGTTCTTCCATATACAGATGAACTGAGATTTGATATCAAATGACGCTTTAAACCACATCGTTTCCATGCCTGAGCGAGCTTCTATCTGTCTGTCCATCCAGTGTCTCCGTCATCGTATGTGCCGAATCTCTGTCCAGACTGCACCCAACAGCATTTATCACCAAAATGGTCCCAACACTCAAACAGGAGATCTTCTCTGGTAAGCTCTTGGTTCTGGCCTATAGTAGAGGTCCATCCAAATGGTAACCACCAAGTTGTGCAAGGCAAATGGCAGGAACAGCGCCATCCCTGGTGGAACATGGGACATAGTCATCACTGTATCAGACTAAAGTAGAAGTGCTGAGTTTCATCCATAGTGATTTACAGTGAAATGAGATGCAGGTGCCCAGATTACATTGATTAACAGCTGGATCCAAGATCACTGTATTGTTAACTAATATACATTTTTGCATGAAATATCTTCCACTCTGTTGTGCCTCAGAGCCCATGGTCCAAGGCGACGGTTGCACACCATCAAACGAGAGCTCCCAGCATGCAGTGCGTCAGCGGTGTGTGTCCGCCCTGGCGGCCGTCTCCACCCAACCAAGCGTTGTCCGGGAAAGTGCGCCTGTCCTCCTTGAGGTCCTCAAGTCAGCACACACAGGCAAGCTGATAAGACGTCTCTCTCTCTCTCTCTCTCTCTCTCTCTCTCTCTCTCTCTCTCTCTCTCTCTCTCTCTCTCTCTCTCTCTCTCTCTCTCTCTCTCTCTCTCTCTCTCTCTCTCTCTCTCTCTCTCTCTCTCTCTCTCTCTCTCTCTCTCTCTCTCTCTCTCTCTCTCGACCAGCTGGTGTATCACAAGTACTTTGTGGCCTATGTATGATGTAAAATTGTTTTTAGCATTTATCTATGCATAGTTTAAATGATAGTATGTCTAATATACTGTTGATAATGTCTACCCCAACTCTTCATAATGATATCTGTCTATAGAATACAGTTATTTAGATTAAAATAAAACTACAACATTAATCTCTGTTGTGACGCCCACATTTCCCATCCTGGATGAATATTTGGGTATAAATAAAGGTGCTGTCTAATGTCACTACAGGCAGCGGGGGCTTCTCTGTGGACGAGGTGGTGGCCGTGTGCTTCAGCCTCCAGAGGATAGCCGACCAGGCGCTGGACTCTGAGGAGACTGGGCGCTTCTTTCATGACATCATCATCCCGCGACTGCTGACTCTGGCTCTACAGGCAGCGCTTCAAGGCAAGCAAAAGGGATTTTTGCCGTGAAATTACAGAGTATGAGGCTATATGGAATTGACTGTATTACAAACCTTTCATCTGAATCTCTCAACTGTTAAACGCATTGCATTTTTACAAAGGATTTAAACCAGCAACCCTCCTTTCACAAGCCATCAGCAATGATAAGATCCTTAATACAATTTTAAAAATAGATATGTAGGATTTAAGACGGTGTTGTTTTTACACACATTTCATTGAAATTGGGTGTACGTTTTGACAGGTGAGGGGTCTCCTGGGAATCGTAGTCCCCTGGTGGAGGAGGCGGTCCTGTCTGCCATGGTGGGAGTCATCAGCAGCGCCTGTGCTAAACTACAACCTGAGTCAGTACTACTCTATACAATCAAATCAACCCAATAAGACATGTAAAAGAAATGGCAATAGTAAGGCGCTTTTGGTCAGACCAATTTGAGTCTATAGAGTAAACCCTATCGACCCACATTCTACCCATTCGTTCTCTGAAAAATACGAGAACAAATATTTGGAACAAAATGCAGTGAAAAATGTACCTAGCAACGCACTGAAAGTATTCATTTAATGTAAACCCACAATAACCCTAAAAGTAAAAAGTTCAAAATTGTTTGGTCTTATTTTATACGCTATATATACACTTACGCATAGTCACATTATTATCGTAGATGTCATTAAATTACATGATCGACACATGTCGTCAATAACCTCACAGTGAAAACGGATATCATCTCATGATATCCGTTGCCCTCCCCCAGCCTCATTGTCAGTTGTCTCGTGAAGTCACACTGTGGTAGAGTTTGGTAAGGCTGATGTGGTTTCCTGTTTATCATCAGGCTGGCCGGGAAAATGGCTTCCAGGGCGGTATCTCTATTCCTGGAAGATGATGTCTCCTTCCTGTCTGACAACTCCCTCCCTCCACACATCCAGCTGCTTAAGGTCAGAACGATGCACGATGTCTGGGTCCACGTAGGTCGTTGATCCTGTCTTCAATGAGTGTACACTGTAGGTTGGTCGGTGTAACTTGTCGAAAACAAAATGTGTCACCTTTTTTACAAAGTGACACTATCAAAAGTCGGTAGTTGGGAGGATATTGTCCTTCATACACAGCCTAGCACCATTTGATTTGATTAATTAATTTATTTGTATTGTTTAATGTAGAACTTTTGAGACGGAAATACATTTATTCCTAGTTCAATGCTCTTAAACAGGGAAACTCTCGATTCTTTATCGAGTTAGCAATGCAAAGGAAAAAATCGTTCCTCAGATTCTCTTCAAGTATATCAATAATCCATTGTTGTCTCTGATGCGGCTTTCCGCTCACTTCAGTTGTCTTTAGCATCTTAACCTTCTGGAGACCCTCACTACTCTGTTCCTCTGCTGCTCCAACAGCAGGGGGGGTCCTGTAGTCGCTCCCAGACGGTGTGTCTGCTCATGGCCTGCGTGTGTTCCCTGCCTCGCAGCGTAAGTCCACCTTAACGCTTCACATCCATAGACGACGCAAACACAGTCCCTTTGCAGGTATCCATGTAAACATATCTCGAGAAGATAGTTGTCAACTCATGTTGTCTATCCACCAAGAACATGAAGATATTGCCGGTTTAAACTATAAACGTAACGTATGTGTGTTCATGGGCCTTTGCACACCCGTTACGTTGCTGTTGTCTAATGCTTCCATCTTGACCAGGTCACCATTGAAAACGTTTGTTCAATCCAAAAGAGAGCAACGGGGTACAATAGAAACCTTCACCATTCGGGCTGCAGCTAACGACAGTATTGCTAACCCATCATCCAGGTGGAGGTGCCCCAGGTGGAGCGACTGATGGAGCAGCTGGAGGAGCTGAGCATCACCTGTGGCCACGTCCTGTCCTACACCTCCGCCGCCAAGTGCTACGCCGGCCTGCTCAACAAGAGGCCTGGGGGTCAGTTCAGTGGGCTCACACCGGCACACGAGGCCGGAGGAACACAACCGTACACAATGTCGGATTCGCCTTTCACGTTGGAAACACGTCTGACCGTCTCTCAACAGTTAAACGCTCAACTGGTTTAGCCAGCTCTCGATATATATGCGTTTATGCTGTGTTAAGATGATATCTTTGCAGGATAGTTCCAGGGGAATACTGTATCCAAATCTTTGTTGTCTTGTGACTATAGGTTGTTTATAGTTTTCCGGTTGTTTGTGTTTTTCAGGGGATTCTCTTAACGCCTTGATCCAGCGCAGCACCAAGAGAGTGTCCAGTGAGTTGGACTCCCCGGCTTCTCCTCACCGCACTCAGGCCTTCACCCTGCTGCTCTGGGTAAGACCTCCACCAGCTCCCCTCTTCAACCAACAACCACGTGTTGCTTCAATAGTAGGAAGGAAGGACAGACGATTCCAGAGGCTCAATTGTCAATCGTGTTTGATCCGATCAGACCAGAGAAATCAAATGGGTCTGTGATTATCCAGTAAATTGTCCTCTCTTTGTCTTCAGCTGGCCAAGGGCCTGCTTCTCAGATACCACCCGCTCTCTACGGCACTGACGGACAAGGTAAGACACAACAGACATGTACACACGGTATTGTAGTAGTAGTATTATTTATCCCAGATTTTCCGTCTATGATTATTAGAATCCTGTCTAATCTTAATAATTAGTAATTAAATAATAATTCAATCCTTATCTCATTCTGGTGACATGCAAACAATGTGCATGCTCTGTCCGTCTTTACATTCCCAAATCTAAACTTAAAATCACAACACTACAAACTGATTGGTGTGTATTGCTCCCCAAACAATAATATCGCCCAAGAGACACACACATGTGGGCAGTCTTAAAGTGTGTGTGTGTGTGTGCGCGCAGCTCTTCGCACTGCTGGGGGACCCTGAGCTGGGGGCGATGGCGGGCGACGGCTTCTCCCTGCTCATGAGCGACTCGGCCGACATCCTGAACCGCGGTTGCCACGCCGACGTGCGCATCATGTACCGCCAGCGCTTCTTCACCGAGAACTCGGCCAAGCTGCTGCAGGGGTTCAACTCCGCCGCGCCAGGTACCAGCGTGGTAGCACAAACTGCTTTAGTTTTGTACATTTGAATTAGGGCTGAACGATTTGGGGAAATAATCGAATTGTGATCATTTCGACCAATAATGCGATTGCGATTTATTACGCGATTCTAAAAAATTTTTGTATGGCCAACACAGCATTGGAAGCAATCAACATATAAACTGCTCTTCCCTTTAGGCCAGGCCTATATGTTGAGATGAATTAAAAGTTTATTATACTTTTTAATTGCAGCCTTTGATATTTGCAAGTCGCGTTCTATTACATCGCGATGTCGGTTTGATTTTGATTAGTCGTTCAGCCCTAATTTGAATGTATGTAATGTAACCATCTGTTTTTCCTTCAATAGACAAAAAGTCATCCTACTTGAAAGCCCTGTCCCACCTGGTCAGCAGCCTGCCCAAAGAGGTTCAGCTCACCGAGTTACCAGCCGTGAGTAGAACGTCATGTGACCATAGAGGGACTTCTAGAAGAGGAGTCGGCTAGTGACGTCAGTACCAATGGCTTTTACTCGTTCTTAATCATAACCAGAGGACTGAAAAATAAGGAATGGATGTTTCTTAGTCTAATGATTCTGATCGATCTACAAAAGGACCTAGACCAGGCTAGGGAACTCTGTCTCAGCCTCATTGTAAGGCTTGGCTGTGGTCCTCACAATCTGTGCCTCGCTCTGCTCTCTTTCTGCGTTATCCCTGAACGTGGTTGATTAATTCAACCTCGGTAGGACATGTGTGGTTCCCCATTGGTTCCTGCAGAGGGCGCTGTTTCACCTGATATTAAACGTAACCACGGTATCCTTCCAGCTCCTCTCCCTGCTGCTGGAGGCGTTGTCGTGTCCGGACCAGGGGGTCCAGCTGTCCACCCTGTCCTGCCTGGAGCCCGTCCTCACGGAGCCCCCACCCGCCCTCATCCAGCAGCTGGAGGCCCTGGTCAGCCGGCTGCTGGCTCTCACCTGCAGCCCCACCATGGTTAGTATTGGGGAGTGCGTCAAGGACAAGGGTGCACTAGGTTCAAGAGGAGCGTTGAATTAACAATGCCGAATGTCCCCCGCTCTTGCAAAAGTGATTGTATGTCATTGCAATGAGTTCTTTATTTGCTTCCTTTCTCTCTTTATCCCTTCATCTTTCATCTCTCCCTCTTTGCTTTTTTCCTGAATCTGTTTTGTGTGTTTTTCTTTCTCCCAGACTGTAAGGATAGCGTCATTGCGGTGTCTCCATGCCATGTCGCGCTTCCCTGAGCACGAGGTAAATCAATCATTTATACTTACCCTGTTAGCCGTGTGACTGTGTGTGTAGTCCAGGTGGTGACCCCTAGGTCTGTGTGAGCCCTGTTTAACCATGTGTGTGTAGTCCAGGTGGTGACCCCTAGGTCTGTGTGAGCCCTGTTTAACCATGTGTGTGTAGTCCAGGTGGTGACCCCTAGGTCTGTGTGAGCCCTGTTTAACCGTGTGTGTAGTCCAGGTGGTGACCCCTAGGTCTGTGTGAGCCCTGTTAAACCATGTGGGTGTAGTCCAGGTAATGCTTTTAGCTGTTTTTCAGTGTGGGTGTGTTCCAGTTGATACATTTTTAGCTGTTTTAAAGTGTGGGTGTGTTCCAGGTGATACCTTTTAGCTCTGATTTTAAGTGTGGGTGTGTTCCAGGTGATACCTTTTTAGCTCTGTTTTTAAGTGTGGGTGTGTTCCAGTTGATACCTTTTAGCTCTGTTTTTAAGTGTGGTTGTGTTCCAGGTGATACCTTTTAGCTGTTTTTTAAGTGTGGTTGTGTTCCAGGTGATACCTTCTAGCTCTGTTTTTAAGTGTGGGTGTGTTCCAGGTGATACCTTTTAGCTCTGTTTTTAAGTGTGGGTGTGTTCCAGGTGATACCTTTTAGCTCTGTTTTTAAGTGTGGGTGTGTTCCAGGTGATACCTTTTTAGCTCTGTTTTTAAGTGGGGTTGTGTTCCAGGTGATACCATTTAGCTCTGTTTTTAAGTGGGGTTGTGTTCCAGGTGATACCTTTTAGCTCTGTTTTTAAGTGGGGTTGTGTTCCAGGTGATACCTTTTAGCTCTGTTTTTAAGTGGGGTTGTGTTCCAGGTGATCCCGCTGCGGGCCAGAGTCCTGCGGGCACTGGCCAAGCCTCTGGACGACAAAAAGAGGCTGGTGAGGAGCGTGGCTGTGCAGGCTCGAGCTGAATGGTGAGGCCAACGTCACAACTAAGGAATACACTTTAGGTCTACTTTAAGGGTGATTTTCAATCAGGTGTATTGGAAATATTGAATACAGCTTTTATCTATGTGCTCATTAGGTTCCTCTTGGGAAGCCCAGGCGGGAGGTGATCTTCTAGGTGAAAGGAAGTGGCGAGAGAACTTCACAATAAGAGTCCCGGAAACAAGACTCTGAATTCCATTCACCAGGGCCTTCAACTGGGAGAACACACCCAAAAGTGATTTCACTCAAAACGTTTTCAAATCTATGAATCTATCTCGGTAGGTTTTTAACTCTTTCTTTACTATTATTATTTGCCTTTGTTTATCAACGCACAATTGAGAAGATTGTGGCAATGTTCACATTGTCATGATGCTCAAAATCGGAGGGAGATTTAAATGAAGATTATGAAATGTATTTGGCAGACATAGATTGAGTCCATCCCAAGTAGCCTATATTACTTGGTTTACAATCGTTATGTGCCATTATGCAATGGGAGCAGAGCAACAACACAAACGGAATGACAGGCTGCTCCAGAAATATGCCTCTTTACTCATGGGTAAAAACCTAACACTGATCAATGAATGGATACAAAATAGAATGTAAAGTAATAGTAAGATAAATATGAAATAGTACATTTGAACATGCGGTGTAGGGTCCACACATGGCAGAGTTTGAAAAGAAACCGCACACACTGGGCATGTATGTGTAGGCACTGACGTCCAATAACAGCCAAGCATGAATAACTTCAACGTCTCAAAGGAGCACTTGAGGCAATGGCACAAAACAAGGCTCTTTAATTTAACACGCATATTCTATCCCGCCAGACCCTCTGTGGTCTCAGTACACATGTCTTAAAAATCGTTAATGATTAATTTCACAAATGCCAAACCTCGAGCACTTCAGTCTATCGATTTGATTACAAAAACATCTTTAATGTATTTTTTTTCTCAAGCCAGCTGTAGTTATATATGTAAACCAAGTATTAACATTGAACAGATGCAAACAGGAAGTAGGATTCACCAGTGTTTGAAGAGGGTGAGGCGGCTCAATACGATTGCATTTCAATAAGGTCAGCTAACTGTGTACCTCACACTGAATAACGCCATGGATGTATGGATATTTAAAATGTTGCATTAACATGTTATTAAACTTTTTTTTTTGTAATTGGTATAAAATGTTTTTCATTTTAATTCCACAAAGCTTAAATACACTTTAATCAATTGCACTCAAAAGTGATGTTTTTTCCTTTATAAAAAAAAATTAATTAATGGAGAGCACAGCTCTCAATGGTTAATAAAACCACTTTCACTATGGCAACCAAGGGGACTACTCGCCATGCTGATATGCAGTTACTCCATTTATCAAAGTCCCCTTCAAGGCTGGCCATTTTCACAAGGCAAAGACTCCTATTCACATCTAAGAGGAACTCTAAACTACGCTGAAATGCATGTTTTACAACAATGGTCCTTGACTTGCATTGTAAAGCTCTAGCATTTGTTTTTTTTTAACAAATAGAATCACTTGGTAAGTATCATAGCATGGGTCACCGTTTGATCTTCAGAAGGGTCTTCCAGTTGACCTGTCTCTGAGCAGTCTTGCACAGTTTTGCGGTAAGTCTTTTTGGCACCATGTAGATCCGAACCAGTGGAGGTTGTGAACCCTAATGGCAGACGACCAATGTAACAAGACAACTGCTTGCTTAGCAAGGCTGAGCCCAAATAAAAAAGTACAATTTTATGTTAATGGAACAAAGAATAAAGCTGGTGGACAAGCCAACTGGAAAGCACTGAAAGGTGCTCATTCCAGGTGTGATTGTAAATAATAAATTAAAATTTAAACCTGATCCTTTTAAAGAAAATAAGCTTTAGGGAACAGGATATAAAAGAATGAAATGTGGGGCATCAAACAAAGCAAAAACCGACACAAATTTGACAAAACCATGAACGTCAAAATTCCAGCAACAACCATCCGGGCACACAACCCCAACATGCCTACTTGGTTTGCTCTCAGAAACAACCTCAAAACTAAACCATGACTCCATCAACGTTTGGATCCCAATTAGCCTGATGCAAAACGATACGGAGGATGAAGAAGCCCTAACATGATGTACTGAAGCAGCTTCAGAGGCAAAGGTGATCATCAGAATCCTTCTTCATCTGCAACTTGAGAGTCTGTTGCTGGTGTTGGACAGAAGCCAACTGAACAACATTTAACAGTCAGGAGAGAAAAGAAAACAAAGGAATGTATCTGGAAGTTCTCCTGTCCCCCATAAGTCAGTAAAATGATGGAGGTTCAGCTGGAGCCTGGACACGGCTAGATCTCGACGCAGAAACTATTCCAGTGCGGGATCCATGGAGGGTCAGATAGCCATGGGGTCCTTTCTGGTGTACGTGCAGTCCCATGTGATCCCGTCCCCAATGGGAGGGTGGCTGGAAGGCAGGAGCACCCGTGTCACCCAGTCACTAGAGAGGTGAGAAGACCTGTGTTATGCCATTGATATTACATGTCGTTTGGTGGACGCTTTAACAATCAAACCCCTTTCCCCAGCACTGCTATGGTGATGCACTACCATTTCACATTATATTATGTACTACTATTCTAACTTTGGACAAGGTTTTATAGCAATGGTCTTTCAGGGAACTGCTATTACTAAAATTTAAATAAATAAATCACCTTCCAAAATGGAAGTTGACATTAGAGAAGCTCACCTGGGCTTCTCCACACTAAACATGATCTTCCAGTTGGTTAATGGGCCGTGGTGGTATGGGTTTCTGAAGACCTGCATTCAAAAAAGGAGACAATAAATCAGCCAAGATATCACAAAATGGATGTTTGCTGGATGTCAGCATTATGATGGAGATATAGATATCTATCCATCTATCTATGACAATGATAGAGGGGCGTAGACATAGAAAGATAGAGATAGTAAGAGCCCTAGCGAGATAGAGTTACAGCTATAGAGATTGTTGAATAAAAATATATTTAGAGGCACATAGAGGTAGAGAAAGCTGAATAGGCGATCACCCAAGTGGACGAGATGTACACTTAGTGACTCTCCCTGAGTAACGGGTAGCCATCAGAGAAACACAGCGGCCACTGTATAATCACGCCTACGGGACTCAAAACACGTACTAAAACCAGCAGTTCACTTAAACACACAGAGCCAGGGACCAGGACGTCACCTTGCCCAGCCCCTTGAGCCGCCGGATCTCCTTGCGGTTGATGTGGCGCTCCACGCTGGTCTCCCCTCTGCTGATGAGGATGCTGTGCCAGAGGGTCAGCGCCCCAAGCGCCACCGCCACCGAGCTGGGAGGAGGACACATTACACCCCCACAACTGAGACCGCTGTTGACCACTTTGATTCAAAGAGACTAGCACTGTGACTAACGATTGTTTTCCTCTGAGTTGAATAATCATTTAGTCTATGTAATGATATAAATAATAGCAGATGCCAATCACAAGGTCCCTGGCTAGTTCGCTTCATCGGACAAGCACCCGAGAAAAACGTAACTACTATATCAAGTATTAACTGCTTTTATAATGGAAAGGGATCATAAATTGCGTTTCGGTCGTGGGAGGGACCAGAGATCACCGGATGGATGATATCCAATATTGGGGGCTCGAACCGAGTACCTTTGGCTAAGAGTCAGCAGCCTATCCGCTACACTATGCGGTCAAATTAAATGTAGCAAATTACTCATTACTTCACATTTCTATAGTTTATATCCGCTGGTTAAACGGTGTAATTCGGTGTAAAGTGGAGACGTTTCCTGACCTGGTCAGCACCCAGAGGAACACGATAGCCTTGTGAGAGGTGGTTTCTCTGAAGGTGAAGGATGGAGGGGAGGGCTTGAATAATTCCTACAAATAAAAAAAGTTAAAGCGGTAAGCAAATTGCAAACAACAGGGTTAATCATCTATGTACTTGCATCCACATTTAGTATGATAGATAGTTTATTCCCAGTGGGTTACAAGACTTTGTGTGGAAAGTCCCAACCCCAACCATTTAACTCAACTCAATAAACAGGCCAGCCTAACAATGGTTTAGTAACTGTAACAAATGCACTTCTTGTAAGTCGCTTTGGATAAAAGCGTCTGCTAAATGCCCTAAATGTAAATGTAAATGTTTAGGTCCCGCATCCAAATGATGGAACACAACTACTAATATGTGCAGAAAACACGATGGTAGCACCAGTGGAATCTCCAAACAGCCCATTAAATGGGTACTCCAGTTTATGTGTTTACCATCTGGCCATCAATCAATGTTTAGATGAACCCACTTTCCTGAACTACGGTGAACATGAGACCAGCCAACAGATACTAGCGGCAGTCTCCCGTTTCACTTGCTGCCTTTGGCCATCCGAGCTTGTGCTGTTGATCTCCCTTTTTAATCGCTCTACACATCTCCCCGACTCTCCCCCTCGCGCTCTACCCCTCTCCACCCCTTGAAGGTAAAACCTAATATAGAGGAGGCACACTAGTAATTGAGCCTTAACAAACCACCCGCCTCCACACTTTGAATCAACACGTTTTGTGTTGTCTGGAATGCAGAGATATTCATCACCTTCCGTCAGCGCATCGTATTCCCGGTTTTCCATTCTGCATTATCGCTGTTGTTTGTGTTTGTGTGTGTGTCCTGACTGACGGTGTGTCAATGAAAAAGGAATTTAAAACTGGCCCCTTAAACCTAGCCCTGAAATAAAATCCAGCTGAAGAAAGGAGGAAAGTGTAGTTACCTTGGCTTAAATGAAGAACTAACTTCAGGTTTAGTTAACCTATTCCTTAATTACCATTATCCTTTAACCCTATTGTTTGATAGTATTTCATGGTAAACAAAGATACCAGCTGTCCTTGTCAAGGTCATTTGAATATTAAATTAAATAATTTTTACTTTAATCATTTGTGTAAATCATTTAGACTGTAAAAACAATGGTAATATGCTAAACTAAAGTACAAAATGCTTAACAAATTTTTTACTCACATTTTGTGATCAAGTCACTAAAATGTCTTATAACAATGTACGGTTGATAAGCCTTTACAAGCCATTCCAAAGTCTACCGTCTACTGAGATCAGCACGTGTGGGCATGTCAGCCCAGATACATGATGGCTAGATGGATCAGGCTACCGCCCTGACAGATGGGGAGGGGGTGAGGGGCTCACCTCTATAGCGTTGTAGGCCTCCGTGAACATGTGCCTGGAGCTGATGCTGCAGTAGACGCAGGCCAGCATCATGTAGAGGCAGAAGGAGAAGAAGTAGCGGTGGTTGAGATGCCCAACACAGTTGTTCAGCCACGCTGTGGACACGGAGGGGTTAAGGAAAAACACCTAATCCACCGGGAGAAGGAAACCAATTCGGAGAACTAATTGTTGTTGCCGAATCTTGAGGAAACCATAAGTCATGGTGGATCGGTGAAACGTATAACCAACTTAATATGAGGGCCGATAGTCACAAGGATACGACAGTGGTGGTCCATTTTCAGAATACACCTGTGATAAAAACAATAAATGCTTTAGTTAATAAAGAAACAAACATAAAAAGTACCATACTTTTGTTCTGATACCTATAGGTTCTCTGTTGGAATCTACAGTATTGTCAGTTGTTTATGACCAAGTCGTACATCACTTTTTCTAACCCCAATTTTTGTGCCCCATACAAATAAAAAGGGGTCTGCTAAATATAAATGTTATTAACATTTTTATCCCACTTCATATACAAATTTGCTGAAAGAAATGACAGTTGAGTTTACTCTCCGTCACTCAACCAAGAGGGCATGATGCCAGACAGAAGTAGTGCATCCCAGAGCCAAACTGTGTTCATGGCTGTTTGAGGTGGTCTTACGTGTTGCAGATGCTGCAGTGATGGGTCCTGGCTGGCTTTGGAACGATACACTTCTTACAGATGGACACCGCCGGGACGTCGCTTTTGTCCTGATGCCAAGAGAAGAAGACAAAGGGTGAGGATGTCTCTGTGTGATGTGGGGGGGAAGGAGTTACAAGCATCCGAGACATCTCATTAATCACGCTGTCCTGTCAAGGAGTCAATCAGTAACCAACACATCCAGTGTGAGTTTCAACAACATTCATAGCTACACATGTGATGGTTTAATTTTTAATAAACAAGATACATACACTTCCGAACTATAATGACTCATTGTAATGATCAATTGTTAGGTTTCCAGCCTGACTTCACAGCCATATTTATATACTGTGTTGGTGACATCAATATCAAATTAGTAGTTGATTATTTCAGTGTCTATTAGTCAATGTAATCCTCTAAATCATTACATAACTATATTCAAATTACCATTATTACAGTTTAATACTTGTTATACAAAAGCGGCATACACTGAATTCAGATACAGGTCATTAAGGAGCATGGGAGAGGAAGACATCTTTGCATATTGTATGGAGTCAAGCCACCTTTAACGATGACAACATTTGAGCTTCCTTGGATCACCTTTGGTGGCCGTCCCGGATGGGTGGTGGTGGCCTTGTAGTAGTGGAACACCACCATTACCAGCAGCCAGTGGCCGCAGAGAAGGTGCCAGACTATCCAGGGGGCCGGGTAGGTGCTGAGGATGATGGGCAGCACGCACATGTAGACGATGATCACCACCGAGGAGATCAGCAGGACCACCAGACTGACAAACGCCTGATAGGAGGAGAGGGGAGGAAGAGAGGGGAGAGGATGGGACGGGAGAGGAGAAGAGGACAGGAGGAGGGGATGACAGGAGAGGAGCGGAGGTGACAGAAGAGCAGAGGAGGTGACAGAAGAGCAGAGGAGGTGACAGGAGAGCAGAGGAGATGAGAGGAGATGAAAGGAGAGGAGCAGTGAGGGGAGTTGTGTTGAAGTGAGGTGTGGACAGTTCATGTAGAGCAGGGGTGGTGAGGGCAAAGAGAAGAAAGCGGAAATCAACAACAAATTCAGTCCCATAGCAGCAAAGTCAAACAAAGCATAGTCCCTTCACACTTGACTTGAAATAAATGTTTACTATACCCCCCCCCATCAGAACAAACCGATAAACAAACAACATCATGTAACTCACCACTCCAAACCAGCGGGTGACATTGTCAACGATCCAGTAGACGGGCTCGAAGGCACAGTCCAGCACCGTGTCCGAGTTGGTGAGGCTGTTGTAGTACAGGGAGCGGAGCAGCAGCTTGGCGTATCCGCACAGCTCTCCCGCCCCGCCGCCCAAGCCCTGCTTGTGGCCGCGGCGCCATGCACGGCACCGCCGTAGCACCAGCCGCATGGCGCGGGAAAGCTTCCACGTCCAGCGGCCGCCGCTCAGACGCATGCTGCCGCCGCCACCACCTCCTCCTCCTCCTCCTCCTCCTCCTCGACCACTCCCACCTCCGCCTGCCCTACAGCCACCGACCTCTACGCACACACACACGCACAGGACCAGGGACCAGCAGTTACACAGGCAGGCCACGTAGAACAGCAGCTCCTCGTAGCGCAGTCTGACGGCGGGGGACGTCGACATTGTTGTTCTGGTTGTTCTTGTGGGGCTCGGGGGGGAAAAGTTTGGTTGCCTCACGTGTCGTTGTTAAAGTTGGTTCAAACTCCAAAAGACAATACAAAAGGAGGGTTCCCAAAACCAGTGGAAGCACCGAATTGATCCAGAACCGAATCGAGGGGATTGACTCTGACCCTCTCTGACCAGCAATCCGACAACACTAACAAAAACAAAACAGTGCAATCCAACCCGCACTCTATTGGACAGATGTCCGTCGTTAACATGCCAAAGGCTATCGGATGGTGATGACCTGATACCTGGTTTGGAATAAAGAAATTTTCTAAGAACCTGACGGTGGTTGAGGCAGAAGTGGGTAACCTTATATATAAGGGCACACGCAGGAGGGGTGAGTTTCCTGATGAGGGAATGGGGTTGGTTATATGATCTGGGGGCAGGTATTTCGTGAAAGTGAGCGTATTGGTTACACAGGGTAAAAGGCATGGCTGGTATCGTGATCAACAGTAGCATTGGTGGTTCACTAAGATGTGTGACCCTTAAATAAAACAACAGAAGGGGTGTAGGTTCCGATGGGTCTGTTTTGTTATGAAAACCCAATTTCAAGTACATGGGTTGGGTTGATGATTCTTCTGATCCACATTTCTATGATGAATTGATAAAAAAAATTACATATTACAGCTTATTTTATTGGGGGGGGGGGTTGGGGTCTTTAGACTTCCAGACTTTATGTTATGGAAGATGGAAGGCATCTTTGACAAAGTTGCCTATATAAACCCTCGATGCACCTTAATGCCATGTATCTTATAGCTTTGGATACCATTATTTCAGTTTTGACCACATGATTAACGTTGGCAAAAACAAGTGGCCTCCGGACCTGCATTTATTAATACAGGTCTTATACCCAAACAAGTGTCATACAACACTGTAGTGGCACTGAAAGGCATTGCAAACTATGGAAACAAAATTGCCAGGCGTAAAGGGTAAATCTGGTTTAGGCGGAGTGAGATCACTGTCTCAATGTAACAAGCTTTAATCTGTCCTCCGACACAAACCATTCCATGCCACCTGTGTGTTAACGGGGAATGAAACACGTTAAACATGATAGTTACATGATGTAACTGTAGGTGGCAGGGGCTCAATATGATGATCATTGCACAATAGTGCTTGACTTTATTGTAATAACCTCTTGGGGCGTGTGCAAGGGTCTTGGAGAACAAGCCTCATCTTGAATACAAATCTTGTCACTTTTTAGTATGATGTGCTTCTCGTTATAGTTCCTAGTTCTATCTAAATCACCTTCTCAGTGCTATGCCAGCTTACTTGAAACAGGGAGGTCTGCGTGTGATAATCTACCGTTTAGCCATTACCATTGAACAGACAACATCAACATGGTATGTTAAATACATGCGAAAGAAACGATCTGCTCGATTCAAACCCTTCACTTACCCTTTCAAGTGAAACGATTGAACCGGTTCACTAGCACATGATCAACTGGCTGCTGCAGCCTCCATTGCAGATGATGGCATCAACATTCATAGTGGTTCTTCCCTGTTCCGCGTGACACGCTCATCGTTGAATTATGGGAAATTGTGTTTTTTATCGTACGAAAACTCGAATTAACATATCCGTTTGGGTCGCAGGACGCATCATACTGCCATTTACTATCTCTCATCCAACAATTTAGACGTTGATAAAAGTATTGTACTCTAATGCGTCATGTGTCAGTGTATAAAAAACGATACAGCGAGTGGTTGTGTATAACCAGGAAGTAATCAGATGTCATATGACTGCAGAAACATGGCTGCGGTGCAGTGGTAAGATGCTTTTTCTCTGAGGGAAAGTGTGTCTATCATCGCCAATATTTGATTAGCCGAATGTAATATGTAATATTTGTATTGACAGTTGTACTTTTGGTATGCTCGTTTCTCTTAAAATGTATTTTTATTTTATGTTTGTCAACATTACACACAGTACCAGGCATATGCAATATCATTTTAAGTAACAGTGTTCACGAATCGTTCGTTAAGTTTGATCGAGTGGGAACTTTTAAGACACAGACGATGCATTGTTGTAGATAAATTGCACATTCAAAGCTAAAATACGTGTGTGTGTGTGTGTGTGTGTGTGTGTGTGTGTGTGTGTGTGTGTGTGTGTGTGTGTGTGTGTGTGTGTGTGTGTGTGTGTGTGTGTAAAATAATGGTGGTATGATGATCCAAAAAGTGATCTGTCATTTGAAATCCATCATTTCTGGAAACATTAAGGATCATGCACCGCAAACCAATTGGAGTGCATGCATCAGCCTTTTGACGCTATTGGCAAATTAACGTAAACTAACGAAAACGCAATATTAAGATAGTCAACACATTGTTTATCATATCTGACTGTCTCCGGTGTTTAAAGGCATTCTCGGGAGCGCCGCTACCAGGCGGAGCTCCAGTCGTCTCGTCTGGAATGCGTGCCGGTGGAGTTTGGAGACTACCATCCTCTAAAGGCAATCACTGTACGTAAAGCATTACTTAAACGAGACCTTGATCGGCAGCAAGTTCAAGTCGTATCCATAAGCTATCATGTCATATGTCTTCCTTCCGCTCTCTTGGCTGATCATTGAAACAATTATTTTTGACCTTGCCTCATCGATGTAGAAAACCCTTTGATTGTAAATAAAAAAAAGTTTTTACTTATTCTTGTGTGAATTCTATGTAAATGGATTTAATATTCAGCCCCTACCTTTTGAAAACATGACAGCATTTTAAGTTATAACTTGTGCACAAAACAACCCTAATTGTTGCTCTCAAAATGTGTAGAATATAAAGATCTGACTGAATACATTAACATAACCTCGATAAGATTACATAAATTAACATAACATAGCATACTGTAACGTATCATGCATGACATAACAGAGCTGGTCACTAGGTAGCACCATAGTAGGGTTAACACTAAAATCTATATTAACATTTACCAGGAATAATACACACCAGCTGTTCATTGCATTGCACATTACCGATGTTACTTCATACATTACCATGACAACGCTTTTCCTCTCCATCAAGGTGACGGATGCCAAATCACGCCGCGGGGCTCGTAAAGGCAGCACGTCCTCGTCTTCCTCCTCCTCTTCCTCAGTGGCCCCAGACCCCCTGAGCTCCATGTTGGACGGGACCGACCCCCTGTCCATGTTCGCTGCTGCCTCCGCCATTGAGGTCCCAAGCCTCTCACACAGCAGCTCAGCAGGGGTAGGGAGATACACACACGCCAACACACGCTCGCACTCACAGACACATACGTGCATGCCACAATCTCTCTCTCTCTCTCTCTCTCTCTCTCTCTCTCTCTCTCTCTCTCTCTCTCTCTCTCTCTCTCTCTCTCTCTCTCTCTGGCAGACAGACAGAGATACACATTAACAATTAAAATGCAAATACACACAAGAGGGAAAATGTTTTGCAAAACCTCAGCCAACAAGTGATTGTCTCCAGGATTTGGGGAGGAAGAAAAGAGAGGAGGAGGTGGTGGGAACTGACTTTGAACCCTGGTCAGCTAAACGAGGAGAAATCCTGGCCAGGTTCACTACAACAGAGAAGCTCTCCATCGTGAGTATTTACCATTCAAGTGCTGAAATCTTGCAGTGAGTTTGAATTGTTGGTCCAAATACAATGTCCGGTTTCCGCCACTAGGTACATATTTATACATCATGAGGAACCCATTTTAATTGTTTTATGAATTTAATACTCTAACTTTTTTTCTTCTTTTTAGAATCTTTTCATGGGAACGGATAAAGGTATTTTTTTAATTAAAAAAATTACGTAAATATATAATATACTTAAAATCAAGCATAGACATGTAAATACAATATATTATATATCAGCTCCAATACAATGAAACTTAATCAGCAGAAAGATCTGAAAATCACGATGAAGCACTTGAGGAGTGAATGCTCTGATTGTGGGAGTGCTATCACCAGTTGACTGGTGTTACAATGTGTCTGCTACTTCACCCGTTACATGGCGTGTTGTCGTCTTCTCTCCAGCTAAGGCGCCCAGCCCTGGCTCCTCAGCCGTCTCAGAAAAGGTCCGGACCCGGCTGGAGGAGCTAGACGACCAGGAGGAGGTACAGGATCCTACCTCTGGCTTCACCCTAGAGCAGTGGTATTCACTATTTTTTTCAGGAGAGCCGCACTGACAGGACGACATCAACAGGAGAGCCATTTTTACCGCAAAGTATCAAAAGCTATAAATCCAGTCATAAATAAGTATGCCTGCTTAATAATATGTCCTTCCTGAAGCAGTGTTTCCCACAGGATTTTGTGAAACTGTGGAGGGAACCCGGTCCTTAGCGGGGTCCGGGGGCATGCTCCCCCGGAAGAAAATTTGGTACCTTTTAACCTGGAATGCATCAATCTGGTGCACTTTGAAAGGAAAATTAAGACTTGTGTGACTGTGTGCTATTTTCTGGAATAATGTGGAGACACTGGGTCACATAACATGGAAGCTATTGAAGAATAAGTTAATAAGAATAAGTCCATCCAAAGAGCACATTCTCTCTTGTTATGCAGGAAAACCGCCAATCTGGCGACCCCGCTGTCAGCGTAGAGCCGAGCAAGTTTAAAAATATTTTCTAGACAAGGCTATATTTCCACCTTTTAATGCCGCTGTTGATTTATTTTTAAATAATTGTTTGTATTGTTTTTTTAAATATCTGTATTCACTGCATGATCATATCACTGTATATTTTTACCGCCATGCGAGCCGCAAATAGAGGCTTGGCGAGCCGCATGTGGCTTGCGAGCCGCGCAATGAGTAATGCTGCCCTAGAGGGTTGACCCCCTCCTGCCAGCTCAGAATCATGTAGCTGTCTTAAAGGGTGTTGTGGGGTGTGTCTGTGTCCTGATGTGTGCGTGTCCTGATGTGTGTGGGTGTCCCCAGGGTTCCCAGAGGGAGCTGCTGAACCTGTCCCAGCAGGAGTACGCCAACAGAATTGAAGAGCTCAACCAGTCCCTGAAGGAGGCCTGGGCCACAGACCAGAAGGTCAAAGCCCTCAAGATCGTCATCCAGGTAGAACCACCACTCTCACCAACACATTAAGGTCCACACCAGCAGGACAGCTTGGTTGTCACTCACGGAGGTAAAGTGCTTTGGGTGCCTTGAAATAAAGCCCTACAAAAATTGTATTCATTGATTTAGTATTATTTAGAATATCCTGGACCAGCACAATTTCAATTATTAAAGCCCCTTCCCCAGACAATGCCACCCTCTCAACTCACTTTGTGGTCATTTTTATAATTTTATGGATTCCAAAACTCCTGTTGTGTGTGTATAATCAACTTGTATACAATTAATTTATACTATGGGATACTTTTACCTTGCTTGCAGTGCTCCAAACTCCTGTCCGACACGTCCGTGATCCAGTTCTACCCCAGCAAGTTTGTTCTGATCACAGACATCCTCGACACCTTTGGTTCGTAAACAAAGAAGTCTTGTTTTCCTTCCACACACATAAAGCCACTGTTTAAATGAACACCTGATAGACCCACCTTGTGTTGACTGGCTGTGACCTCTCTGCTTCCAGGTCGTCTAGTGTACGACAGAATCTCCAGCATGTGCTCGGCGGACTCACAAACCTTACCAGGTAAAGTGTTTGTGTGTGTGTGTGTGTGTGTGTGTGTGTGTGTGTGGGTGCGTGTGTGTGTGTGTGTGTGTGTTTTTTTGTGCAGTCAGCTTCAATTTTGAATGATGGTTAAGTCAGATGAGCAGAATACAGGATGCCGTTTTTTAATGCTGGATCTTTCTCATGTCATTTCCTGTGTTTATTTTGAATGATTCATAGAGTTTATTTGTCATGTATGAGCAGTGGATTGTTGGTTTGGCAAACCCACCAACACTGGTGCTAACACAAATGCTAGATGCTAGTATGTACAGTGGAAGCTAAAAATATATATCTATATAGACTTGTACATTTCTTTGCACGTTTTTAGTTGTTGAATATTATGATTTTTATTCAGACTCGTTCACTGCGGCTGATGTCAACGACACGGCGAAGGAGACCTGCCTTAACTGGTTCTTCAAGATCGCCTCTATCAGAGAGCTCATCCCCAGATTGTATCCTTCACACACTGCTACTACCTAGTCCTGTAACCCACCCTGTGTCCTGTTACTACCTAGTCCCGTAACCCACCCTGTGTACCAGACACAGACAGACAGACACCAACAGACAGACATGCATTTGATTTGTATATGTTTGACCCATTGACCTTCGCCATGACAGATATGTTGAGGCCGCCATCTTGAAGTGCAACCGCTTCTTGAATAAAACGTAAGTCAATCATTATTGCGGGTTCATCACTCTCCATATCAACCTTTTAGAATGGATGATGTCAAAGCCTCATACGCACTCTGTCTATCGCCTCCCAGCGGCATACAGGAGACCCTGCCCCGACTGACCGCCATGATCAGGGGGATAGGAGACCCCCTGGTGGCTGTCTACGCCAGAGCCTACCTCTGCAGGGTGAGCCCCCCATTCAGTATTCTGGGTCTGGAATGTGTTCCATATTAAATCGATTGAAATACTCTTACTAGCCTTTATCACAGAGCTGTAGGGGCGAACACAGGTGTGTCTCATGACGATAATTATGGGCACTGGCACGGCTTCAAACCCATAATTAGCTTAATGAGCTACAGCTGTTCTCCTTACTACCTGTCCACCGCTGGCATATCCCATGGCAACCTCATCCTCTGATCTGCACGGCTATGTTGCTGATTAAGTAGGAAGGAGAGCGTGAGGGTCTTTCCTGGCATCGTCTCCAACGTATCAATAACCATGGGCATACCCTGCATCCAATGCCCAGACTGCTTTACTATTTAGCATGCCAGAAAAAGCTTGGATCCTAAGCAGGCACGGTACAAATCAATCACACCTAATACGAAAGCACCCTTTATTTACACCCTTAACTTCACCCTGGCACCCCGCAAAACACGTACTTAAAATGTCCTCCATTCCTCCATCCATCGATTTATTCATCCGTCCGTTCATCCACCCAGGTGGGCATGGAGGTGGCCCCCCAGCTGAAGGACAGCCTGAACCGCAACTTCTTCGACCTGCTCAGCACCTTCCGGCAGATCCACGGCGACAGCGTGCAGAACCAGCTGGTGCTGCAGCATGTGGAGATCCCACAGTACCTCACCCTGTACTCGCCCGCCATACACTGGATCCTGCAATGTGTGGCCTACCGGGCCCCTGACGTATGTAGCGCCCACCGGGGGGGGGGGGGAGTGAGGAGCGAGGCAGCCGGGGTTCTCATCTAAAGCACTAGATGAAAACACACTAAAGCAGAGTGTCTCTATAACCTCGATCTCACTGTCCCACAGTCGTCGCTGGTTATGGTTGGGTACCTTCATTATTGAGTCATGCAGTCTTTATGCAGACGCTTTAGTCCAGATCGACAGCAGGCGTTGGGGTTCGAACCAATAACTAACTGGTGTTGAACCACTGTAACCAGGGTCTGACTACCCACGTTCACAACTACCGCTCCAAACTCCTCCATATTCTACACTGTTGCTATGATACCCTACAAGAAAAAGCAACTCACAGCACAACTTACACAGAGAATGGTGACGGAGAACCTGACTTTAAGCGTGGGCTTTTTTCTATTGCAGCCTCTTCTGACCGAGATGATGGAGAGATGCAAGAAGCTGGGTAACAAGTGAGTTTCACGAATCAGCGCAGATAACAGATAATCAAGCACTTGATGACGCAGTTGCCTAGATCATCATATTTATTTAAATATGCAGTTTCCCTTTCAGTTCATGTTCGGATTGGGATTGATGATCGTTTGAAATTGGGGTGTCAATGTCAAGCACATATGCAATGTAAACAGCCAGTAGCATTGTGCTGGATTTGATAACACTGTATTGAAAGTAAAAACTTCCTCTTATTTCCCCTCTCTCCAAAGTGCCTTGCTGTTGAATTCCGTCATGTGGGCGTTCAGGGCCGAGTTCGTGGCCGCCAGGGCCACAGACTTCATCAGCATGATCAAAGACTGCGATGAGGCCGGCTTTCCAAAGGTCAGGGGCAAAGCAGCATATCCAATGGTTGTGTATAAAAAAAACTCATAGACAAAGATAATGTCTGTCCACCATAACTCAGTAGTTGTGCAACCCTCTGGAGGAGACAAAGCATTGTGTGAACGTCCGAGTGTGTGACAGTTCTTCTTGTCGCTCAGCATCTGTTGTTCGGCTCGCTGGGCCGCAGCCTGGCCTGTGCGGACCCCCCGGAGGCAGAGAGGCTGACCATCCTCAACGAGGCCTGGAAGGTCATCACCAAGATACGCGGCCCGCAGGTGAGACGCCCCTGATTGGTTTGTGTGTGTGTGTGTGTGTGTGTGTGTGTGTGTGTGTGTGTGTGTGTGTGTCCTATTTGACGAGCTCTCTGGTTTCAGGACTACATCCACTGTGCGGAGATCTGGGTAGAGTTCACCTGTCGCCATTTCACAGTGAGTCCCACACAGGGAGATTCTTAACTCCCAGCACTAGTCCTCGTTTAACCTCGACTGCGCATAATCGCTGACATCGTCTCTTCTAAACCCTTCCTCCTTTCCATCCCTCTCCCTGACTCTCGTTCACGTGCGCTCCCTCAGAAACGGGAGGTCAACACCGTTCTGGCCGACATCATCAAGCACCTGACCCCCGACCGGGCATTCGAGGACGCTTACCCTCTGGTACGGACCGAGCAGCCGGCCAATCAAACACTTCTGTTACAAAAAAGGAATTAACATCATGATGTTGGGTGATGATGCATGACTCTGTGTCTTCTGCTGGTTTCATAGCTGCAGTCTGTGATCCAGAAGATTCTCACCTACTTCCACGACTTTTCCATCCTGTTCTCCATGGTGAGTGATTTCTTTTTTTCGAATATACATCAAGATATTTCATGTACAATATCATAATGGACATTTGCATGCTGATTCATGAATATTTGATTTAATGACTAATTACTTTAAGCCAAGCACGAGCAAGTCCATCCAAACATCGAGTGCCTGAATACATTTACAGTGTTAAATATTGAAAATGTCCCTTCCTGATAATATCACTTCCCGTACCCAGGAACGCTTCCTGCCGTTTCTGGACATGTTCCAGAAGGACGGCGTGAGGGTGGTGGTGTGCAGAACCATCATGGAGGTCTTCATCAAGTAGGCTCACTGCCATTTTTCAAACCCTATTTCTAAAAAAAGAATGGTGTTTTCAAACTGAGGGAAAACGTTGTGGACATTCTTAAGCGTTTTGGTCGCAGTGGGAGGTGTGACCTGTAATGCAGAAGGTTCACAGGTTCATGAGTATGGGTCTGTCCTAACACCCAGGCATCAGCTGGAGCCCACCAGGGACCCTGTGATCCTCAACGCACTACTGCACGTCTGCAAGGCCATGCACGACTCTGTCAAGTAAGCTACACTGTGTGTGTGTGTGTGTGTGTGTGTGTGTGTGTGTGGGGGGGGAAGGGTTAGTTTGTGTTTGATCATTGATGTTATAAAAAATAAACAATGTTTTGGGGATTGGGCCGAGAACCAAGAATTATTCACATTAACACCTCTCAAAAAATGATAACATCCATGAGGGAATGTAATAACTAATTGGGTAATCACACATTTTCTAAGGATAATATTCTGTGTTCCCACAGTGCCATGACCCTGGAGGATGAGAAAAGATCTTTGTCTTTGTTGATCAGCGGCTTCATTCGCATGGTGAGGGCAGAATAATAACACTGCTTTACCCTTCTGTAGTGCTGTACTCAACAGTGCTGCCATGCCCAGTGGACTTCTGGGAAATGGGCCTAGAGCCGATGACCTCTGACCTATGTTGGGAGATCTGCTGAATCTTTCCATTTAACCATTAGTTTGCTGTCATTTTTTACTAATTATTTAAGAGCAAAATAATGTTCTCATTGAAAATCCAAAATAGCCTTGAGTCTTAATGCGTAAAAGGCTCCAATATATTCTCATTCCGTGTGCTATGCAGTGTTACGATACCATTCTGTTTGGGTCTACAAATATGAACAGAAATCTGCGCTCCATGTGCCTCACGTGCACCTCTCCGATCTGTCTTTCAGGGTTTTTCTTTAGCTGACTTTGTCACTGTGTGTATCCGGTCTGTCCATCCAGGTTTGGTTTGGCCGTGACTTTGAGCAGCAGCTGAGCTTCTGTGTGGAGGCTAGAGCCACCTTCTGTAACCTGGAGCCGGTGCTGGTGCAGCTCATCCACGTGAGTCTCTGCACTGTGGCTGGTGTGTTTGTGTGTTTGTCTCTGTGCTTGATGTGAACTGTGTGTGTGTGTGTGTGTGTGTGTGTGTGTGTGTGTGTGTGTGTGTGTGTGTGTGTGTGTGTGTGTGTGTGTGCGTGCCAGACGGTGAATCAGCTGGCCATGGAGACCAGGCGGATGATGAGGGGTAATCACTCCCGCAAAACAGCCGCCTTCGTCAGGGTGAGTCAACACAACCATACACTAATGTCCTCACAAGCATACACTAATGTCCTCACAAGTATGCACTAATGTCCTCACAAGTATACAGTAATGTCCTCACAAGTATACAATAATGTCCTCACAAGTATATATAAATCTCCTCACAAGTATATATGCATGTCCTCACAAGTATATATACATGTCCTCACAAGTATATGCATGTCCTCACAAGTATATATAAATGTCCCCACAAGTATATATAAATGTCCACACAAGTATATATATCAATAAATGTCGTCCAAAGAATAAACAAAAGACCTAACGAGTATCTATAAATGTCCTCACATGTGTATGTATAAATGTCCTCACAAGTGTATATGAAGGTCCTCATGAGTATAGTAAAGTGTGTATGTGTGTTGTGTACCCCTCCAGGCGTGTGCTGCCTACAGCTTCATCACCATTCCATCTCTGAGCAGCATCTTCTGCCGCCTCAGCCTCTACCTGCTCTCTGGACAGGTGGCGTTGGCCAACCAGTGTCTATCCCAGGGTGAGAGCTCATTGGCAAATACGTTTTTTAACTTAAGCTTTATTCTCCCACATTTATCGGCTTAAAATGTATTAAAAATGTTAATAAGTAGAAATTCAAAAAGTATATATCTGACATTATATAAAGGTTTTGCTCATAAATGGAGGACATCTAAACACATGATCCCTTCTGCCTTCCCCCTCCTCCCCTTGGCTCCTTTGCCTCATGGTCCTCTCTGTGTTCAGCGGACGCCTTCTTCAAGGCTGCGGTCAGCCTGCTGCCGGAGGTTCCTCGCACCATCAGCGTGGAGGGCAAGAGCCGCTCCTCCGAGAGCCTCCTGCTGGACTTCATCAACACCTTCTTCGCCATGCTGCTGGTTGTCCCGGTAAGTGTATGTGTGTGTGTGTGTGTGTGTGTGTGTGTTCTACTTATGGCGACCGAATGTCCCCAGTAAGTAGAAGATGCTTAAGAAAGAGGTTTTCATGTTCCCATCCTAATGAGGGCCTCTGCGTACCTCTTATGGGGAACGGATGTCCTGAGTAAGTGATACAAGATACTGTAGAAAGACGCTGTCCCATGTTTAGCATTACAAAGTGTGTGTGCTTCTCGTGTTTCCTTCCTAACGAGGATCTGTGTGTGTGTGGCTCTAGGACCACCCGGAGCATGGCGTGCTCTACCTGGTGCGAGGGGTCCTCAACATGGTGCAGGACTACACCTGGGAGGACAACGGGGACGCCAAGGTCAAGGTTTACATCAGCGCACTGCCCCTGCTGGCCGCCATGAGTCAGGAGACGTTCCTCTACTCCATACCCAAAGGTAGCACACTTAGCTCTACTCCATACCCAAAGGTAGCACACTTAGCTCTACTGCATACCCAAAGGTAGCGCACTTAGCTCTACTCCATACCCAAAGGTAGCACACTTAGCTCTACTCCATACCCAAAGGTAGCACACTTAGCTCTACTCCATACCCAAAGGTAGCACACTTAGCTCTACTCCATACCCAAAGGTAGCTCACTTAGCTCTACTCCATACCCAAAGGTAGCTTACTTAGCTCTACTCCATACCCAAAGGTAGCGCACTTAGCTCTACTCCATACCCAAAGGTAGCTCACTTAGCTCTACTCCATACCCAAAGGTAGCTCACTTAGCTCTACTCCATACCCAAAGGTAGCACACTTAGCTCTACTCCATACCCAAAGGTAGCACACTTAGCTCTACTCCATACCCAAAGGTAGCTCACTTAGCTCTACTCCATACCCAAAGGTAGCTCGATTAGCTCTACTCCATACCCAAAGGTAGCACACTTAGCTCTACTCCATACCCAAAGGTAGCTCACCTTAGCAGCTCACAGTTGTCCTTTCTCTGCCGGCAAGGGCTGGTGGGCATTTTCTCAATATTATTCTCTTCTCCTCTTCCAGTGGACTCGAATGAAACTCTTTACGGGGGCGACCCTAAGTTCCTCACGGAGATCAACAAGCTGTGTGAGACCCTGATAAGCCAGGTGTTGGACTACCTGAAGAACCTGGGTCGAGAGGAGGTAAGGGAGGAGAGCTCTCAGAATCCTACTGGTAGCTTTAGCATCTCTTCGGCCCTCTGATCTTTAGCTGCTGTCGGAAATGAATCTGTTTCTTCTCTTTAAAATGTTAAATAGTAAAGGTCAATGGGTAAATGCTTGGTCAATGGGTAAATATTTTTTATCCTGATTATTGTTTAGATACTATGAACATGTACTTTTGGGAAGAAAATCCATCCACAGAGAAATTCACGTTCCACAGCAGCAACCCAACAAAAGACGATGCAAATAAAGATAAATCCCAACATGCGTATCTCCACAAATATCTGCCTTACATATGCAATACAGCTCACACGTTTCCACCCCCCCACCCCCTCCCTCCCGACCCTCTCACCCAGCAAACGGTGCGTCGGCAGGGCTCGCTGTCCTTCTCTCTGTTCAGCTCGCTGCTGGCCCACGGGGACCTGCGCAACAACAAGCTCAACCAGCTGGCCGTCAACCTCTGGAACCTCAACCACAAGCACGGCTGCAGCGACACGCGCACCTCCGTGAGTTCAAACCCCCCCGAGTTCAAACCCCAGCGCAGCCACCCCCTCAGTTTGGGTTCTGACTTGACGTACCGCGATGGAGGGGAAACGCGACTCCTCTTCGCTCTTTGAAATTTAAATAAGAGGGGAAAGAAATATATTATGTCAAACGATATTGTGTTATTGAAGATTTTTCTTGGATAAAATGATTGAGGTGCTCTTTTCATTTAGCATTTAAGTGTGTTCATCATCGTGACCTCCAATCATTAGCAAATATAGGGTACAGCGGACTTGTAGTGGGGCGGGGAAGGGTAATATTCCCACTTGAATCAGAACCAGATCGCATTTCATGTCCCATTGCATGCCTGGACAAATAAATCAAAAGCAAAGCACAATTTAGTACCATTTGATAAGAAAATCTCTTTTGATTTTCTTATCAAAGGGTACTAAATTGTGCTCTGCTTTTGATTTTTTCGCCCAGGCGTGCGAGGTAGGTCATAGTCATAACTCCCTTTCACAAGGACCTCAAGCACTCCCTGAGAAGCTGTCGGTTGGTTAATCCCCCCCGGGGTCCCTCTCTGCAGGTGCGCACGCTAGAGTACATCAGGCAGCAGGCCCAGCAGCCCGGCATGGCTCACATCGCCGACCTGGTGCAGAGACTCACGCTGCAGTCCAGGACCTGAACACCCAGCACCCAGCCAGGACCGGAGGCTCCAGACCGGCCGCAGAGCACCCTTTGTAGTAAAGGGGAATAGATCCACCCGTGTGGGGTGCCTCTCGGGCTTGAAGGATATGGATTTTGTCCTCGGGAGTGAGGGGAGATGGGTGCCCCAAAGTGCGTCCTTGTCATGGTTTCAATGTTGGTCGATTGAATCGTTTCCTTTGGATTACGGCTATCTGGTTCTGTTTGTTTAGAGTCTGGTTTATAAAGATATTCGTTGTAAAATTCAGAAGATATAACTTTAACCAGGCTCGAGTGAAGCAGGTCTACATTTCTGCCACAAGCCTGCAAATGTGATATCATTCCACTAAACCCTCCCAAGCTGTAGCGGCTGGACTTCAAGGATGGGCCAGACCGCCATGGTCCTCTTAACCTGCAGGGTCCTAGTGCTCTAACATTAGTGGCCTGAATAAATGGGGTCGTTTTGTGAAGAAGAGCCAAGTCACCATGGATATGAATGAAAATATGAACCTTGAAACTAAATGCAAAAAAACAGATTCTAACCTTTGAGTTAGATCAGTATCTTGGTTAACTAATCAAGCACTGATTTAAGTGTGGAAGATGTTGCCATTTTAATAATACAAAAGTTCATTCTACACCGTTTTCTTTGTAGTGAGATTTTTGTCAAGGTTCTTTGATAGTTTCACTGAATTAGTCTTGAAGAAAAGAATAAGGCTTAACATTTTGAATCAGTTCTGGTTTATTTACTCAATTGTTCATCAGCGAAAAGGCAACAGTCCCCGCTACAAACCATAAGGAAAGTTATGTAAATAAATGAAAAACGGTCACAATAAAAGTAGGATTAACTAGAGAGCTCCAGTTAGACAAAAGTGACTTTATTAATAGCACAGCTCTTGCCTTAAGTATTTTTTATTAATTTGTAAATCCTCAGTTTTGTTAGGACTTTGATTTGAGAGTTCCAATCCTGAATTAAATTCCCGAATGTATTGACTCGATGTCAAACAAAAGCTTTGAATCGAGGATTTGGAATAAAAATAACTAGCGTTAACATAATACCCCATGGCAAATTGTATTCATCTGCACCAATCCAACAGTTTTAATTATTAGTACTTTAAAAACTACACTTATATTCAATAAAATCCCAAAGCCTGGTCTTTAACATTCAAAGCTCTCTCAATCAGATTCTATGTTACTGACTTGTCTTTCATTGTACTGCTAGTAACCTCAAGATAAATAATTAGCAAGTAAACTAATTATACTCCAAGCTTGTGCAAAAGTGGATGGGGAGGGGGTAATTGCCCCTCTTGTGTGTGTGTGTGTGAAGTCATCCAGAGCAGACTTTTACCTAATTAATTGCTTAAGATTGATAAAGTAATTCAAGAACAGACATTGAGGAAAGAAAAAAGGAGCAAGGTGGAGAAAATCAAGCAGATTAAAAAAATAAAGTCCTTAAATTAAGGACAAAATGTCCAGTCTACACTGCCATGAGCGCAAAACTTAGAACTGAAGTCCTCAATCAGCCCGACTGTACCAAACAAAAACAGAAAAAAAAACTGTTCAACAGAAACAACACACTGCAGTGCTGTGAATTGAGTTACACAGTTTAATAGATTTATCGTAATGTGTGAGGGTTTCAAAAACCAGAAGGAAAAAAAAGCAAACTAAAAGGAACTAAAGAGCGGCCTGTGGTCGTTCTATATGTCCTCCTGTTGTAGCACCACCTCAGAGATAGAAGAGGGCTTTATATAGAGAATAGGTTAATTGCATTCCAACGACTGTACCATCACGTTTGCAGTCACACACTCACACACACACACACGCCAGGAGATGACGGCAGGGGTAACCATTGAACGATGGTCAATATTGTTGGTATTGCAAAGATATGTGAAACAAATGAGCCGGGATTGAAATAGTGTAAGTTGGCCCCTATAATGGCCTTGCCCAAAAGACACCACATTCATTTCTCCTGTGTTTTATTTTAACCATCCAACATTCAGCCAAAGTCTTGGGAATTTACAGTTGGTAGTGCCAGTACTTTGACATAATTAAAATAAAAAGATGAAAATGAATCGGTTGAAAGACTTGGGGTCAGCGACAGACATTTGAACAGTCCTTGAGTTTCTGTGTAGAACCAAAATGAATACAGTGCAGCACAACACACATCGTAAAAATAAACTAAAAAATGAATGTGTTCTTTGTTAACATTTGTGAGATAAACATCGCCATCCTGCCCCACCCCCAAAAAAAATCCACTACAATGTCGACATGTAGGCAGGAAGAAGAACTAGGACTTCCATGACGGTTCCACCATTCCTTTCTAAACGGGTTAAAAGGTTGTCAACGTGCGATGATGCTTTGTACTGTCTGGAAGTCAAGTGGCCTTGGAACTTATTAAAATGGTTGGGAAGTTAAATCTGTAGGCTTGTGTCACACGATTGCTGAGCAATTACAGCCATCCATTTCCACCAATCAAACTTGAAGACACAACCACAGAGGAGAAAAGGGAAGGGGGGGGATGAAGGGGGGAGAAGGGAGAAAAAAAAAAGACCGGAATCGCTTACAAATTAAAGAAAGATCGGAAACGCAGAGAAGAGACTCAAGTTCTTCGGCAATGCCGTTGGAGTCCGAGTCTTTTTAAAAACCCTACAAAACGAAAACAAAGTCCAAAGACGAAAAAAATAAAATAAAAATAAACGTTAAAAACAAAGAAAGAAAGAAACATAATTTATTTTAGAATTAGAGTGGTGAGGTTTTCAGAGTTTGTCCTTTTGGCGTTGTCAGGTCCCGGTGGTACGGACGGGTACGCAGCCCGATGCTGGTTCTGACATCAAGACCAGGAGGAGGAAAGGTGGAGAGGGAGAAAGGATG
This sequence comes from Pollachius pollachius, assembly GCF_949987615.1. Lineage (NCBI taxonomy): Eukaryota > Metazoa > Chordata > Actinopteri > Gadiformes > Gadidae > Pollachius > Pollachius pollachius. The sequence continues at coordinate 10,244,492 of NC_136952.1, forward strand.
GATGCTGGGGTGTCTGGATCGGAGTGGGCCTTGGGGAAAGTGGAGACATCAGGCCTCCACCAGGACACCTCAACCCCTCGTGAAAAAAAAGGTGTGTTTGGGGGGAGGGGTGGGGGGGGTCCGCTTGTCTTTTCTTCTTTCCATTCATTTTTCTTTAACTTATGCTCTTCTCTCTTCCCCTGGGCTCTCAGTCCAGCTCTATGGGGCTGCCGTCCTGCTGGACCTCCTCACCCTCCTCTTCCTCCCCCGAGCCCATCAGGCTGTTCAGGAGGTTTCCTGGAACGAGGTCGGGTTTTAGGTGTTGGGGGTCAAAAGCTCCCCAGTTACAAACCACCATGGAATGCAGAACGAAGTGATCTTCTAAACAGACTATTCATGGGTTGTGCGTGAGTAGGCCACCATTATTGGGAATAATACTGGTAGTAATATGTATTATCCTGTAAAATATAAAGGGGAATCAAGCAGTGGGCTACTCACCTAGAAGTCCACCATATGATGAGGACTGTTTGGGTGGCACTCCGAAGAAGACCTGACCTATTCTGTCGAGATACTGATCCGGGAAGCAGCACAAAGGGGGGGGGGGGGGGGGGGGGGGGGGGGGGGCATGGTTGAAAAGATTAATACACTTTACAGCCACATAACTTAAGTCTTTACATTACATTCTCCACTTTACAAGCCAAAGTTCTGTGGAGGATTCTACTTAGATACGGGAATGGGTTGGCCTAACAATTGTCAGTGCACTTGGTTCTATGAACATCCTCACTGTACCGGCAGTGATATATTGTTTCTCTTCTTCTGACAAATTAACTTATTGTAAGTCACTTTGGACAAAAGCGTCTACTAATTGCCCTGAATGTAAATGTAAATGATTCTCCACTGATGGGAAGCAACCCACTGGGCACTTTGAGTTGGTTGCAGAACGTATGCATAACCTTCATCTTTAAAAATAAGCCCATGAAGTCAATGAACTCATGTTTCAATGTTAATGTGTCAACAGCTTCATTGAGTTCAGCCCCAATAGTTGCACCTCCATGTTCTAACTGTACACAAAGCCATTGTTGATTACTGCAAATTGGTAAATATGTAAGGGATAATCACAGAGAGCCCGGGCAACAAACATTTTGATATGCCCGGCTCATGGGCGGCTTACCTTTTCAGTGCCCTGCCTTGAGGTGATTATCCCGATTATTCTACTTCTTGCTTGCCAACATTATAAAACAATTCAAATACTTTAATAATTATGCTTTTTCTTATTCTTACTGCATGCTTATTAAATGTATACTCTGTTTGAGTTCATCTCCCTCAAAAAGTAGTCTGCTTTAATACGATCAATCAAACATGTTTTGGACACCTCGAAGGGCATTATCTCGCTTATACCATGGACAATTGCCAAAGAAAATAAATTAAGACCATTAATTTATATTTTCATACGTTTTTCACATGCCATCATTTAGTTTCCCTGGTTGAGGGTTTGACTAATAGCTGGAACCTCACCCTCCAGTAACGTTCTTATGCAACGGAAACATTGTTCAGTCCTCTAGTAAATAGGATGGACCTTAGATACGACTTGGCAACGGGAGGTATTCTAGTCCGCTCAGCTATGAGCCAGAGAGCTAACGTTATGAATAGTACCAATTCATCTCAGCCTTTATACCACAGATACTCTAGGGTCTATAGCATATAACTGCATTGTCTAATTACAGTTTAATGCATTTTTCACAATTTACCAGCTCTCGTTTTGAAGGCTGAACAGACAAATTGACTGGAACTACTTAGCAGGTGTCCATATATCAGGGTTAATGGACGCCCTGTAGCCAATTAGAATCGAGTATTCCAAAAAATACAAGCGGTGTATTGATCTACTATTTGATGACACTGTGCTCAGTCAGCAGCAAGTACAACCGACAAGTCAGCGGGCAACCTGCCGGGTTAATGCCCTCCTCCCAGCCAATCAGAATCAAGCATTCTTGAACAAAGTAGAATAAGGTAATATATTCTGGGTTGGGACTTAATGACATGTGGGCCCAGCGGCTCGACCAGTGGAGAACCAGGCTATAATGATACGCTCCCCTACGATACGCAGGGTCACGAGATCAGGGAACCTCACCTGATCTCGTGAGTTCACATTTCAGCGTCTTGCTAGAGATCAATCTGGCCTCCTTCCCAACTTTGAAAACCCATGGATCAGTGTGCTAGGGCGAGGGCGGCTTAGTTACAGCGGGAGTCACACCGTGGCAGAGCAGTCATTGATTTCCACCTACGGGCACGGCCTTACTGACCCCGGCCAATCAGATTAAATAACAAAGTGACGCTCGAGCCAAATCTGGTCTGAAGCAAACAGCTCTGAGCAAAGCTGATTCCTGTTCATCTTCTATCCGTGCCTCTTGCTTCGTCATGAAGTAATAATCCCTCCCCCGAGCACTGATTGGTCTTTCCAGTGTTTAGGTTTTAAATTTGGTTTTGACGGGATCGAGGCCAGACGGCTCTTCAGCGAGAAACTAAACGGGGAGAGCTTGATGGACTCAGCACGAGGCCACCACGACGTACTATATCGCTAGGGGCAGTGCACAGGATTCATTGGACTGACCTCATTGTACATGGGGTCCCTCTTCAGCGAAGGTTGATACTGCTCACACAATACTGTGAAAACTGTCAGTTTACCCCTGGGGAGAAACAAATTAAACAACAAGCATTAGTCAGATTGAAATGTTTTAAGAAAAAATAAAATTCCATTGCGACACCTCTGAGAACTCGTGTTCATGGTGCTTTAACACTGAGCTGAAATAGGTTTGAATCCCCAAATAGACCATCCTTGAGCAAACCCACCCTACCAGCCCAACAATAGCACCGAAGTCGCGTTGGATGAAGTTCCTGCTATAAAACGACTGGATAGTATATATTGTGATAATACTGTCAAACTCAAGATGAGGACTCAACGTATTTCAACCAAATGGAAGTACTCTAAAGGACTCCCCCGCCCCCCCCCCCCCATTAGGTCGTACACATACACACACATCCCTCTTACCCGTCGACTGCGAGCAGCAGAAACCATATGAAGTTGAGCAGGGGCTGAACGAACGGGGGTCCCTTCTCTATGGACGGATGCTTCTCTGTGTACGTGCTGAACACCACGGAAGCACTGTTCTTGTTCTTCAGACAGAGGAACCTGGCATGCGGATGAGAGAGCGGTTAGCATTCAGTGGGAAAGGCCTGCAGGCGGCCTTCAAAATAAAAGTGCTCCTTAAGAAGAACGACTTAAATTAAGCGAGAGACGGTGGCGGAGGCAAACCGAATACAGGATATCAGTGGGTTGGAGGTATTGGCTGGGGTGTTGCCATAACCCCTGACCTAAATGACACATATCTGAATACACTGCAAGTCGCTATGGATAAAGGTGACTAATATATCTAAAAAGTAGAATTTGAAAGAAAAGTTGAGATTTAGGCAAGAAAGAGATGTTGCTCTTTAAAACTGAAACCGCAATAGTGAAGTGAAAATATACTCACTACAAACAGTAATTTTTAGCCCATATAAAAACAGGCCCAGGTGGAGGACAGACGGCTTCTATTGGATGAATAAGGGCTTGGAATATTCCCTTGTCTCTACCAAAGCACTAACAAAAGAACGAACAATTAGTTCATTGTGTGGGCATTAACTTCCTTATCTGAAGAAAAGGGCAGAAATCAAGCTACATCTTCATTTCGAAATAAGCCTCCCCTATTGTTCCACCGAAAAAGATATATCAAGCCATGCTTTATATTGTATTCTTCTTCAATTTAAAGTTGCTTAAAAAATAAAAATCAATGGCACAATGGTCAAGGTCATTGGATGGGTTCTACATGGCTCAGAGGCCTGACATCAGGGGCGTAGCCACATGGGGACCAGGTGGGGCCACGACCCCCCTGGTCAGAGGTCGGCCAGCCCGCTGGCCCCCCCGAGTCTGATAAAAAAGTATATTATTATTTTTTTAATAATAATTAAATTAAAAAATCCTGAACTGAAACGGTCTAAAGAAAGCTGAAATATATGCACTATTAGTTATTTAGTACTATACTACTATTAGTTGCACAATTATTCTTATTTAAAGTGTCATATTGCCACCACAGTAATTAAGCCCTGGCTATGCCCCTGCCTGACATCCATTACACATCATAGGTTGGCATGATGTTGTCCCGTCAATAAGAGGCCCGTGGACTCACTGTAGGACGGCCTGCGCCACAAACATGTCGACCTCGCTGCGGAACCCCCGGGAGGCAGAGTATTCCACCAGCATCTGGGCGCAGCCCTCACCGTCAGACGAATGTAAGAAATGGTAGCGGGACTCGCTGTAGTTTTGCTCTGGAGAGTGGGGGGGGAAGGCGACGTTCACACACACAAACACACAAGCAAGAAGCAGATACATTTTAATAGTATACGAATGACAAGAATCCCGCTGCTCCCTTCAGGAAAACACGTGGTGTGCTTTCTATGTAGATATGGATATGGAATGGATAGGCTGCTCCACTCCAAGCCAAGGTTACGGAAGGGCTGGACGATAAGGCCAAAAATGATATCAGCTGTATATGTAAACCACTGCTAGAGGGAGTAGAGCTAAGGGAGTCATGTTCAGGCAAAATATTTTTCAACATGACATTTATTCTTCCTGTTCTTGAAGCGCTTTGTTTCAACTGTGCCGATAGGCATCATCTTATGCAAAAAAGGCTCGTCATTGCGCCGGTTATTTATTTGTATCGCTTCAATCTTTTTTTCAGTATGGGCTAATGTCTGAAAAACAGACATTTGTTGGTTGTCGAACTTCGGAAGTTTGACGAGCAATAGGGCTGGCCTGTTGGCTATGCTAGCATGATAGAGCAAACCCAAGCTTTCGGAGGGCTCTGTGGGGTGGTAACTGGAAGAGGTCGTTAGTGTTTCCCGTTCTGCTGAGGACTGGTCACTGACAGATTTTGCACCTAATGCTAGTCTGTCCTTGGTCAGACTCAGGTAACCAAACCATTTCCAAATAAACCAAATGTGGTATGACCTTTCTTAGGGGCAATTCATTTGTCTTTGCTGACAGTTTCCTCACACCCTATTTTATGGTAGTCATAGTGAGTTGTTGTGAGTGGGAGGGGCCCGAAACTTGAGTCAACTAGCCCTGGTCAGGGGCACTCATTTTGCAGACAAAATTACCAGAACAGTGCTAGGACTACTAGGATTTCCATACAGGGATTTCCCTCCCTTTGTGTGGCACTGTGTGCATGCACATCATCACACACTGACGTGGCCTATTGTATTCTGCTTTAACGCATTGCACTGACTCAGAGAGCTGCGCCGAGTTAGTGATTGACGCTGTTAAATGTTTATCAGATATTAAAATTGTTTTATCATCCAGCCCGAGGAACGGGTTGAATCCACAATGTCTCCACAGCCTACCTGTAGACAACCTGAGAGCAAGGTGCCTTGCCCCCTTCCTGCTCCTTCATGAACCTAGTCTGTTTTCACTGACAGTTACTTTGTATACAAGTGTGCGCTCCATGACTGAATAGTAATAGCAGTTAATAGCATCTTACCTTTCCACAAGGTAACAGCCAGTAGCTGGTGGAGCTTGGGGTTGCCCAGCTTGCTGGAGCCTCCCGTGGACCACTTGAGGGCCCTGGATACAAACGCTACTCTCTCTGGGGAGTTGTGGTCCATCATGCTGAATATCTTCGCCAGTTGCTCTGCAGGTATACAAATATTTCAGGTAAGCATCCGGTCGGGGTGAACTGGTAAAAGCATTGATATAAATCCAAGTAAACTCTGCTAGCCCACACCCGTTGCATTCATATGAAGAGAAAAGCCAATCTAAAGTTACTACAGAAATTTGTTCTTTGGTTTCCCCTGCAGACAAACGAGATGAAAGTGACTGAATGAAGTGGCTGCGGTGTGTTGGTTGTCCTGATCTGAAGTGTTCAAATCTTCATTTCAACGTGAACAAAGTCGGGTCTCTTCAGTGTATTTTGTCAACAGGCCAATATCAGATGAGCCAGATATAGTGGCAGGTATTCATTACCATGCCAACCTGCAAATGTTCTGAAAATAAATAAATGAAAGGTTTTTTTTCTATGAGGAGAGAAGTCAGATAGTGGCCCTGCAAGTCATGTGGCTGTCACATTGGCCATGTGATCAGGTTCAGCATCACATGTGTACAAAACTTTAAGCCATCCTACTACTACTACTGAATGATGTAGCCACTGGTGCTCTTGTTTTGGTTTCGCCCACAAGAATGCATGGTAGTTAATTAGCCATTGTGTTATCACTGATCAGGCCATGCGGGTGCAGGACAGACACTCACCTAGTACGTCATCTTCAACTTTTGCCTCAGATTTCTCCAAAGATTCTAGTACTAGCATAGAGAGGTCAGCTGCACTGTTTTGCTGTATTAAAGAGAAAAACGTTTTCAATGTTTATTCCATACATTAATATCAGAAAATATAAGAAATATTGAGAACCGTATAGAAATATACACTTAAAACCATGATGCACCTGCCCTGCTATGCAATCTCAGCCTGACCTCTAGTGCAGGCTCAGACTGTTAAACATAAACGTATCATCGTCTACATGTGTGACACATTAAACTGAACAGTTTACTACTTTAACTCTAACTAAAAATCACAGGGGACCACACATGTTTAGATTATATTTCTTATCGCAGTCACATTGCAAACTCAAGCAACAAGACCTTCTAGAAAAGGGGCAGGGTTTGAGAGAGCAGTCCAACATTACCTGGTTATAGCTGAAGAAAAGTAGTGCGCCATGGAACATCAGCTCTCTGGCCTCTGGGTGTTTGGCTTGTGACATATACCTTAGGAGAAACAATCAATCAGTCGTCAATACCTGAAAGTCGATCCATGGCGACTACCAACTTAGGTCTACTATAGCTAGTGGCAAGGCGCGGATGACACGCCTGAAATGTGTGACCGAACCGTACAGTCTATGAGGACCGTACTCGTCATGTTGCAACGTTAGCATCATACGAGCAATCCCATAAATTGTTTGTAGCTAACTAGGGCTAGCTGACAGATGGGTAGTGTAGCTGGTAAGCCACTTGTAAGTAGGTGTACAGACAGGTGTGAGACATTCATCAATAAATAAAAACGGGTATACACAACTCTGTGTCCACACCGGACATCCAAATCAGCTTGATTAATTAGGAGGAGGGGGCGATACATTAACGGTTACGCTGAAATAATTAGTTAACGTTAGCTCGTTAGCAAGCTAAACCAATGTAGGGCTTTAAAGAGATTGACACATAAAACGTACCACACACAGACACAACCCGTCCAGAGAGGGTGTGTTGGCAGCAAACCACAATTGAACCAATCATTTAAGAGCAACAGTAGCAAGGCAAGGTTGTTTGAAAAAAAAAAAAGATCTGGAAGTGTCAGGCCGCAAGACCTAGAGAGATAAAACGGCGTGACTAGCGGCGAGTTCAGACTTCTTACCTAAAAAATAAGGTCCTATACATCTGGTGTGCTTCATAGTAATCCCCCTTTTCCACGCTGGCTCGTAATTTTCCTTCAACCCTCTGCACGCCACCGCGGTTTCTGGCACTGCTGCACCTCAGACCCTCCTGCTCCGACATCTTTGTTTGCTCGGCAGCAGCACTGCCCGACCTAGTGTCGGTTTAACGCAAACGCCAATTGGCTTGAAAAGTGTCCTGCTCGCTCGCCGTACCTTTGATCAACACCCTTCACCAATGACGTACTTTAGGGTTTATTATTTCATCAATTTAAGGTTTGACTTTGTCAACACAATCTCATTGGATCCGTCAACAGAAAAAGATTTCCTACTACAAACAAATATTAAAAACTCCATCTGTCTTTTGTATAATAAAGTACAGAGCAGTTTGCTTATTTATGAATTTTATGCATTTGCATAATTGACTTTTTGGCATTGTATGTTTGTTTGATTCACTTATTAAGTAGCTTTGTACAATATAGTCAGCTAAATTAATTTAATGTTCTAAGTTTTCGATTACAATATACATAAAGAAACCATTTAATTTCCTGGGATTCACTCCAAATAAAGTTACCAACTATTCAAATATCAGCTCTTTATTACAATCCTTCTGAAAATAATAAAAAACACATGTACAGTAGAAAAAAAAGTTTCAAGAGGCTTTACAAAATGTTTGACACTAGTCACAAAATAATTTACAAAGCTTCCTGCTTGAGAACAAACTTTGGACAACAAAATAATTTAAAATGTCTAAATTACAGTGGGCACTTATAGATACACCATATAAAACTCTTCCAGTAAGCATTCATACATATAGATTTACATTCTTATATTTCTGCTGAAACTACTATTAAAATAAATATGAATTGCCAAAAAGCAACACTGACAGATATATTAGTACTCTTAAAATAGATAATTAGTATAGACAAGAAGCCTACATTAATTTGGCGTTCAAGCCATGACTGCAGTTTCTCATGCAATCTCTGGGGCTTTGGCAAAACCTACTTTTCCATATACTTGCTACCATATGGTGGCAGGTGGTCTCGTAGGCCCGTTGGACCAAAGTCCTTAGTGCTGACAAAAAAAGCTAAATTACAATAAAGCCAATACAAATCCCAGTTCAGTCTGTAAAGGTCCTGTATATAATATATCAGAGATCATCTAATTTCACCATGCTTTCTCTGTGGTGTGCGAGAGTCAAATTCTGGTCGTTTGACAAATGTCAGGTTGTTTACCATCCAAAATTGTGGTGTTCAGACTAGTTCATAATAAAAAATAAAAATAAACACAAATGGATGTGTTGCAAGACACAACGACGCCATGAAAAGGGATTCCAGCTCCAGTAACACCCGACCCATCCACTGGACAGGGCACACAGTCGTATTCTTAAAGAACACCAACAGTCATGTTCTTAAAGAACAGGGACAAGTATTACATTGGTCTACACCACTTCCATATAGGATAGTTCCCCACGGAACTGAAGTAGTGATGGGAGAGAGGTAGAACGAGAGGGAGGGCTCCTCAGTCGTTGCTGGGTATACCGTGCACCCTGAGCCGGTACATACACGTGTACTCCTGGTTGCCCCAGTTGGAAAGAATGCGCACCTCAATGATCTGGAAGGCCTGCTCATTCTCCTCCTGGTTCAAAAAAAAAATAATTACATACACACACACACACACACACACACACACACACACACACACACACACACACACACACACACACACACACACACACACACACACACACACACACACACACACACACACACACACACATATTGTTCCAACATGTTAACAGAGAACACGTTTTTCTCTTCATCTTCCCTGGCACTAAAAAACTAATAACAAAGGTCACTACAGAAATGGAAAAACAGAAGGGTCCAATCTGAATGTGTAGGATCCAAATGTGGTCAGTTAACATTTACGGCATTCAGCAGACGCTTTGATCCAAAGCGACTTACAATAAGTACATTTGTCAAAAGTTTGTAGAGTGCAGCATTGTAGAGAGCGGTGAGGAGAACTTACGGTCACGTGGTACATTTGCATCGCTTCTCCATCCTCTTCATAAGAGTAACTGCCCAATAGCAGCCCTTCCTCCTGGCCCTCGTCATCCAGACCCTAAAAATGGGGGGGGGGGGGGGGTGGGCAATTGGGGATGGCAAGACAAGATGTACTTCATTAATCCCAGTCGGATAATGTGGATGTCACAGCAGAAGTACAGGACATTAATTATAAACATAATAGTCGTATCTGAATTATGCAAACAAATATACACAAAACAACAACAAAGAAAAGGGGGCGTGTGTCTAACGTAGACGGTGAAGTCCCGCGGTGCGCTGCGCAGGGCCCCGCTTGGGGCCAGGGCTTTGGGGATGTGCTCCAGGGTAAAGGCCGTGGGCTGGACCTTCATGGACAGACGGATCACCAGGTAGCCCATGGAGCCCCTGAACGCCCAGCAGTTCCCCGGCTGGACGTCTGGCTGGATACACAGGGAGACAAAGCCGTGAGCCACGAGTCCGCGGACCTTTAATCCATTGGTACCATTTAGTCACATAGCAGAAAGTGTACCATTGTGCTACCACCCCCGGGCAGGGCTCCGGTCTCTTGCTCAAGGATGCCTACAGGGAGGCTGCAGACATGGGGGATTTCCTCCACCCACTTACCCCAAATTAGGATTCATAAGGCAGGGCATTCTACTCCCAGCCAGCATGTTCGGTGTTCAAAGCCCAATTTCTGCAGTCTACCTGTAGGCATCATTGAGCACGGTTGCTAACCATTACCGGCTCATTAATGCCACGTACCGTATGAAAAACATAAAAGTCAACTAAATGACTGCTAAAATGTAATAATGCAGGTTGTAAAGTTATATTATTATGTTAAACTTGACCGCCTTACTTGGATGACAACTCGAGGTGACTGGGAGAAATACCACAGAGGAAGACCGAACAGGCTGAGCAGGGCCGTCCTGGTCTCGTAGGTCTCCGAGCAGCGTGTGCTTAAGATGCTGCCACCTGTGGGTGAGAGGCCATCATTACCCATTGTGCCTTGCAATAAATGATCCATCCATGTTAATGCGTTGTTAGTGATAGTAATCAGGAGCAGGGTCTCGGACCTCCAGACTCCAGGGCGTAGTCTGCTAGGCCGGTGCGGTCCTGGGAGTAAAGTCTGAGGGCGTTCCTCACCATCCGTTGCACTTCCTGGTTAGTTGGAGAGTAGAGATAAGAGAGGTTAATGTTAAAGATTTAAACGACTGACTGTTCAAATGGAGCTGCACATCAAGTAAGGGGGAGGTCAAATAATGATCCAACTTCATGGTAGTCCCATGATATATCATACATATGATAAATAAACACGTTTATTCCCTATTGCTGATAGTTATTTTTATTCCATTGTCAGTAATTCAAAATGATAACCTTGTGTGCTAGTGTATCTATCCAGCAGTCGTGTTCAATTTCCCTCAACAACAACAACCGCTGCCCGTGAGCCAAAGACCAGAACAACCATGGTTAAAGCCACCAAATCAAGAATTTATTTTCCACAGACAGGGTGTTCCACATCTAGGGCCCCATGTTCCATTCCGAACGTCTGCAGCCAAACCGGTAGGCCTCCTTGATTCCCGAACCCCTACCTGCTCCTCAATGAAATCCCATTAACTCAATTCATTTTAATGAATCTTACTCCTTCTAGAAATACCTTCCAATCTGCGGTGCTCCGGTCAAACCTACCTTTCTATACACTTGCTACCATAGGTGCATGGTTGCACATTTGGTCACATTTGAATTTAAAAAACACATCCGGATCAGAGTCATTAGTGCGGACCACAAAAATAAATAATGTATCCTGACATCAATGCCACGGACTTATTGTAAATACCTCCTCCGTCACTCCGGCCCCGGCCGCATTCAGGGAGTCCACCACAGTCTGCGTCACCACAGTCTGGCGGTGGTTGTGGTCCTCCTCCTCCTCGTCGTCTACCTGCTCCCCACGGCGCTGCTCCAGCTGCTGCTCCAGCTGCTTGCTGACATTCCTCAGGATGCTGAGCTCCAGGGAGGCCAGCGAGGCTCGCAGGTCGGCCCCGCTGACGTAGCGCTCGGCCAGCCACTCCAGCAGCGAGTCGGGGAGGGCCGCCTGGTCGTCAGCGCCGTCGCCAGGGGAGTCGGTCGGGGAGAGGGACACCAGCTGGTTGCCATACAACAGGGCCCTGAGCTCCTCCCTCACCTGGGCTCGCACCTGGGAGAAGAGCTGACGGAGGAGGAGGGAAAAGGACACCATCACCAGGAGGTGCTGCTGGGGGGGGGAGACCCCCATGTGGAGCCTAGGAGTTCATGTGGGAAGGAACATCGACTAAATCCACCTAAATAGATTGAAGTCATGATTCAATCAGGATATCAAGTTTCATCATACAACCATCAAAGACTGAGGTCTGTCAAAAGTAGATGCATTAAGTTACTAAATAACTTTTAACTCCAATACAAGGTCTATACACGCAGTGTGGTGGTGAATTTTAAGTAACATATCTATCTATATAAATAAAGAGATCTGGGGAATATGCGGTAAGTACATTTTTTTTTGGTCCTCCTACCGTCTCCTGGATGTTGTCCAGACGGTGACAGTGGTCCTGACATCCCCTCAGTCCGTTCAGGTCCTGTCTGACGCCCCCCAGTGCCGTCTCCAGTCGGGAGACATCAGACCGCAATGCATCATGGGACTCACTGTCCACACCGCTGAGAAAGAGATTACCGCTGAGAAAACTACAAAATCAATAGAACCCTTTTACACAGGCGGTGTAGGTTAAAACAGGCGTAGCAAAGCATTGGTCAGCCCCTTTCATGTCCCAGGGCACGCTAAATCTAGAATATACTATTCTAGTATATTTTACTACTTGTGCCCTGGTATATCAAAGAGCAGAATCTGCACACTTTACAAGGACAGTCAGGTCTGACTTGCAATGCATCCCTGTCTGTAGTACCTGACCGATGTCTGCTGCCTCGAGGCTGAAGTTGGCTGAAGGGTTGTCGTCGTCGTAGTAACCGCCTCCTGTCTCTGCTGCACCTCCTGGAGGGGTGGAGAACAAAGCAATAGTTTGGTTCCATTAGTAGTTCTAAAGAGATTCCCCTCAAACTGGCTTCCTAACTCTCAAGAGGTCACACAGGATGAAACATAATATAATCAATAGACATTGGAACAGACAAAACTTTAAAAAAGTACTTATTTGCAAAATAAGAGAATAATGAGAGAAGAGGGCAATAGAAATGTCTGAATTGAACAGTGTGTTACCTCCATTTTAGCTGTAAGGGCTTGCAGAAGTTGTTCCAGTTCAGCCATACGGAATGCCTGGCTCTTCTGCTGAGCCATATACTGCTTTCGAGTCTGGAACAAACCCATGAGATACTGAACAGAAATCCTCTTGCACAACCCAAAACCCATCAAGAGCCCTTATGCCTGTTAATCCTTATGCAATGCCTACTCCAATGTACATGTTTTCGTTGGAATAACAACTCTTGGGAACCAAAATGGTAAGGAGGCTCCTTATTTTAAAATACACATAATTGACGCAAACAAATGACTCATCCAGTGTCCATTACCTTCCGACATGGCGTTTTGGAATTATATTTGTTTAAGTTTAAACTCCACGATTACAGACCCTACCATTTTAGCCTTGTGTATGGTCCTCTACATTGACCCCACTAGCACATGAGCATCCCATTACATCCCCCGCTCAGCCCATTAGCTCACCTGCTCCCTGTGTAACCGGTCCTCATCCAGCCTGAGCTTCATCTCAGCCAGCTTGGCCTCCAGCAGTCCGTCCAGCCAGGGCTCCAGACCGGCCCGCTCCGGCTCCGCCTGGTCCTGGTCCTGCACCACCACCACCAGCTGCTGCTGCTGCCGGAGGCCCTGGTACAGCCCCAGGACCTCGCCGTGCATCCGCTCCGCCCGGTGACCGCTGTCCTCTATGCGCTCCCACAGCTGGGCCAGACTCTGCTCCAGCAGCCGCAGACGCTCAGATCCCCCGGACGAGGCCTCTTCGCCCTGCGGGGGGGGGAACAGCAGTGCATGGCTTTACTTCAGAGATGGACTTCGACGCAGACATTTCTCCGAGCTAAGTTTTATTTGAAGCCATGTGCATTCAAAAACAATCCAGAGACAGTGTAATTCCGAATGGAATTTTTTGGCAAGTAGGAATATAACTTTGTACGTTTTTTTTTTACGTCTTTTTTTTACAACATATTACAAATTTCCAACAAATAAATATATAAAAATACATAGTCGAAAGAAAACTATTGAGTGCAGGTGCTATGTGCAATTAGGTGTGGATGGAGACTCAATAAGGACCAAGGCAGCATTGGATGAATTCAGAAATAATTAATCTAGTTTTCACTACAATGCAACAGCGGTCCACCGCATCCCTGCTTACCTCTTCTCCTTCCCCTCCTTCTTCTTCTTCTTGCATGGCAGGAGGCAGATGAGGAGGAGGAGGTTCAGTGAAGACCTGGAGGTCTGTGGCCCGGTCCGGGGGGCTGGGGCCAGCCTGCCCGCTGCTCTCCTGGGGAGGCTTCAGCATGGCGGCCAGGCCAGGGATGCTGGTCAGGGGAAGGGCGTCCCTCCAGTCTGACCCGTCAACAGGCAGCATGGAGGACAGCACGTCTCTGGGGTCCCACCACCCCAGGAGGGCTGAACAATATTTAGTGTTCAGTATGCGCGACAATAACCAATGAGACGTATCAGATTATGACCTTTGAATAGGTCATGCGTGTAGAATGACAAAAAAAATGTTGACTAATTTACCAGACAGTAGAGGTAACAGGAGGAGAAGCAGTGCAACCCTGAATAGATTTGGAAGGCACCTGCGAAATACAAGACCAGATCCTCCTTGTTAATGCAAGGCTCAGTTATAGGATGCAATAACATACATTTGTTTAACTGCAAGCAAAATGCATTAGCAGATCAAAAAATAGATATAAATAATAAATGAGGTGTCAAGTTCCATGAAGCAGAAAGCCTCAGGCTGTTTAACCAAACATCAAATATCACTAAAGCCCTACTCCTAATGTTATATTCCTATTGGCAAAAGTGTGAACTCACCAGACCAGGAGAAAGTTCTTGAGGAGGGACATGAAGGAGGAAGTGTGATACCATCCTCTCTCCAGCCAGCGCAGCACACTGGATCCTACCTGCCCTGGACACACATGAAGGGCAAGGGCAGGATTAGTCTCACAGTGTCCTCTATCCTGTGGTCCCTGGATTAGGGACTTAACAGACAGCCACCAACTCGGTTAATCATGCAAGTCACAGAGAGACCGGAGATCCAAGCGGCTGGGAGGGAACTATACTGACCCACCTACTAAGGAACTCTATACACCTCTCGTTGGCTGCCGTCACAACAATGCATGCATTTTCACATGACTACACTAACAGAAAACGCATTAAAAACGCAGACCAGAAAATCAACGATGGCACTAAAGAAGGTCGTCATGCCGAAATCTAAATTGCAAAGCCAAAACGTAAAACCATGCACAAGAGTGACTTTGAACAGGGAATGTTGACGTCCAAAGTCAACCAATCAGCTAAAAGCATCAGTACGCATGCGCCCTCTCTCTCTCTTAGAGCGATAGAGAAAGCGAGAGCCAAAGCCAGAAAGAGTGAGCCGGATCGGGAGGTGCAGGAGCGTTGTAACCTGCAGACGGGCCAGATTCCCTGAGGTCAGACAATCGCTTCTTGGTTACAACCCATCCAGCTGAGCCAGCCCTCTGAGCTAGCTGCCAAACATAGGCTCCTAAGGAGGAATATGAGCAAGATGTACAATCACAAACACGAGAATCTCTTCCCATATCTAGACAGTCAAACCAGAAAGTCCTGACGTGTACGAAGATAAAGTCAACACAGATCCGTTATTTGGATAGAACTTATTGTATTCTATCCAAGTATTGAAGTGTTTTAAAAGTAGGTCAAATAACCTGCAGAGGACGAGGCAATCCACAACAAGCCCAACAACAAGTAGAGAACCGAAGACAGAAAGGAGTCTGATGATGAAAATGGTGAGGATGACGGCGATGAAGAGGAGGCGACGATGGAAGGTGGTTGTGTCGGCTTGTCCTTGGGGTCGTCACCTGCTAATACCCGCACCGTTTAACATGACCACATGTTATAACCTACATGTACCATGTAGGAAAGCCAAATGGAGTAGACAGTCCACTCTGTATTTTACTAGTACTAAACAGTCCACAGTGTATTTGAACTAGTTCTAGTAACATCACATTGAACCAGACTGTTAAGATGACGTAACAAGTACTGGCAACATCACTTTGAACCAGAATGTGCAATGGAGGAACGGTCTAGTCTAGTTTGGACACAACCAAAACAAATCCTGTTTAAAAACAATGCTCTAAAAACAATTCATTTATTCCTCTTCTATACTAGTTTAAACCATGTTCAAAAACAGCTGCATTATTAAACTGAGAAAAGAAATGAATTGCATGTTAAAAACAATGCCCTGAATATGCCCTACATGCTTTAAAAATATAAAGATCTGTGATAAGCATCAATCACAACACTACACTTGATGCTTCTTTCCCTTTCATGGAGAAAGGGAAGGACAAGTTTACGAGAAACCTAATCCTGCAGCTGACACGTCGTGAAACAATCACTGAGAATTGGACTGTATGCGTTTCCTCAAGAATACTCACACAGAGATCTGTTCTGTTTCTGGTCACCCGGGCCCGCTGAATCCATGTCTCCACCTAACCTGGAGGAGGCTGTGGAAAAATAAATTAATAAAATAAGCTCAGATTTTGTGATAGTTTAAGCCCCAAAGATTTGTGAGAAATTCCAACATGGCCTCAGTACTACACCGCCGGGCTGAGGAAGAATTTGCATTTCCCATGGAAACAGCCAAAGCAAAAAGGGTGGAGACGTATTTGTTTGAGAATGGATCATTACAGGTGACAGGAACCCATGCTGCATCATTAGCATAAACAAAATGAAAATCAAATCGATCAAGTCTATCACCACCGTGAGATTGTTGCCGGGTTCCATTGACTGAAAACATGGATTCCCTCCTCGTGCAGAGACCAGTGTTTCGAATAAAGAAATAAGATGCCTTAAGAGAAGCCAAACACTATAACCAAACCCCTGTGGAAGAAAAGACCACCTAGCACAAATCAGAAATGGCAGTTACATCAGCTTTCTCCCTTGATAGGACGGCAAAGAGAGACACTTTTACACCAAAAAAAGTGAAAGCTGGAGAAAACTCCTGGTTAGAAGACCCTCCCATCGTGGTTCCGATGAGTTCCAGTGACAATATCATTCGACCCCTACTCAGTACCTTCATTACCCAATTTTCCTATGCCAGCATCAGCAGGTCTCAAGCGCCAGTGGTCCCAGCCATGCTGGACAGCCTGCCTGGCCTGTGAGCCTAACCTTCGGAAGACCTGCAAGCCTAGGTTCAGTATCGACACGGCAGAGACCATGGCCTCTCTGCCAACGGCCAGGATCCAAGGCACAACACCTATAAGGGTTTGATGGAGCAACACCTCTAATTACAATGGAGACCAGATATGAACCATTGAAGGAAAAGGGTCGGTAGTTGTGGATGGTCCAGCTACCTTCATGGTCCAGGTGCATCTTGAGCAGCACGTATTTGTAAATCAGTGTGAAGAGCAGAGCCAGGGAGGCTGCCATCTTCCTGCATACACGCCTCACAGAGTCCCACATGGACACAAACACACCTGATAGAAATATCAGTCTCATGCATTACTGATGCCCGATGTGGAGATGATTAGGATAAAACTTGTTTTGTATATCAGTTGAAAATGCCATTAGTGATGTTACACGACACCCAAGCAGGATCACTCCATGCAAAATCACCAAGAATAATCGAATAAGTCAACAAAAATGTTTTATTACGTAAGCCTTCGAGAACAGGAAAAGTCTCCCTTCAAGCACCCATAAAATATCACCATATTGCATAAAAAAATCAAAAACAAAAAGCAGTCCTAACTGAAATGGTATTTCCAACTTAAATCCAACTCCAGTTCACCCTCCTCTGCTTAGTGCTACCCCGCCCTCTGCTGGAACAACCAGACCATTGCCTTACCCGGCTTCCCCTTGCGGCTCCTGTCCCCGCAGTAGATGATCGAGGTGGGGGACGTGGCAGCCGGACTGACCAAGGTCCCCTGGTGCTGGGCACCTGAGTACAGCGCCGACGACGGCCCCACGGGGAGTCTGGAGCTGGGGTTGGGGAACTTGGCGGAGCTGTGGAGGGCGCTGGGGGCCTGCTTCCTCTCTGAGGGCAGGGAGTAGTCCCTACAGGGGTGGCCGTTGACCATGGAGGTCTGCGTCTGGGCCGGGATGCTGTGGCAGCGTCCGTCTCCGCTGCCGACCAGAGAGCTGTTGGACAGAGCGGTGCTGTGCTCCAGGAGGATCGTACTGTCTGGGATAGAGGTCGGAGAGGACCAGTGTAAAGATAGCGTACAGCTGACTACGATAGTATACTACTGTGTGCACTGTCTATGGATAAACAGGCTAATCATACGGTAAACCTTAATCAAAATGCAAAAGTTATGTAAATGTACCTTGTGGATCTTCATCGTCGTCCAAACCTGTGTATCAGAGGAAGACAAGATCAATCAATCAAGATAAGCCGTAGGATTCAACAAGCAAGCTACTCATATCCACGTGTGCAATAACATCCCAACCGAATCCCTGTTCGTCATAACCACCATTGACCCAGTGCAACCATGTTCAGCGTACCCCAGTAACTGTCCATCAGGGTCTTCTCCTGGTAGGAGGACTCGTCCAGCATGGAGGAGAGGAGGGAGGCGTCCGAGGCCATGCTGTGGAGGCTGCTGTCGAGGTGCTGCTGGTGGAGGGAGGGTCTGCGGGGGGTCTGGAGGAGAGACTGCGAGCAGGAGACTGACAGGTGTGGACGCCGCAATGACTTGGACGAGCTGTTGATCGACGGCCTAGCGGGGAGAAGGAGAATTATTCGGAAGATCAACACATGCTGGTAGGCAGCTGAATGCAGGGGAAACTCTGCTTCCTACCAGTGTAAACAATAACAGTAGGCCCGTTCTAAATGTACAATCTAGATGTTCAAGACAGCCCTTGAACAACATGCGTCTTAGTTGCATGAAAAGTGGCACAGGGATACAATTAAATTGACGGCTGTTGTCCTACAGCCCCAAATAACCAAAAAGTTATGCTGTATTATATTTTAAAATATAGCTGCCATTTGGTGGACACCTATACATTTTGTCTTACAATACTGACACTGCCAGGGTTAGGGGTTAAATTCCGAGCAAAGTGTTACGGACGAATACACGTAATATTATTGCCATGCTCCAGTGGAAGGATACACAACCACCCTTTTTGAACACTCACCTCCCCTCAATTATGTTTGAAGTACCCCTATTCTACCACCAGGTAGCCATATTATGAAATGCTTTAAGAGACAGAGGAGACTCGAAGAGACAGAAGCCCGTCTTTCTACACCCACTTACGTCTGTTCACTCCTCGGCGGCCCGCCCAGGCTGAAGGAGGTGCTGCCATAGGGCAAGCCGCGCTCATGGGGGGGCGTGTGGATCCTCAGGCTGCGTCTGGACATGGTGGCGGGGGGCTGTGGGCACGGTCGGTCCGGTTGGTCGGATCTCTCTTCGTCCAACACCGCCCACCAGTAGCTGGACGGATGAGAGCCAATGAAGAGATGAGAACTGAATGAAACGGCACTGTGCTCGTCGCAAACTGGGGATGAGTCCCGGCCGAAAGAGCCTGGGTTCAATCTCGCCTCCCCGCACGTTACCGGTGGGCAGCCTTGAGAACAATATCCAACCCCTAGATGATCCTGAATGACCAGTGTATGAAGTAGCTGTACGTCGCTTTGGATAAAAAGGCATCAGCCAACATGGCTCGATTATATTAAATACAATAGTTCTCCAAAAAGTGTCACATTTTTGGGGTCCTGCCTCTTTTGCCCGTCATAAGGTCCCCCTCTGGTTTACCCGACACAGCGAGGCAGTCAACAAGATCCAAATGGCCCAAAGAAAAAACCCCTCTAGGAAGTTCAGGATGGACCAGTTTGGACTATATATATAAAGCCTTTGGGAGTCCGGTTCCCCCTGGGATGTCCCAGCAGTGTCATGTTCTCCGGCTAGTGCAAGGTTGAACAGGAAACACCTTACAGGATAACCCAGAACAATAACCACAAAAGGGATTAAGTAGACAGCAGGAAAGTAGGGAGAACAGCTAAACTTGGCGGGTCTTAATAACAGCTACTGGCATTCGAGACACTAGGCTGGAATGCCACAAACACACACGTTCTGCGAGTGGCCAAAACAGTATCAGCCCAACTGCAAGGCTAATCTACAAGACATGCCGTTAGATCAATGACCTTTGAATTCATCCAGCATGTCACATGGTTTACAGGCAGACAGAGACCTAACTCTGAGACAGATTAAGGATGAACACACAGACAGACGATAGTAAGTGTGCCACACTGAAGCCGATCAAAACAGTAAGGTAGATCAAAAATAAACAGTTGGTTCCTTACAAACTCCTTTGCAGTCTCCCACCCGAGTCTAAAAGGGTGCCACATGAAAAGGGACCACTGCCAATAGTTATATTAGATGTACTACATATACAGCAAGAAGTAAAAATAGCATCATTTCAAAAAAAGCACAACACCCACACACACAAATAGGATAGGATCCAAGTCACCAGGGAATGATCACAGACAGAAACCAACAGTAATACACACAGGTCAGTCCATCCCCAGCACTCCAGAGTACCCTCCTCGTCATCGGTGTTCATTCCACGGTGAACTGAAGGCAAGACATCACACACACGCGCACATGTATTCTTATAGCATCAAGCACCTTAGCCCTGCTTACTGTACTGCTGCCGCAGCAGCGATCACTTCCTGTTAGCATGCCGGACAGAGCAGCAGCAGCAGCAGCTTACTGATTAACTCACCCCTCCCTCTCCCTTCAGCTACCACCTGTTTAGACTGCCGGCAGTATTTTCAGTGTTTGATCGAGTATCGCCGAGCTCAAAGACCCCCATATTACAATATAAATTGCCAGATATTGAACTACTAGCATGAACTAGTATCTGTAAATGCAGGAAAGTATGCTTATTCATAGTCTTACCCACAATGTCCAGACTACCTTCAGCAAGATGCCTTACCTTTCCTTGTCCTTAATAACATCTCAAATCAAATGCACTTTAAATAAGGACAATCTTAAATAGTTTACCACTAATATGGTAGATTAATTTAATCAGAAAGCTATTGATTGCTTTTCTTAAGGTCTCATTAGCCTTTATAGGCGTTCACAATTACCCATTTGAGATAGAGGGGTGCCTGGAGAAGATGAGTGCAGGGGATGAGCAAGTCTCTTCCGAAAACATGAAAAAGTTACATTGCATACAATTCTCTGCAAGTCTAAAATGTGATATGAATGGAGTTTGTTTTGCCTAGTCAAGACATTTATTGAATGAATTTGAAGAAACAAATTATGGAACAGCCAGCGGCTACATAATACAAATTACTAAATCAGTTGGCACACCATTGTAGGCTACCTTTGGATTACCCAGCTTCCCTCTCATTGAGCCAATTAAAGATTTTCTAGGGAAGTCCTCATTGTCACTGCTGTAGCTTTAATTAGACTACAGGGGGCAGTAACTGCTGATTGGTAACAGGTGAAATCACCTGCCAGAACCACAGTTTGGTTCTTCCCCGACTGTTTGACTCTTTTGGTTACCGTTTAAAAATCAATTGTGTTTGACGCATGAGAAACGAGTCACGGCACCCGGTCAACAGAGCCCCGTTTCACTTACCACTGGTAGAGAATATAGACGTAGAGAATTGGGCCCGGCTAACGTCCTATTCCAATCAGCATAGTCAGCTTTAACAGCAACTTCAGAGGAGCTTTAAATAGCTCAACCAATCGGCTTGGAATTATGACACGCTGGCGGAGAAATGAACCAATCATAGCCCATGGTGGGCGGGACCCCGCGAAAAACAAAATGTCAACACTTTAAGGGACTAAAGGCAGCCAACGCCAACGACGACACATAAAATTAACACTCTTTGTTGTATTAGCGTGACACATATACTTACCTTTGGAGAACGCCCCGATGTGTTTTCTCCTCGCCACTTCAGTTACGTGTCAGTGACGCAGGTGTCCTTTGCTACGGCTTGTGATGCTAACCAAATACTGGCAAATCGACTATTAAATTTAGTTTTCTTCAAAAGGCACTAACATAAAAACACCAGAATAAAAATATATTCGTCAACAGTCATGTGGTTCTGCATCAAATGTTAAATGTTTTGTCCACTGGCTCCAGACTTCTTGCTAGTGCGGCATCCCACCTAGTATGACTGTGTGATTTGACCGGTCTATATACACTTACGGTGTATTACCGCCCCCCTGTGGTTGGAAGGGGGTGTATAAAACCAGCACCAATTGCTGCTGCTATTATTGCCTTATTTTTTTTGAAAATGTGTATCTATATTGATTATAGTATTCCAAATAATAACGAATAAAAATATTCATAAATAATCAATTATAGTTAATGGAAGAAATGTGAAAGAAAGAAACCCGCAAATCGGGCAGTGGTGAACCGGATGTAGAATCTCCGCGTGGCAGGTCACTGCAGCCAGCAACACTGTGGGCACGTGTATGGAAGGGATTCACTGAAGACCGGTAAATGTTTTACTTTTTCGAGTTTTCATTATTCTTATAGAAATTCATCATCATATTTATGAATCTTTTGCATATCAGTTTACCTATGAAATGCGTCTGGTCTTTATTTAGCTGAAATAGCAAACGCATTGCGGAGGTAGCCCATGCCATGCCCAAAGTTTAACTCCCATAACGTTAAAACACGTAATACCGGCCACTTTCGAATGATCTACAGCTCTAAGATAAGAGCAACGAGATTTATTGAAAATAAAAAATGCATGATCCCACCATTGGCAATCATGTTAAACATAATTTGAATATAGCCAATTCGCAAAGGAGTTAAAAAGTATAGAGGTTATTTATAAAGAGACATTTCCTACACTACATTCATCCCTTCATTGGTTTCGAATCGTCCCATTTTAGATTTCCAGAAAGCAACAATGACATCCCTAGCCCACCAACTGAAGAGGCTTGCCTTGCCTCAGAATGACCCCAACTTGTTCACCCGGAAAGAGGTCGCCTCGCTTCTTTTCGACCCCAAATATGCTGCCACTATGGACAGGACCACCTTCTACGCCCTCGGTGAGTAGTCCTTGGGATTCAATCTGTGTGTGTGTGTGTGTGTGTGCATTACAGCTTGCTTGCTGATTCAGTCTTCTTCTCTGATTTCCGTCCTTAATCGTCACATATTTATTCGTATTATCTTTAGGGTGTAATGGACTCGAAGAGCTTCTAGGAATCGAACCTGCGTTCGCAGAGTTCCAGGACACACTATTTAACCAGGGCTCCGTGATGTTGGAAAGGAGCGTCCAGTCGAAGGAAATCAACGAGAAACTAGACGAGGGGATCTCCCTCTTCCTCGCACGCATCTCACCTTACTTTCTCCTCAAGCCAGCCCAGAAGTGCTTAGAGTGGCTCATACACAGGTATGGTTCTTAACCTAATCTTAAATCTTGATGTTAAATTCAATGGTATGTTCAGTGCAGAGTGACAGTAGTTGTTTGCTCATTTCTACACAAGTGTTTTTATGATGACTTATGATTTTTAGACCTATATCTATCTATACATAAAGTATCTGAATGCTTAAAAATGGCTATACAAAGTATTACTAATTCTGTACTTATACATCTATTCTACAAACAAACACACCTTGCATTGATAACAGTGCGACTTCTCTTATAACTTTGTGTTAATCTCCCCTTAAATTCCTGAAGAACCGTCGATAAGTTTAATATGCAATATATCTTGTAGGTTCGTTATATCTTATATATTGAGGCTAGTAGGCTTTAAATCCCCCATTACTTCCAATCAAATCCTATCATCACATCCCCTTACCTATTTTGAACTGTGTTAACAATTTGTTCCAACTAGGAAATGCATCACAGCATCGAAGTGCTCAGAAGGTCGTCTTTAAGTGTCTTTGTTTCTCCCTGGCCTGCATCATCCCAGGTTTCACATCCAGCTGTACAATGTGGACAGCCTGCTGGCGTGCACACTGCCCTACCACGAGACCAAGATCTTCTCCAGGGTGGTCCAACTCCTGAAGATCAGCGAGCCAACACACCGCTGGCATTGGCTGCACGCCTTACAGGTGTGTGTGTGTGTGTGTTTACGCAGGTAGCTTTATTTATGCTGTCGTACCAGATGTAATTATATGCTTCTGTCCAGAATTTGTTATTATCTTGTCTTGGTATGAGAGAAAAATAAACCTAGACATGGTGGTCAATTGTTTTGATGTAGTTGTATGGACAGTGAACATATACAACCTAATTTGTCTTTTTGCGTACAACTTAACGTGGATGCGGCCCCCATTTCTTTGGTTGGTGTGTGTATGTGTTTAGAGGAGCGGCGTGCCATTAGCCAGAGGAACCCTGATCACTCACTGCTACAAAGACCTGAGCTTCATGGACTTCATTTGCACCATGGTCACCAAGGCTGTCGAGGTAAGCACGGACGTGTCATCGCATGTGACATGCATGTGAATACAATGCATTTGTTTCTCTCTCCCTGTCGGCCAGTCTATGTGCCATGCCTTTTGAACTTGTACTGATGTTACTTTTTCATGGAAAAGTCCAGTGTAAAGGACATATTTTAAAATCTCCCTGACTCATTAATTTGTCATAGCCTGTATGCTGAATGTGAATGCACGTGATATTAAACAAAAATGGTTTCAATAGTAAAACTCATGCTGACTGTAGTTTACAGAATCCCTTTTCAATGAATCTCAATTCGGAAATACAATGAAGAAATGCCATTTTTTCATCTCATATCTTCCAACACACAGAACGTGTACATTGGCCTAATGCCTCACCCCTTTACTGCATGAAATCCTAATCTCTGATTTTTTTTTTTTGCTCAGGCATATTCTACACACTCGACCACCCACTCTCAGCTCAGAGTGGTCTTCTCCTTCTACGCCTCCACCATGGTGTCTACTCTGGACGCTGTGGACAAAGTGACGGACACCATCATCTCCAAACTGCTGCCCTTTGTTCAGAAGGTAACAACATCTGTGTCATTCACGTCATTGAATGAATATTGGAGATATCCCTGATAATTTCCCTGAAAAACGCCCCAAGATGTATTTGGATAAAAAGTTTTTTTGCGAAGCATTGCTTTCACATTTGTCCACACTTTACTTCACCTCTATGAACCACTTCAAAAATGCCTTTGTTAAGCTGGTGACCCCCATGTTGCCCTCTCCCTCCCCAGGGTCTGAAGTCGTCCGTGACGGACTACAAGGCGGCCACCTACATGATCGTGTGCCAGCTTGCGGTGAAGGTGGTGATGGAGGGCAGCCTGGTCAACACTCTGGCCCTGCACGTCGCCAAGTCCATGGTCAAGGAGCCCGTGCTCACCAAAGAGGGCCTGGGCTGTCTCATCGTCCTGCTCCAGAACCAGAAGAAGGACTCTGTAGGCCCCAAGTACGTATTGGTGCATCATGGTTGGTTAGCCCGATGGGTTTAATGTGACGAACTACGTGGTCTCTGCAAACTAATGCTATTAGCTCTAGCCCCTGCCTGCAAGTCAGCACCCTTGAAGTCCAATGAATGGAAACTAGCCCAACGCTAGCAAATCCTCACATTTATATCCAGGCATTAAGGCCATATTTATCATTATCTCCTAAGTTTTCATGCAATCCGTTGATCAGGAAAAGTAGTAGGTGAGGACAAATTCGGAAAATCTTTAAATATCGATTGAAGTAAATTCTCAACCTTCAGAATGTTTTGTTTGTTTGTGCTGCAGAGCCTTCGGCCACCTGTGCAGCGTGAGCTCCCTGGTGGAGAGCCTCCAGGCCATGGCGCTGGTTCACGACATCAGCCCTCTGCTGCACTACCTGCTGCCCCTCCTGGTCCACTCTGTGGTCACCGAGCGCTACGGTACGGAGCCACCCTACGCGGGGTGGTTAGTCATGGCAGCAGGACATGGCGGGATGTTTGTTCTAAATTTTCTTTTGGAATAATCCAGGAAATAGTTTTCTTTGCTTTAACAGCTTAATATAACTTTCTAGGATTTTTTTTATTTTAGACTGATGGATTTAGTTTTTCGAACCGGGCTTAATTTATTAGTTTATTCTGTTGAAAATGACAGTTATAAAGTCCAGTAGTAAGAGCTAGCCATTACACTTAGTTCCTCCTTTTCATTGGATGAATGCAAACCCATGACTTTGCAGACGAGATGGAGCAAGACGCTGAGGTTCCCGCTCACGGCCTGCTGCTGGAGTCCGTCGTCCGGTCCCTCCCCCTGACCAAGGGCCTGGACAACACCGTGGCCAGGTGAGCACCCGGCCTCATAGCCACGCCAACCACCCCATACCTCATCAGTCTGACGGTCCCATTACTTCATTTCTGTTCTGTATACAAAACTCTTGTGGTTTTCCACGTGCAGGCTTCTCCTGGTGGAGTATCTGGGCCTGGGTGCACCCACTGAGGAGCACACCGCCGCCCTCAACCAGAGACTGCTGCCCCTGGTGCGCCTGTTTGAGTCAAAGTGAGTGAATCCCTTAGGAAGCGGTTGGTTTGGTGCTCTGCCCGTGACTCCACCGCGGCCTAGGAGTAGGAATGCATTTTTTTACGATGATGGATTTAAACTGGCAGTGCGGTCTGACTGGGATGTCACCTGCAGGTACTGCGGCGCCCTGGACGGCGCCCTGTCGGGTCACGTGTGTGACCTTGCTGTCGCGGAGCAGAAACAACTCTTCCACCACTTCATCTCCCTGACAATGAGCAGTGGGAAGTTCCAGGTACTTTCCCAGCATGCCTTGCCTGTCAGATAAACCAGTCAACAGTTCTACATAGTTAACATGTGTCCATCTCGAGGGCTTGTATGTCCAGATAAATAAGTGAGTAATTCTATGGCTAGTGTGCTAGTGGAGCCCGTTGTAGTACTTGTGTGTGTTGTTGTTATTTCCAGTACGGCACAAATGTTGCTGCCCTCTTTGTTCTGTGAGACTTTGAACAATTATGCTCTGAAATGTTGACGCACTTCTTCTATTTTGAGTCTCAGTGAATCTCTGTTCAGCCTGACTTGAGGGCAGGATATTCTAGGTTGTGGTGTTTTTTTTTTAACTTTAACCTCCTCCACCGTTTCCACAGATCCTGGGCGACTCTGACACGTCCCTGCTGCTCAGCCTGAAGCACCCGCTGTCCTCGGTCAGGAACCTGGCCGTGGAGCACCTGGCAGGCCTCCTCTCCTCTGGCCAGGTGAGCACTACCCTGCTATGGTGGGCTGTAAGGTTCTGGTCTTGTAGCCCAATGGAGAAGATGTCCTGTCTAGATCAACTGGTAGAGCGTGACTTTAACACTGCCAGGGTCCCTGTTCAGTTCCCAATGCTTCCACTCACTGTATTGTAACATGCGTTGGATAAAAAGTTCATTTTTTTTAGTTAACTTTGTATTAGTAGAATTTGATAGCAATGATTTCATTGATGTTTCATCTTGTGTGGCCCGGGCTGAAAACCGCCTCTGGGCCTTCAGTGAGCAGAGGGGAGATACCTGGGCCTAACAGAACTCTGGTGCATTATGCTTATCACACACAATCTTCCAGTGCGATAAAACCCATGTACCCACATATACCGCAAGGGTCACCCCCTCCCCCCCAGAGCAGAGCTGACATTCATCTTCTTATCTTTTTCTATTTTCATGGTACAGCTGCCAGGAATATTCTCGTAAGCTTGTTTCATTGGTCTGACTGTGCTCATGGTAACTCCTGGCTGGTTGTGTGCTTCTGTGATGAGCAGCAGGAGAACCTGGACCAGAGCTTCCTGAGGGAGGCCCTTCTGGACCGCATGCAGGACCACGTCCCAGAGGTGGTGGCCGCTGCCCTCAAGGCCCTGGAGGTCAGTCTGCTAGCAGAAACTTGGAGAAGCTATCATGCAGCTAGCGGCTAATGGTTTCCTAACTTAGCTCTACGTTTTGGTTAATAGAGGCTAATCATTTCTTAACATGGCTCTTTGTCTGTAACGATCGATGGATGGATGGACATAGGTTGATAGTGAGATTGATGGATAGATCAAATGGATATATATTTAGACTTAATGTCATTGTAGTACTAATTGGAATCATATTTTCTATCTTCCCTTACTCCTCGTTTGTTTTTAGCTGTACATCGATCGTTTGGAGCCAGAGGACACCATTTCCTGCCTGCTGTCCCTGCTGGAGAGAACCGACGTCTCATTGGCTCGACAGTGGTAAACTACACTCCGTCACTTCAGGAAGGGACTTTTGTTGAGATGTATTCTCCTAAAAAGCCACAGACTGCCCTTTGTTATAATCTTTCAACATTTTAAATGACAAACTATTGGTGCTGTCCTCTATGGGTGCACTGACACCCCCACCCTTCTCCACTCGTAGGCTCCCGGTGCTGCAGGACTGCGTGCGGGTGCTGTCGGACCCCCGCCTCGGCAGGGGCAACGCTGAGCTCTCTGAGCGGCTGGGCTGGAGGCTCCTCCCCTTCCTGGTCATCACCGGGGCCAAGCCGGACTCGCCGCAGCTCCAGCTGGCCACTTGCGTGGCCGCCTGCCCCATCCTGGCCCAGCAGCCCCTCACCCAGGACTGGGCTAAAGGTAGCTGCCGGCGACTGGGTTACAGTCTGGAAAACACAGACCTCTTCTTTCTCCTTTTTTAATTGGCAAAGGATAACGTGGTCAATTCTGTAAGGGAAATTCTTATGTCATGACCAGGTTTGTCTATGTCGTGTGGAAAACACAAAGTGGGGATGATTACAAATAGAGCTAAAGTAGCAAAGAACAGTTCAAATCTAAGATATGAGGTGCGTAAAGTTGTGTTTATAATTAGTTACAAGATACTGTACAATAAGCATTCATGTATTTGTATATATTGTGAGGACACAATGAGAAAGAAAGTAGACCGCCTATTTTGACCATGGTCATCAAGATGCTGAATACAGGATGTTTCTCTCCCCTGCTGTGCAGAGCTGAGTGACGTGGTGACCAATACCAGCAGCAAGGACCTGCTGGCCACAGCCAACGACCGCCTGGTCTCCACCCTGTCCAAGAACCTGGCCCTCATGGATCCCTTCTCCAAGCGCTCTGCTGTGAGTCACTCACTCATTTATTCATTCATTCATTCATTCACTCATTTATTCATTGATGCACCTATTTAATCATTCTTTCACTCTTAATAATTTATATACCGTTACTCATTCAGCGA
Source organism: Pollachius pollachius (assembly GCF_949987615.1). Lineage (NCBI taxonomy): Eukaryota > Metazoa > Chordata > Actinopteri > Gadiformes > Gadidae > Pollachius > Pollachius pollachius. The sequence goes on from NC_136952.1 coordinate 10,273,323, forward strand.
GCTCTGAACGGATCAGACACGAGACATGGGAAAGTCGGTTAATAGATAGCTGTCATTAACAAATGAAAGCGGTTGGTTCTAAAGCAGGTTATTTTCCTGGCAATTCCATCCATGTTATCGAATTGATGGTAACCTTTTTTTATATTGTATATAATTAGACAATGAAATTGGTCTATCTTTATTAAAAAGGCAGTGTAGGGGAGAGGGGCAGGGTGGTGTAGTGGCCAGTGGTGTATTTGACTCCCAAGCCCTAAGGTCCTGGGCTTCATCTCCAATCTCCACAACCTAACCTGGGCCTCTGCTAGAGCAAGAGGCCCTCACCCCCTACGGGCTCCTCTTCCTCTGGACTCGCTGTACATCCCTTGGGGCTAAAAGCAACCCTACATGACCAAGCGGTAAACATTACCATGGTCGCCTCCTCAGCTGGAGAAGTTGGCGATGGTGGTAGAGCAGCTGCAGGGCACTGGGCTGCGGGCGAGGACGGCCTACCTGGTGCTGACCCAGACGCTGCTGCAGGGCCTGGGCCAGCAGAGCGACACCCACCACCTGGTCACCGCGCAGAGGATCTACACCTGCCTGGAGCGCCACCTGCTGGAGGCCTCCGGCGACGGCAAAGCGGTGAGTTGATTTAACTTGTGTGCAACAGCTATAGAAGATGATTTTCTAGTGTGGCCCGGGCTGAAAACCGCCTCTGGTCCTTCAGTGAGCAGAGGGGAGATACCTGGGCCTAACAGAACTCTGGTGCATTATGCTTATCACACACAGTCATTCCAGTGTGATAAAACCCATGTACCCACATGTCCCCTAAGGGTCATCTCGTGTGTGTCCCAGGGCGGTACTGATGGACAACTATAAGAATATCACACATGTTCATTTGGATAATGCTGGAACCTCAGCGTCTTGCTCCATCTCGTCTGCAATGCTTTTAAAAACCCCTTTCTGTCTCTTTATCTGTATGTCTCTCCTACACTCTATCTGTCTCTGCGTGTGTCCCCCCCCCTCTGTTTCCTCCCCCCTCCCACCCATAGTCGACCAAAGGGTCCCAGACCTCCTTCTCGGGCTCCCTGACGGTGTACCTTGAGAAGGGTAGAGGCGGCGCAGCGGCCGAGCCCGAGTACCTGCACGTCCTGCTCTCTCTGCTCCGCGGCTTCATCTCCGCCCTCAAGTGCCCGGACCCCTCCTTCAGAGGTGAGCAGCTACGCTGTTGTTAATACACTTGTTTGGCCTCTGCTTGACTGGGATTGGTTCTCTCTCTCTATCTACTCATTTAACTGGCTGTCTCTCTCTCTGCTGTCATTTGATTGGCCGTGTGTCCCTCTGTCTCTCTCCCTAGGGGACGTGTGGTGGAACCCGGAGAAGCTGGACACTTCCACCTGCTGCTACCTCCACCTGCTGTGTCGCCTGTTCGACGTGACGATCAGCGGGTCCAGCAAGGGGCCCGCGGAGAGGCCCTACCGGGACCTGATGAAACTGCTCTTCCAGGTAGACGGCGGCCCCCTTCCTCTGTGTCGCCGATGCCTTTGTTGGTGGGGGTAGTGGGGGCAGCGAGGCTGAGTTCTGACACAGTATGAAGCGTAGCAAGGGCTCGTGCTCACGTTCAAAGTTCAGCAAGAGCCCACGTCACGCTGACCCCGCTAGTGCGCCAACCTCGTGAGCAATACACCTCGTAGCGACACCGACCCGCGGCCAAATGCTGCCATAGAGAATACACTTAAAATATACGTAAGGTCCTATCTATCTCTACGTTTTCATGTGATGCTAGCTCCAGTTGATTGTTGACGACAGTGAACTACCGTGGTGAGAGTATAAATAGTCCTTATGGCCCTCTTTCCACTGTGAGATTGTTTAGAAAAGGAACTGCTTGTAGTGAACTGAATGGGCAAGGCTATGGAGCCATCTTTACAGAGGCGTAGACGGACACGGGTGTCGTTCATACTATAATGGGTCTGGTACTTTACCAGGGATGGTAGGACCTGTGTTTGTCCTACGAAGGTGCCTCTGTGAACACTAGGGTCTATCAGCTCTTCATCGTGACAGTGTAGGGATGTGTGGCCCGGGCTGAAAACCGCCTCTGGTCCTCCAGTGAGCAGAGGGGAGATACCTGGGCCTAACAGAACTCTGGTGCATTATGCTTATCACACAAAGTCTTCCAGTGCGATAAAACCCATGTACCCACATGAACCCAAAGGGTCATCTACTGTCGTCTTTCAACTGTGCACCTGTTGTTGTTGTTGTTGTTGTTTCTCTAACCCATCACACTCTGAACCGGCCCCCAGGTGCACCTGTCCACGCCCATGGACCTGATGAAGTTCCTGTGCATGCTGTGGGACTACGGCGCCAACCAGGGCGACCAGCTGGACGTCCGCGTGGGCGCCGTCCTTCAGACCCAGGCGCTGTACGTGTGCCAGGCGGTGCTCGCCGCGCTGCCCGCCAGCACGCTGCCCGCGCTGGCCTCCACCCTGTCGCCAGGTACGCCCCGAAGCTCGCATCATAGATGTATTGATGGATGGATAAGATGGGATTTAAACAAATTATATATTTTGAGAAATGGGCCATTATTTGAGGATGAATAGTATAGTAGTAGTATTTTCTTTTTGTGATAATGGATTCTTATTTAGTCAACAGCAGTTGTTATCCAAAGTGACTTCATCTCGGGCAGGTAGAGCGTCGCCATTAGGCATCGAGCCCAGAACCTTTTTTGCCTTGTCTTTTAGTATTATAGGATCAAGATATCGTCATATTAGCGAGATTGTTTTGGCAAGGAACTACTCGTAGTAAACTGAATGGAGAAGGTAATGGCGCCTTTTGACAGAGGCGTAGACAGACACGGGTGTAGTTCATAACCATTATAATGGGTCTGGTACTTTTATGTACCAGGGATGATAGAACCTGTGTATGTCCTATGAAGATGCCTCTATGAACGGGGGTCTAGCGGCTCTTCAACACTACACTGTAGGAATGTGTGGCCCGGGCTGAAAACCGCCTCTGGTCCTTCAGTGAGCAGAGGGGAGATACCTGGGCCTTACAGAACTCTGGTGCATTATGCTTATCACACACAGTCATTCCAGTGTGATAAAACCCATGTACCCACATGTACCCAAAGGGTCATCTAGTGTAGGTCCCCCTCAGAGCGATTCTGTTTCAGTGATTTACAAGTTATCGATTTTTATTTCAACTCATTCCTCTTTAGAGTTTAGATGTTTCCGAAAGATGATATTAAATCAAGGTACTGTTATTAAAAAATAAAAACAATTGTTGTAGTTTAATTTAAACTCTATGCGTCTGACATATAAATTGACTGAGTGCAACAACCTAAATGGACACTGTGCGTCTCGGTTCCGGCTGGTCCTCAGTGGTGCCGTCTCTGCTGGCCTGCCTCTGCTCCCCGCTCCGTGAGGTCCGGCGGGCCGCCATCGCCGTCCTGGACAAACTGTCCCAGGCCACGGCGTCCTCCTTCCAGCCGATCATCACAAGGCTACTGAGGAACACGGAGGAGATCATCGCCGACCCCTCCCACCTAAGCCAGGTACCGCGGCAAAGACAAAACGCACACCAACACGAAAGGGCAAACTGTTACATTCACATTCTGAAGAGTAACGCGAGCTAGGGCTGTGCAATCAATCCAATTTTGATCGTGATTTCGATTTTCGGGGTCAAATGATCTCCAAACTAATGTAATTGAAAAAAGAAATCAAGTATATATTATTTTATTCATTAAAATAACAGATGGATACATATTTGTACATTATTTTTGATTTGAACATTTTCTTTTGAATAATCGTGATTTCAAGTTTGACCAAAGTAATCATGACTGATGTTTCTCCATTATCGAGCAGCGCTAACCCGAGCACCAACACCCCACTCACTGTCTTTCCTCACCTTAGGCGCTCAGCGTTCTGCACGAGGAGGTGAGCGCCGACACGGAGCCGGCAGACCCCCGGAAGCCCACGCTGGGGACGGCTTTCCAGCAGCTGCTGCAGACCACCCAGGCCTCGGTCTGCCCCTCCTACACGGCCGTCGCCCTGCTGCGCACCCTGGACCACGTCAACGGAGAGGTGAGGGGGGTGTGGCAGCACAACAGGCCCGCTCTGTTGATGAGCTCCTGCGGTCGACGCAGTTGCCGATGTCAACGATGCTGCAGGGTGTCGTTAGCCAACTGTCGTAGCCATGCTATTTGTTTATCATCATCAGTGTTTGGCTCTCATGACTCCTGGCGAAGCAGACGCAGGCTTTTGGGCAAATGGACAGCATGTGTGTAATATAGTCCAGAGGTATATTTGAATATACAGTCAGATAGATGTGTGTATCAGCAATACCATCCCTGGATGATTAACTATATATAGATGCACCAAATGCTGATGTGCATTGGCGATAAACATTGGCTATAAGGGCAAACGGCAGCTAATCTGTGTATGCTGCTCAAGGGCACCTTGGCTCTGAACCAGCAACTCTTTAGTCCCTAGACCACTATGACTTTATTAAAGCCGAACAAACCCATCTCAACTCTATGGCAGCAAACCATTTGCTTTTTTTGGTTTACTTGTATGCAACAGCGATATTATTTTTTATATATATATTACCGGTGATCACAGGGATGTGTGGCCCGGGCTGAAAACCGCCTCTGGTCCTTCAGTGAGCAGAGGGGAGATACCTGGGCCTTACAGAACTCTGGTGCATTATGCTTATCACACACAGTCATTCCAGTGCGATAAAACCCATGTACCAACATGTACCGCAAGGGTCATCTCGTGTGTGTGTGTCCCCCCCCCCCCCAGGGCAGTACTGATGAATCACTATAAGAATATTGCACATTTACATTTAGATAATGCTGGTTTCATACTTTTAAAACCCCCTTTCTGTCTCTCCTACACTTTATGTCTCTCTGTCTCTGTCTATTTGTCGCTGTGTGTTTCCCCCCTCTGTTTTATATATAGATGCACCAAATGCTGATGGGCATTGGCGATAAACATTGGCTATAAGGGCAAACGGCAGTTAGTCTTTGTATCCTGCTCAAGGGCGCCTTCGCTCTGAACCAGCAACTCTTTAGTCGCCCGACCACTCTGACTTTATTGAAGCCGAACGAAACCGTTCCTAACTCTATCCCGGCCACCCTTGTGCTCTCCCGCCCTCCCCAAGTCTGTGCTGACGGCTCTGATGCCCGTGCTGGACTGGCTGGTGGTGCAGAGCGGCCAGGACCCCACCTTCCTGCGTAGCGAGGCCCAGCTGTCACAGCTGGTCCTGGGCAAGTACAACGAGGAGGCGGCCCCCCTGCTGGCCAAGGACCAGGCCTGCCTGGCCCTGTTCATCCAGGCCCTGAAGTCGCCCGTGCAGCCCTACCCGGACATCCCAAGCATCCAAGTCATGGCTCTGGAGCAGGTCTGTGTTTCCGCACACTTTCTCGTCTCATCTGAACTTGTCTTCTAAAAGGAACAGGGTGTTAAAGGGCCCCTTTTTTACCACCGGGTTGAGATGTTGAGCCATTCTTTTCCATTTGTTAATACACCTATGACGTCACTATGGGCAGAAAAAATCGCTGCTTTTCATATTTGCATGTATATAAAGAATTCATCAAAATAGGACGTGTACATCTTCCCCAAGCCCAGTATATTCCCAGGCACTCCGCAGACGATAGATCGCGCGTGCTACCAGTTTGTCGCCCCCGCCCTGTCCGTGACCTGTCTCCGTCTGACCTCTGACCCCTCCAGATCACCAAGGCCTTCTTCGCCGCGCTGGGGGAGGAGAAGGTGCAGCAGCAGCTCCTGGGCGTGATGTTTGACCTGCTGGCGGACAGCCGGGACGCCCTCGTCTCCAGCGCCATCTGCAGTGTCTTCAAAGGGGTGAGGGGAGCCCGCCGCCGCGATGGCGACGGTTACTTTTTTGAGTTTTGGACATCACCACTGGCATAAACTTCCTAGCCACTACAGTCGTTTCAAGATACACTTTACTTACGCTTCTCTTTTGTTTCTTCATCCGTAGCTAGCGGTGGATGCTGAGCTGGTGGCCAAAGAGCTGGTTCCTCCAGAGAAACCTAAAGTCAGCGTGACCGTCCAGCAGACGCGCAGGAGCAAGATGCTACAGAGGTGGGATGGACTACATTACCCAGGACCCTTTCACGTTCCCTTCACATACTGTACTGTGAAAGCAGGTTTAGCTCATGTTTCTTTCGTAGTCCTTTGCTTTGACATAACAATATCCTACACTGTTAGTATTTAAAAAAAAAAATAGTCTAATCCTGATTAGAATCCTCTAATCAGGATTCATCAAATCATTAAAAAAATGTATTTACTGCTACAAAAATATATATATATTTAGACCTATTTTTGTTTGGCATTCGGTTATATATATGTCTTTTTAGTAATATAGGATCAAGATATCTTCATATTAGAGATATCTTCATATTCCTTCCTTGTCTAGGCAAGGAACTACTCGTAGTCAACTGAATGGAGAAGATAATGGCGCCTTTTGACAGAGGCGTAGAAAGACACGGGTGTCGTTCATAACATTTATAATGGGTCTGGTACTTTTATGTACCAGGGATGGTAGAACCTGTGTATGTCCTACGAAGACTTCTCTGTGAACAGGGATCTATCGGGTCTTTTTCACCACACTGTAGGGATGTGTGGCCCGGGCTGAAAACCGCCTCTGGTCCTTCAGTGAGCAGAGGGGAGATACCTGGGCCTAACAGAACTCTGGTGCATTATGCTTATCACACACAGTCATTCCAGTGTGATAAAACCCATGTACCAACATGTGGGTCATCTGGGTTATAGAGGTGGTTTTGCATTTGGTTGAATATTGCATTTGAGCAGCTAATGGCTCTGTTATGGGATGGCTTCTATCAAAGCTCTGAGCTACTCAAAGAGGACATAAAGCATATGTTTTTTTTATGAGGAAAAGGGAAATCTAGAAGGGGACCAACATTTTGTTTTTGTTTTTCTCCGAGCAGGAAAGCTGAAGAGAGCGGGGAGAGTAAGCCGGAGGAGGAGGCGGTGTTGTGGCAGAGGGTCACTCTGATCCTGGAGCTGCTGCAGCACAAGAAGAAGCTGAAGAGACCCCAGGCCTTGATCCCTGCACTGTTCACCCTGCTGTCCAGGTAGGGGAAATGCAGACCTTGCAATTAAGGAACCTTGAGACGGACCCCGGTACAACAAGCATACACACCTGGTAATACAGGTACCTGGGGACCCATCCTGGGTTACGAGGCCCAGAGCCCATCTGGTAGCACGGGGACCCCTAACCAGGGTCCTTGCCTCTCTCCTTAACCCTCTGGTGTCTCCGTTTAGGAGCCTGCAGCCAGGCCCAGGGATCCAAGGCAACGTGGAGTACACCCGGCAGCTCCTCCTCAGCTGCCTTCTCAACGTCTGCCAGAAGCTGTCTCCAGACGGGGAGCCCGTGGCGACGGGTAGGTCCAGGAAAGATTGGGGCCTCTTTCCCATCTTGAAATACATTTTCATTAACAATCAATCATCAACAAACAATATTCTGTCTCTTCATGAATGCTGCTTTTAATATACATCCCACATTTGACTATTTTTCATAAATCCTGTTCTCGTGCAGACATTCTGGAGGAGGACAAGTTCAACGTGGAGCTGGTGGTCCAGTGTGTGAGGGTGTCGGACATGCCCCAGACCCACCACCACGCCCTCCTCCTGCTGGGCACCGTTGCCAGCATGTTCCCCGTAAGCTGCTCCTTCCAAACAGTAATATACCACACGTTGATACCCCGAACACATTGATACCCCAAACACATTGATACCCCGAACACATTGATACCCCAAACACATTGATACCCCGAACACATTGATACCCCCCACACATCCATACCCTCCACACATCCACTAAGTGATACCCTGAACACATCCATACACTCCACTCAATTAAAATATCCCTGTGCATGCTTCTTTTTACGGTGGGCGTAGTTGACGTCGGCTTTGGCCCTAGATCGTCGTCGGTTGGGACAATGAAGTGTTTTAACCCCCGCCCCTGTCCGTCCTCAGGAGAAGGTACTGCACAACATCATGCCCATCTTCACCTTCATGGGGGCCAACATCATGCGCCTGGACGACACCTACAGCTTCCAGGTCATCAACAAGACGGTGCAGACGGTCATCCCCGCCCTGATCAAGGTGAGTGCGGGGTTAGGACTCATGACCGAGGGTCTTCCACGAGGCTAGGCAGGCCTAGTGCTGAAGCTAGCCAACTAGTCGAGTGTTTTTGGGTAGTGGCTTTGGCGGAATTGAGTATTGAGTATATTTACACTGGCTGGTTTCTCCCAAGTTGCCTATCGCAGCTTTAATAATGCGATGAGACTGGGACTTTAATGTACCACGAATGGTAGAACCTGTGTTTGTCCTACGAAAGACGCCTCTGTGAACAGGGTCTAGTGGCTCTTCATCACTACAGCGTAGGGATGTGTGGCCCGGGCTGAAAACCGCCTCTGGTCCTTCAGTGAGCAGAGGGGAGATACCTGGGCCTAACAGAACTCTGGTGCATTATGCTTATCACACACAGTCATTCCAGTGTGATAAAACCCATGTACCCACATATACCCCAAGGGTGAGAAAGTTTACATTAGTGGAGAAAATGGTACCAAGATACTGAAGCTATTCCCTTCCTTCCTTCCTCCCTTCCTTCGTCCCTGTGTTATCTTCCCTTCATCTCTCGCCCTCTCTCCACCAGGCCCACGAGGGCAGTGAGACCAGCAACATAGACGTGGTGGTCATCAAGATCGTGCACGTGTTCGTGGACGCCCTGCCCCACGTGCCCGAGCACCGGCGCCTGCCCATCCTGTCCCAGCTGGTGACCACGCTGGGGCCCGCCCGCTTCCTCTGGGTCCTAATGCTGCTCCTGTTCAAGCAGCACGCCACCAAGACCGCCGGCTCGGCCGCTGACAAGGCGAGACATGAATCATGGGTTTTTTAATCAAATCGATAGTATTGTGGAAATTGCATTAAATGAAGGATACAATTTCGCATGTTGAGCACACAGTTGTGTGACTCGTTTATTTAGTTTTAGAAAACAGGAATCAAAACGTGCTGCAAGTGAACATATGCCGCATCGGGCTCCGCGTCATGAGAAGCTCGTAATCCTTAAAGGCACAGCGATCCCTGAAACACAGAGACAGTAAACGACATGCCTAACACAGTGTAAAGAACAACACATAACAAAATACTGTAGGTGAATTATGTTACACTCACTACAGTATAATAATTGACCATTATAAATATTAATCGTTATATACTTTTTTCATTTTTTTTTATAAAGCGATGCAAATACACTCAATCACAAAATTAAATGTGTTTAAAAAAAAAGAAAGAAAAAGGGCAACAATATCAAACAAGGATATTACTAAGCCTTTCAATATCATTGAATCATATTATTAGATGCTGTACAGAAAATATTCAGCTATATTTTGCCTCATTTTTAATACTTGAATAAGTTAATTTAGTCTTGCGATGAACCAAATGTGATGCATTTACCGTTGTGGTCACTCTGCTAAACACTGTCAGAGTGGGAAGGGGTTTCAGGTTATACGTATCGGTGGAGCGCACCCTCACTGTACTCAGACCCTAATGGTAGACATGGTTCTGTCGACCCAGGAGGTGGCTCTGGAGATGGACGTGGAGTTCTGGACCTCTCTGTGCTGTACCTTCGAGGTGTCGGAGCAGCTCACCTCCGTCATCCACATCCTGCAGTACCTCATGGGCCTGCCCCAGGACAAGGACGGTGAGAACCAGCGCCCCTTTACTTTGATAAAGCTTGACGGACGTTGTTGCTATAACCCTCTTACTCCCCTCTGGTGGCTGGGAGTCAAACAGCTGAACCACTACACTGTCCTTGGACCCCTCACACACAATCTAAATCAAGTGTTTAATTTGCCTTCCTACCTAGAAGCTGACTACATTGGGATCAAGTTTGGATTCAATTATTGCCCATAATAAATAAATGTTAATTATACAAATAATATGTATAATAAATAGAATACCGCAAAAATGTTAATAATGGCTGTTACGCTTAAGTGGATTAAATAAACAACTTTTTTACACCAACGCTGCCGCCCTCCACCAGATGTTCCTGCTACTACGCGAACCCCGGCCCCCCGTCGAGGGGCGAGGAGAAAGGGGCCACAGCAGCAGCAGGAGGAGGAGAAGGCAGAGGAGCTCCTCTTCAACGTGGAGGCCCACAGCAGCAAGGAGCTCAGGCACTTCAAGTTCCTCTCCGTCAACTTCACCGCCCAGCTCCTCGCCGCCAGCGGCTTCATCGGGAAGGTAGGACCGCCAGCTCCTCAGGGGGTCTTCTGGAGAAGTCCTAGGGCCCAGTAGCTCTCAGGGGGTCTTCTGGAGTAGTCCTAGGGCCCAGTAGCTCTCAGGGGGTCTTCTGGAATAGTAATTCTCATAGGGAAGATATGACCAGTTGAGGTTATCGTTGGAGTAGCTCCACCTGATGCAATTCTTCTCAATCTTTGTTTTTTTTCTGTCATTAAAAATAAGTTTACAAGACTTCTTTCATTATTTTTCTGTCTTTGTTGTTGCAGCTCGCAGATACCACCGATGCTGGGGAGGATGGCGGTCTTCTACAGCTGCAGCAGAGGTGTGTGTGTGTGTGTGTGTGTCATCAGGAGTGTTTGAACGTGGACCAAACTCCCAGTGACGGTAACAAAGTTTCAAAGGCTCACATTTAGATTTCTGTTTAACTTTCAGCCTGCTGGAGGAAACGCTGCGCTATATCCACAGTGTGGCCCGCTGCGTGGAGGACAACTCAGACAAGCCTACCGCCAAGTTCTGGAGGGCTCTGCTCAACAAGGCCTACGACGTCCTGGATAAGGTAAGCTAGCAGTGCTAACGCCATGTATCACTGCCACAAATGGGGCTGGCACTGTGACCATATTCATATAGACTTGCTCATTATCATTGGTGATAATGGTAGTTTGAACTTTGTATCGCCGATCAAATAATTATAAGTGTGAAGGTGCGGGGTTAATGGCCTTAACCTTATCATCCCCAAGGGGAAATGATGCCGCTTGGCAAACTTAAGTTAATCTCTTTTTGTGCCGAAAATCCGGTGGTTTAATCATTTAATATATAATTTACATTGATCTTTTCCCATTTAAAAACATGAAACCTTCCTATAACGGTGCAACGTCTTCTATTACCAAGGTGAACTCCCTGTTGCCCACGGATACCTTCATCATTGTGATGAAGGGGCTGATGACCAATCGTCTGCCGTCGGTCCGGAGGAAGGCCATGGAGCTGCTGAACAACAAGCTGCAGCACAGGACCGAGTGGGAGGAGCAGCAGGTACGCTCGCACGCTCACTCAATCCCTCAACGCTCCGTACAAACACACCGTCTGTAGCCAAACTATACTATCATCTTCCTTATTGAGCCAAGGCTCTCGTATTACAGGCACTTGGCGTCGTTTCATTTTACTCGTGTACATCCACCTAGATAACACAAGACTTTAACATATTTTTGAGTGTACCGACTTAAAGCAGATGAGACCGTTTGTATTGTATTAACGTATTGAATGTTCCCCTGGCAGGTCACGGTGCTGTTGTGTCTCTCAGACGACCTGCTGGCCATCGTGGGTAGGGGTCACGGCCAGCCGGAGGCGGAGATGAGGGAGGAGCAGGAGGCGGAGCTGGCCATCAACCGGCAGACGGCGCTCTACAGCCTCAAGCTGCTGTGCCGCAACTTCGGCGCCGCCCACCCGCAGGCCTTCGTCCCCGTGCTGCAGCGCGCCGTGGAGGTCGCCACGGCGACGGAGGAGGAGAAGAACGTGACGGGCAGCGCCCTGCTCTGCATCGCCGAGGTGGCCAGCGTGCTCAAGACCCTGGCCATCCCCCAGCTGCCCCGGTGAGGAGATGGGGGGCGCACCGGGCGCTGTGCTTCATGGCTTATGGTCGTCCACTTACTGCCGGGGATCCTGGGCACCCTCTTCCTAAAGGAGAACCAAAGCTAACCAATATGGTTCCATTCCCCCTTGGGCACACCCCCATGGTTTGAAAGTATTTGCTCCAAAACCCCGGTCTTGTGAAACACTTTGGAGAAAAGCGTTCCCATGCATAATGCAATGTGCAACATTTAGTCAAAATGGGAGAAAAGAAGTATCAATAAAGTTGTGTGTGTCTGTTCCAGACTGATGCCGGCAGTGCTGCAGACGATGGCGGAGAGGAAGGACCTGCTGTCCAACGAGATCTACCTGCTGAGCGCCGTCACGGCCCTGCAGCGCGTGTCCGAGACGCTGCCCCACTTCATCAGCCCGTACCTGCACGCCACCGTCTCACAGGTCAGGAGCCACGTCTCTTCATTCACCTGAAAACACGATTATGTTTTGTTGAAAAAAGAATCGATGCACAACGTTTGTTTGAATTCGACATGAAAGTGGTGGCGAGAATTTGAAGTGTGAATATTTTTTGGGGTGTTTAGGCGTCGTTGTTATGGCAGTGCTTCCCAGCCCAATGGGATTTCACTTAATAACTTCATTCATACAACTTATAGAGTGATAATTATCACATGAGGTTTGTCTTTAGGTCTTCAAAATGTTGTGTGAAGCCTTATAGTGGAAGTCATTACGATTTCAGTTTTGGGATTTCTTTTGTGAAATCTCATTGCAAAGGCGTGGTCCGCAATATATAGCGACTTAATATACACTTTTATTTACATCCTTGCAATTGCCAACTTAATTTGCCACACAACTTAATATATCTTCAGTCTTTAATCATCTTGAAAGTGAAAGAAGATATCGTCATTATTACAAGTTCTTTCCCATAAATACTGTGTGCCCTGCAACGATATGCCCTCAACACGTTCTTCATTGGTTCTCATCATCAGGTGTGTCGGATATCCCGGCTAGCAGAGACCTCTGCCACGTCCCCCCAGCTCTCCGCCCGCCTCACCTCCCTCAGCTCCACCCTGGCCACCAAAGTGCCCCCCAGGGTCCTGCTGCCCACCCTCACCAAGTGCTACAACGACATGGTCCCCGCAAAGCAGGTGTGTGAAACGAGTGTGAACGTTGCGCGAAACTTCATTGCTAATCTAAAAGCGTTTAGTGCATTGTAATCCAATATTATAAACCAAACTCTGAGTTTAAATTGGTTTCTTTGTTTCTGCAGAGCCACCTAGGTCCCCTCATGTCCATTCTGAAGGCACACATCACTCACATGGAGAAGGACCAGCTGAACACCCACCAATCAGAGCTCACCTCCTTCTTCCTCATTGCACTGGACTTCCGGGCCCAGCACTGCCAGGTAGTAGCAGGCCCTGTCCTCTCTGTCCGTCTTTACCCCTCACTTCTGTTGGTCCAGCGGGGAATCCCTGTTGGTCCAGGAGTACCTTGACTGTCCTGTTTTGTATAGCGTTCTTGTTCATAGGTTATTGTCTAAAGTCTATTGTTACAGGACTAGCAGGGCAGTTTGTTCTGAAGTGGGTGTGGGTGGGGGTCTAGTGTAGTAGATTTAAGCGCTCATACTCAGCACCCGAGGATACCATTCGTAATACAACTGCAAGGACCCGTTGCCATTCCAAGGTGCTGTCACTAAGCATCTGAGCGGCCATGTTTTTTCCCCTCTGACAGGGTGATCTGCCGAAGACCGCGGAGGTGGAGGGCTTCACTATCGACTGTCTCCTCGCCATGGTGATGAAGCTCTCAGAGATCACCTTCAGACCACTCTTCTTCAAGGTAGCCAGGAAAAACTTGAACATGTGCTGATATCGTTTTATATTGTGCTATGTTTTAACCGAGTCCAGTGGTCAGATATCTCCTACCCTTCTATAACCTGTGGTTCTCTGGCTCCGCCTCCTGCAGCTGTTTGACTGGAGCAAGGCGGAGGGGAAGCAGAGGCTGCTGACCTTCTACCGGCTGGCCGACCGCATCGCAGACCGCCTCAAGGGGCTCTTCGTGCTGTTCGCCGGCAACCTCGTCAAGCCCTTCTCCGACCTCCTCCAGCAGACCAACGTCGCAAAGACAGGTGGGTCCGCTCTCCACGTTTTTTGCCAAGCGCAAACTTGTAGCAACAAATACTGAGTTATAGTTTATTGCTGAATTATAAATGACATTTATTTCTGAGGTGTGTGACAGATTGCTCAACCCTGTTTTATAGAATAGCTAACAAGGAGGTTCGAGCTTTTCATCGACAACCTCCACTCCTATTTGCATACAACACATTTCAATTTTCCTAATTTGTTTCAATTCTCAAGTTTTAAAGAGTTAAGGCAGGTCACAGATTCAGTGAATGTTTGGTCCGAAATGACTTCTATATCAAATAACATGGTTGCCCACGCTCCCTCCGGCCAGACGAGGCGCTGTTTGACTCGGAGGACGGGGTGGACAAGAGCACCATGCTGCTGAACCACGTGCTGGACTGCATGTTCAAGATCTTCATGTACGACACGCACCACTTCCTCAGCAAGGACCGTGCCGAGGCCCTCATGGGGCCCCTGGTGGATCAGGTGGGTCCGAGCATCACAGCTTGAAGACGCACGATCAAAGTCAAAAATTAATTCAGCCAAACGTGGAGTGGAAGTAGGTAAAGCCTAAATGGGAGGTAGGATCTAGGTGAAGCTAGCTGAACTCTTTTTAAGAAACCCGATGGCAATGTAAGGTTTGGCTACCGGTTTCTGCAGTCCTTTGCGAGATGAAACGTAACGACAGTAAAGTAAGTCGCTAAGTGAAGCAAGGGGTAAAGAAATGTGGCATGTATTCCCGTTGAATTCTGTGATGCCTTTTGAGTAAGGCAGGTCTCACATTCATTTTGAGAATAGTTTATGAGGTGGATGGGGGAGAGCATTAATTCTTCTTGGTATATTCTCTTGCTCTCCAACAGAAATATATATTTTATGAGATAATGTTTAAAATAAGAAATAAGTAGGTGCACGAACAAGGGCCCAGTTATGCTGCCTAAAGCGCTAAACGTATTTTGGTTGTCATGGTTATCATAAACGTTGTTCTTCAGTTGGAGAACACCCTCGGTGGGGAGGATTCTTACCAGCTCCGGGTGACCCAGCACCTGGTGCCCTGCCTGGGCCAGTTCTCCGTTGCCATGGGTGACGACACGCAGTGGAAGACCCTCAACTACCAGGTTCTGCTCAAGACCCGGCACAGCTCGTCTAAGGTAGGAATCCTACACAGGCGCACACCAAGTACGAAGGTCCTGGGTTCCATCATGGGGGGGGGGGGGGTTAGTTCCCGCAGAGAATGAATCTCTCTGTGGGGAATAACAAAAATATCAGAAATTTAAATAAATACCTGCTCCTTAATAACCTGAATCTGAAATCACCTCAGATAAATTCTACATGACCACAATAGTACATAGTATTTTTCTTCCTAACAATAAATAGGAATGTTGCCGTGGTCGTTTGCTTCAGGGAAAATCAGCGTGTGTTTTTAATGTATGAAGCCAGCCAGGAGTAAATGTCAAAGTGGACCAGCTGAGTTTCCTTCACGGACCTGGAGGCAGTTTGGCACGTCTCGACGAGACAAAATACGAAGGGGGGTTCAACCAATGGCTCACATCTCTGGTCACCTCCCCTCACCCACCTGCTCTCCACACCTTAGGTGCGCTTCTCCGCTCTGCTGATGGTGATGGAGCTGGCCCGCAAGCTGCGGGAGAACTACATGGTGCTGCTGCCCGAGACCATCCCTTTCCTGGCCGAACTCATGGAGGGTAAGTTAGCCCACCCCAGTCACTTTGGGTCCAACGTAGGGATGCTCCAGTCCTATACCGGCCTAATATGTTAACATGTGGTGCCCGGTATTGGAAGCTGAGGTCATGAGTAGCTCCGATCTGAACTTGCTAAGTCGTTAAATCGAAGCTGCTCTTCCGCCAAATGAGAGTGCAATAGTACATTTTGTAAGTTCATTGTCAGTTCAAAGCTTACCTTTTGAATGTGTGTGCAGATCAATAGGATCAATACTACTACATGTAGTAGTAAAAACCCTTGACATTTCTCACCTTTCATAAAAGTCAGTCCAACAGTGCACAAATCGCATACTTTTCATGATTCATCCAAAAACATTTCAGATCATGTAATATTTTTCATGTTTGCCTAAAAATTGCTGCAAAACTTTACACAAAAAATAAATTATCTTAAATAATTAAAACGTCAGGGTTGTGTGTCCCACATAAATACATGCACGTTCTCCTTTCCCTTTGAATACATGATGTTGCTTTGGGTGTGAAAGCCCTACAGCCCCTGCCTGTAGGATTTGGGTTGAACTACCTATGTCTTTTCCCCCTGTTCAGATGAATCCGAGGAGGTGGAACACCAGGTCCAGAAGGTCATCCAGGAGATGGAGAACATCCTGGGGGAACCTCTGCAGAGCTACTTTTAACTCACACACCACCCCATAGCACACTACACACACACGCATAACTCCACCTTCGATACTTCCAGTTAGCAGTTAATGCTATATGGGTGTCTATACTTTAAATGCCTTTAGAAGGACTTAAACAGCAGCTTGACTATATTTGCACGGCTTCTTAGCGAATATATAAATCTGCCGCAGCCACAAATATCTAGGTGCCCGTTTTGGAAAAACTCACCATTCCCATGCATCATCTCAAACGTACACAAGACTCATTGTGTACATCTGATCACTTTCACCAACCAACAAGTAATTTTTCCCTGAATGACATTTTTCATGTCAGTGCCGTGGTTGCATTTAGGCCTACGTATGGCTCATTTGTTTTTGGCCAACTCAAAGCTAGGTAATATTTTGTATTTTGGGTTGAATCAGTGTGAGTGAGTATTTTTGACCTTTAATCTAACTATTTGTTAGATTAAAAGGTAACTTTTTTTTCCTTAGACAAATAGTAGGAATGGAGTAGGAATCGTTAATAAAGATACTTTTCTTGTATCTTCCAGATGATGTATACATGTTATGTTTTTCTGTATTTGTTATATATGAAGATGTCATTCATCATTAAATGTATGCATCTAATGGCTAAGAAACATTATAGTAGTCTATAATTGTTTTTATTAAAATAATTGGATCCCATCTATACAATCCCAATTTATACAATCCTGAGTATTTTTAAAGTGGTGATTAGGCCACCAGGTGTGTGAGTGTCCACCAACGTGTATACTGGATAGATCAGTTTACCAGCCTACCCAGTGCACTGTAACAGATGTTGCTTATCTATCCATCATACACCTAGGTGGACACTCCCACTCATGTTGTCACTAAACACAGGAAAAGGACGATTTTCAAACGGCCTGTAATGGCTTATCACATCACATCAGGGGGCATAATATCACCCCTTTTGAAGAAGTTGTTGCTCACATGAATGTGGTCTTGTTCTACCAGGCTACTAAATGACTGCCTATACATTCAATTGTGTCCACTAGATGGCATCCAACTACCCTAAAAAGACACACGCAGTCTAAAGACACATTATGAGCGGTCAAACAACATGTGTTCTTGCAACCTTGGGGAGGTTATTCCTCCATCCCGCTCTTATGTAGAGGCTGCCCAATCGGGATGATTGAGGCTTGTGTGCAATTTAACTGAATAGGTTAGGCTATATGAAGAGCAATTAGCCTCCTCACCAAATCCTGCTTTCAGAGCGTGTGATAAGCGATATGTTATTTATATTAAAAGATGATAAAATATCAACTTTGATTACTTCAGCTTCATCCCGAATTAACAACCCTCGCAAGCTAGGTTAGGATATAAGGCTACTTTAGGAATGTATATTACCATTCTTCCATTTTATATAGACCTGCACTAATTGTAATGTGTCATATGACAGCTTTAGGGCACTCTAAATTAAGGCAATAAAACGCCATTGCAAAGGATCGAATCGATTATTTCAAACGTTTGTATTTCTAACCGATGCGATCCAAACGAAGAAGTAGGGGTTTGTTTTGCACCATTTTAGAAGAGCGACCTTTGTTTTTATTTGAAAGTGTTTAGCGTTGTTGGCAGGGATGACGTTGGTGTGAAGGCGGATCAGGTGGCTGTGCTGAGCTCAGTGTCCACGCCTTGCTGGATCCCAGGCCTAGCAAGGCTTAAGTTCAGTAGAGCCACCTAATGACCTAATGAGCCATTTAATGATGGAGTTCGATTGTATTTATAGGTGGTAAGCAAGCATAGTGTATCAGTGATGGTTGTTTTGGCGGGGGGAGGGGAAAGTGGACTACTGACTCACGGCACTTCTTATTTTGAAATACGATGCATTCTTTGTCATATTGGTTATGTTTTCAATTTTTTGGAAAAATAAACATGGTAGAAGAAGAGAAAGATGGTATCATGGGAAATGGAACTACCAGACACAACGTTCAGCTGGATATTTCGATGAAAGGCTCATGTAAACGTCCACACATTATTACTCTGCATTTCAAGTCTTGGTGATTGTTTCTCAAATTATCAAACATAAGCTGTAAACTAAAAAACAAAATGATGGAGAGCTGATTGTTGTTGAATCCATTGTCTATCGTCTCATCCTCATTTCCCTTTACAAATAATCCCATACAGGTTAAGAATATTTGAATGCCATTTGGGTCTGGTTGAGTAAAGTGAGTCCCTCCTATAGGTCCACTCTGTTCTGGTGCTCCCAGCTGTAAGATTTAAAGCATTGGTTATAGATGTCAGATACTGATTACCAACAGCACAACAATATTTGACAACAGGGAGTACTATACTGTCCCCCATGGGGTACATCAGATGTATGTAGATTGATTTGTATATATTTTACTTTAACTTTTTCAGAAGTTCAAAATTTTTATTTAATATTTGTATTGTATATATTTAGATGATAACGTTAATTTGACATTGTTATTGGCCCCATTTCCCCTGTCTAATATACAATGAATATTAAAATGTGTTAAAGTGGATCTTATTCATCCTTTGGATAGGAACCGACAAACAAGATGAAGCCTATACATCTTCAAAGCAAACTAGGAGATACAAAGGTTAGAAAAAGGTGAAAGGAAGGAGTAAATCAATTATTTTATTGTCTTTGCCTATATGGGCACAGCTGAAGAAGATATTCAGTATGTTGGGTAAACACAGACGGACACTCCACCTGCTGGAACTGTGAGGACAGTACCATGCAGGAGGAGCCACACATTTTGAGTCAAATGTCTGGAAGGTAAATGAGCATCTACTTATCACAATGATTCAAGTGTTTTAATTTATTCCATAAAATGACAGGTTAAATTGAAATGTATTCATTTATACTTTTTATGACAGGGTCAATTGTATCTATATTGATAGATGTTGCTCTGTGGGGTATGAGGTGTATTTTTGTCAACCAAAATCCTACAAACACACACACACACACACTCACACACAATCTGCCCCAGGCCCACAGAAAGGGACACAATATATGGATATGATCCCATGCTGCCCTCCACCCTAGGACACAGAATAGACCTTTTCATCCAAAATAGTGAGCAAACTAAAATAACGTCAGCTGTCTTGAGATAATGGGTGGAAATGAGAGTTGTAGTGTTTGGGCCATAAAGGGAAGATAATACATAAGAATGTAATGACCTTTCCTCAACAATAGCATGCAGATGACTATCATAGGAAAGTGAGAGTGCTTTTGTGTTGTCGACTGAGTTGCGGTTTTGTGTTGTGTTGTGAGCTGTCTCTTGAATGGAAGCTTGGGAAATCTGAGCTATTTGGTTCACGGCAATTGGCCACTCGATCTCTCTGACACTGCATATGTGTAAGGGAGATCGAGTGGGACACACACGTGCGTGTGTGTGTGTGTGTCTGTATGTGTGTTTGTATATGTGAGTCTCTATCTCTCTCGCTCACACACACACAAAAACACACACACTCTTTCTCTCCCAAACACATATCCACCAAACATAAAGACACAAAGCAAAGTAACTAATCATTACAGATATCTTGGGGTATCTCCCTAAGCAATGTGCGGGTGTGCGATCACATTTGTCTTTGACAATATATGAACAAAAGGAAGATTCTCAATCAGTGTTCATGTCATCACTTGAAAGGAAACAGCAACAATCTTTAATTTGAGAGTTGATATGAGTGGAGTGTTAGGGTGATAGTCAGTAGGGCACTACAACAGTCTAGTCCATACCAGTTAGGAGATCCTTGGAGAATGGGATGCAATAACTGGCTTGCCGAAGGAGAGGGAAGGACTCAGAGTACATGTTACATGTACTCTACTGTACATGTACAGTAGAGTACATGTTACATGTACTCTACTGTACATGTAACAGGTGGCAAAGGAGGCGGCACTGTGTGATATAAAATGGACATACACACACAGACCCTAGGTCACTGTTTCCAAAACAGTTAGAATTACAATTACAATTAGGGCATTTAGCAGACGCTTTTATCAAAAGCGACTTACATCGGTTAACACACACATTGACACACCGACGGCAGAGTCAACCATGCAAAGTGTCTTGCTCAGGGACACATCAACACTCAGCTAGGAGGAGCTGGGGATCGAACTAGCAACCTTTCGGTTACAGTTGAGCAAGGCCTTGAGGCAAGGCGAGGTGAGGTGAGAATATGTTGGAATTCAATCCATATTTCTGGCACCGGTTTCCACAACAACACTGAGCTAGTCAACATGAATGGAAGTCATTTTTATTAACATAATTACTAGGCCTAGTGCCTACTACGTATGTGCTTAATCATTTACAAATGATCCACAAATTAAGCCTTCTTCATTATTTATTTTGAACAGAACCAGTAGGAAATTGTTTCCTGCAGTGATTTGAATGATCTTTCTGTGTAAAAGCGGTAATAACAATGCAGAGTTAAATACTATTAAGCTTCTTCACATTTATGGATTAAGGCGGTTTCGTTTTGACAGCTCTACTGGTAAATAACTTTTCTCCCTTCTCCCCGCAGTCAAACAACAGAGACGATCCAGAGGTCTTGAGCTCTCGTGCAACTGAGGTGACAGTTCTAGACGATTCAGCTGTGTAGACAGCAGTACTGGACATACAATTCCTTGGCACTCTTCTTATAATAGTCTCTACACATGACACCACCTAGGTCTAATTGTGCAAATGATGTTAGGGCCAGCATAGATTAACCAAGAGAACATTATACAATATTCTGTGTCAAAATATTGTTTATCCTATGTGTATTAGTTTAAAAGTTGAGTTTATTAGAGTAACTCGTCAGGGGCCAAACTATTAAACTTAGCTAAGATTTTTTATCTTTTGCCCATGACCGTTATTAATATTTGGTAAATCCGACAATATTCAGTGAGTCATGAAGAACTGAGCCACTTTGCAACTTTTTCCAAGGTTAGTGTCAAAGTTGTTTATTCTCTTTCCTGTGTGTAAGACCACGTCGTCTGCGTACCTCAGGGTCTGCAACCCACAGATGGGAGATCATAGATGGATGCACTGAACAACAATGGTGGAACGATGAGTGGTATCCTCTAGGTAGGCCTATTAGCCTACACCCCCCATGGTGGGTTATTCAATTTCCCCAAGGTGTAGCCTAAATTTGTATATTGTGGTGATTATTATTAACATAATTCACCCACGGAACTATGGGTGGGGGGGGACGTGTTTAGCACGGAGCGGGACCAACGGTTGTTGGCTATTCGAGGCCTCGGGGACAGCAAACCCTCCGAGCATATGGAGATGATGCTCAACCTGCTGGGTACGGAGGAGCCTAACTTCCTCTTCATAGAGCTGTTTCTCCAACACATGCCACCACAGGTCCGGAAGGCGCTCGTGGGCACGAGGATTACCGAGCCACGCGCGTTGGCAGAAGAAGCCGACCGGTTTTTCCTTGGTGCTCAGAGTTTCGTACCCAAGGTGCTAGCCCCAACACGCAGTGTCAACCCCCCGGACAATGACAGACTAGCCAACAGAACCCCGGTAGCCGCAGAAGGCCTTGCCAGCACAGGTATGTGCTATTTTCACGCGTGTTTCGGCGCTGAAGCAAAGAGATGCCGGTCCCCGTGCAACTTCAAACCGACGGGAAACGCCAAGGCTTGCGCTCATTAGTGGCCATGAGTGCAGGCACGTCAACCCGGCTATTGTTCATCAGGGACACCCTCTCCGGCCACGAGTTCCTTTGCGACACCGGCGCTCAGAGGAGCGTCCTGCTGGCTACAGTGGAGGACACCGCGCCTGGCGGCCACGGTCCACAGTTGAAGACTGCGGACCTGTGCTTTGGAGGCCAGCGATTCAAGTGGGATTTTGTCATGGCCGACATCTCCTTTCCCCTCCTCGGCGCGGATTTCCTTTGTGCGCACAATCTGCTGGTGGACGTCAAAAACAACCGCCTGGTGGACGCACAGAAGTTTTCCTCGTTGGCATGTGCCCGCGATGAGGCAGTATATGGTGGGCTCTCCAGCTCCCTCTCAGAGGGGGACAAATATATAAAAGCCTTCTCAGGGAGTTCCCCGGTTTAACCCGACCTACCTTTTCCGCGGTCATGGCAAAACATTGAGTAGAGCATCATATAGACACTAAGGGCCCACCCGTCTATGCTAAAGCCCGAAAACAGCAATAGTAGGCGTATTACTACAAAAAAAAAGTTTAAAAAGTAAAAGATCACTAGGGGGCACTATTTCAGTTTGTGAATTTGAGACCGGTCACGAACAGGGCACTGTGATTTAAACATGGAGCAACGGCTAACGGTTGTAACGGTGAACTCTAAGTGGAACAGCTAAGCGGAAAAAAAAGAAAAGAAACAAGAGAACATTTATTTGCTGTTGACTTTTATCGAGGCCGCCGTGCCTGCGCAGTTTACTTTACTTAGCTGATCCATCACATTATTGAACAGCCTCAAGAAAATTATATTAGACTATTTTTTATATTATAAACTAACTAAATTCGTTCAAATCGCCAGAAAATGGCAACCTGGAGGAGGTTGCGGTTGGCAGCTCAGACGTGAGGCTGTGGTGTGACGTCTCCACAGGCCAACCTCGACCGCAGGTCCCATTTTTGAGGCGTTACATGACCTTTCCCACCTTGGGAGGAAGCCGTCGGTGAAATTGGTTTCCCAGAAGTTTGTGTGGCAGGGGCTTAGAAGGGACGTTAGTGCTTGGGTCAGCTCATGCGTTGACTGTCAATGGTCCAAGGTGCACCGCCATATTAAGGCCCCCTTTGGAGAGTTTACTGTTCCCGAGAGGAGGTTCGACCACGCCAACGTCGACCTGGTTGGACCGCTTCCCTTCTCTCACGGGATTACCTACCTCTTCACCATGGTCGACAGGACGACCCGCTGGCCTGAAGCAGTTCCCCTCTCCTCGACGTCGGCTTCCGACGTGGTGCGCGCATTCATTGGCACGTGGGTCGCACACTTTGGGACTCCTTCAGACCTCTCCTCAGACCGGGGCTCGCAGTTCACCTCGGAACTTTGGAGCGCGGTGGCTGAGGGGTTGGGGGTCAAGCTGCACCGCACTACCGCCTATCACCCCCAGGCTAACGGCTTGTGCGAACGTTTCCACCGTTCCATGAAGGCGGCCCTACGAGCCAGCTTGAAGGACGGTGACTGGGTGGGTATGCCATGGGTAATGCTCGGCCTCAGGTGCGCCCCTAAGGAGGACCTGTAGTCCTCATCGGCGGAGCTGGTCTACGGGCAGGCCCTACGAGTGCCGGGGGATTTTATTCCTAACGCCTCGGTTCCCTGGTCGGCGGCCAGACGTTTCTCCCTCCTGGAAACCGCCAAGGTTTTTGCGCCCGTTCCCACGTCGCAACACGGCACCCCCGCTTTCCGCATGCTCCCCAATCTGCGCGCGGTGGGCTATGTTTTCATTCGCCACGACGCCCACCGTGGTCCCCTATGCCCTCCTTACGATGGCCCATTCAGGGTTTTACACCACAGCAACAAGTGCCTGGTGGTAGACATCGGGGGTAGACCTGAGACCGTTTCCTTGGATAGGATTAAGCCAGCTAACGTGGACGTTTCCTGACCGATGGAGGTGGCGCAACCCCGGCGTCAGGCCGTCCTCCTGCGCCGCACCCCCCGCTTACCGCTGAGACTCCCTCGACCTCGTTGACCCCGGGACCTCTGAGTTGGTGGACGGCACAGACTTGCCTGCTGCTTCCTCAACCTCGACCCCTGTCATCCGCACGCGCCGGGTCGGGTCTTGCCCCTCCCATCACAAGGACACTGACTATGGGTGAATTCAGCTGAGCCCCCCCCCCCCCCAATTTTTTTTTCTAAATCCCTGTGTTTTGAAAGATCTTTTAATTATTTTACACATTTTAAAGATCTCTGATCATATCTTAAACATCTTTGATTATATTTTACACATTTTAAAGATCTCTGATCATATTTTTTTTGAAACATTTTTGAACCATATTTTTGAAACATTCTAAACATCTTTGTGCGTTTTTAAACACATTTCTTAACCCATTTTAACATCTTTATGTAAGCATGTTTTTGCTTAACGTTTTCAAAATACATTTGAACATCTTAATCTGTAAACTGCCAGTTTAGGCTCCTTTTTAGCTCACCTCAACTTTGGTGGGAGCAATGAGTTTGCGTAGCTGTGTTCGAAATCGTTCCCTATCATGGATATAGTGCACTATAGGGTGCTCGCCATTTTTTTAGTGGTGTTCGAATTCTCAGTGGTAACTTTCATGCACTATATAGTGGGCTTAAAATACTTCAAATTTGAGTGAACATACGATGTTCCCTACATGTTACTCCCGTATACCACAATGCAATGCGGTCGTGTTTTCCGGAGGAGAAGAAGAAGCTGAATAACCGCGAAAACGAATAGAAATGTCAACAATTTATTTGGGATTTAACATAGAAAATGTAATATTCAAAATTAATTTAAGAATAACTTAATCAAGGAAATGTAACATTCAACATCAATACAACCTCCAGTTTTACTCGTGGGTGCCCGGTTTGTTTACATGATGTGGGCTCAGCTGTCTGCGTCACACAAATACCCGGCGCATTTATTGACGCCAATGACGTTTAGAAATGTTCAGTGTAGTGTCCGACTTCTCGTTTGTTCGTTCCCTATGTAGTGCACTATATCATAAACACTATATAGGGAATAGTGAGTGAGTGAAAACGGAACGATTTCGAACACAGCGCGTCTTCGTCTTTGTGGTTTTTTTGCGTTACTTTTTCTGGTATATATTTTTCTCACGTCGCGCCCCCCCTGAAGAACTCTGGCGCCACCCAGGGGAGGCGCGCCTCACAGTTTGAAAACCACTGGCATAGTTCACCCACGGAACTATGGTGGTGGTGGGGGGGGGGGGGGGTGTTTATTACGGACACTTTAGGCAGACGGAACGAACGTCTCAGTTCAGTCCTCAGTCCTCATTGGCTTTCGAATGTGCTGGTGTAAGCGGTGTTTAATAAAAACTCAGTTCTGGATACTCGGACTCTCGTCTCTCGGCACTACAATATCGATCTTTGCAATTGGTTCTCAATCGCTCTGGAATGGACACATTCTCTATTAAATTATATGATTCCTTCGCTTAAAAGTTTCTTGTTCACCTACAGTGGCGACATTTCACATGTATGGTCTATGACTTGTTGTGGGAGAAACAAGAAGAGAAATGTCCTGAATTTCACCGTATAATTCGCAACCGGCCAGCTTGATTCATTTCATAGGATTCTTTTTTTTACGCCTATATGTCAAATACGGCTGATGTAAAAGGCAGAAATATTAGACTCCTGACAATGCGGATGTCATGTGTTTGGGGTTTCCTCGTGAGTGGACGGCGCGCGCCCCCGCGTTCTCTGTTTTTGTTTCAAATTGTCCATGTGTCGATCTTTTTAGAAAACCGCCTTCAGTCATTGTTTATTATGGTTACACATAGTTTGGATACACTTTCAGCCCCCTTACAAATCGTATCGTCTGTTTAACGTCACTATAGCATAACCCACGATACTCAGATGTGAGTGGTTCATCAAGCCAGTTATGCAGCTTGATGTCGCCCTCACAAGTTGCTTCAACATGACTAGGAGCGCGCACTCAGCATCTTCCCCCCTGCACACGTGTGCAAGTCACCGTTGTAAAGGGCTGGGAACCAGTTCGGGCTGGCAGGGATCATTGTGTTCTATGTTTTTGTCTATTATGAAATAAGGCACTCGGTGTACTCCGCATGGTTATCAAACGTCTCATTCCCAACAAACAATGTTAATATTTGTTGTGTTTTGTTTCTTTTTTCTAATATATGTTAATGTGGTCTGTCATGTTAATGACAGACACCTTAATCGGTGTGTTCGTATGTGATGCATGAAGACAAACACATTTCATTCAATAAATCCCTTTTTTTCCTTTACATTCCATGCTTTCTAACTTCTGAAGTTTTAACTTCGTATATTTGACAATTTACATTTGACAAAACACCATAAACTAAGGAAACAAGCCCGAAGGACATGCTGTTGATGTTTGAAACAGCTGCCTATTTGACACCCACTCTTTCTCACACAGACACACACGCACGCAAACACAGAGAGAGAGAGAGAGAGAGTTAGCCTCCTTGTATCTTGTATTTCCCTTTTTTAACCTTTTCATTGGGGGGGGAAGACAACGAGTGAGATATAGAGATAGATTTTTTTTTTTTCACAAAGACAGTGAGACACAGACAGAGCGCGCGAGACACAAGGAAGTGGCCACCTCTGTGGATGAACGCTCTGGTGAACGAAGAGAAGACCAGCGAGAACAGCTTCAAACCGGTTCACTCCCCTCTCCGTCTCTGCTAGGCAACACAATAGCGCTGCCTTCCTCCTGCCGGCTTTCTCATTCAGACAGATGATGCCACAACAGCACTGCACCTCCGCCGCGTTTCAGCGCTACCGAGGCCGATACAGCAGATTTATCGTGGTGGAAATGTGCGTGGGGCTATGATAGTTGTGATCGGGGGGGGCTACCGCATCTCCAGTGCGAAAAATTGGCTGGTTTATAGAGACGCCCTGAATCGAGCATCTTGCAGGTGTCTAGTTTAACTAGGTAAGTTATGTCCATCATTTATTCCATATTGCCTAATAAGGTACAATATTATTGTTAATGGTAACGAATAGTATCCTAATTGAACTATCTCTCCCTCTGTAACGTTATATATATATCTATATATATATATATATATATATATATATATATATATAGAGATAGATAGATAGATAGATAGATAGATAGATAGATAGATAGATAGATATAGGCCCGCCTAACGTTACTATTCTGTTGTCTATTGATGATATATATTTGAATATCAATATATTTGATACAGCTTGCTATGTTTGTGTAACGGTCAGAAAGAATTAAGCGTTTCCGACTTTTTTTTTACGCTATAGGCTAATTATTTATTTCGAAATGATTTCTTTATCTACGTTTCATTAAACGTTCTTGGGCGACGTTTTTTGGTCAATCTCGATATACGTTTCACTTATAGAAACCGACATAACATGTGGAAGTGACGCTTATGTTTACCATTGAAGTTTTATTGTCATCGATGCGCAGCATGCCCTGGTGAATCCGACCACGCGCATGCTCGCGGTTGCTACCGCGTGCGCCTGGTTGCGTGTAGCAGACACGCATCGAGGCGGCTGCCTCCTGTCGCGGTGTACAGCAAGCTTTTTACATTTCATTAGTCAAACATCGTCGAAGGATTTGTTAGTTATTTTAAATAACAATGGATGAATTGAAACACATTGCGGTATTCTTATCAGCGAATTACACATTTGTGTCGTGAATCGGTACGGAAACATTTCAGACAAAGAACAACTTTATCTTGAATGTTATTTTTGAAGTTATGTTTATCACAAACCAGACGTAATATAAACACACCGGTTTCCTTGACTTTGTTCTGGTAACCTCTTTTTCCTTCCCTGACTAATTTTCCGCACTCTCCCCCCCCCCCCCCCCCCCTCTTTTTCCCATTCCTCCCTCCCCCTCCCTTTATTTTCCCCCTTCTCTCTAATTCTCCCCCCTTTTTTAAAACCCTCCCATTTCCCTCACCCTTTTATCCTTTCATCTCCTCTCCACCTCCTCATCCTCTTCCTTCCCTTCCCCCCTCTTTCTTATAAAATGACCTGCACCTTTCTCTGCCATCAATTTTCCATGTAATGTGCATGTAACATTCCTCTCGTTACAGCCAATCAGTGGAGGCGTTTGATTTCCCCCACTCAGCCACTTTTGTCGGAAAGCAACATGGCTTCCTCCACCACCACCGGCACCACCACCACCGGCAACACCTCCAAAGGCAGCAGGAGCTCAGAGACCAGAGCCCAGCAGGCCCTGGATGGCGGGTGGGGCTGGGTCATTGTCGTGGCCTGCTTCATGGCTCAGTTCCTGGCCTATGGGTCTCCCCTGTCTGTGGGAGTCCTGTTCCCAGAGTGGCTGCACGTCTTCCAGGAAGGAAAGGGCTTGACTGCCTGGGTGGGCTCGCTGGTCTCTGGACTGGGCCTCATCGTCAGTAAGTCAGCCTCGGAGTGTGTGTGTGTGTGTGTGTGTGTGTGTGTGTGTGTGTGTGTGTGTGTGTGTGTGTGTGTGTGTGTGAGAGAGAGACACACACTTTTTATATATTGAGATATAAGTTGTAAAAATGCAGTGAAGGATATGGAAATAAATACCGTGTTTTTTTCCCCCTGAAACGCCCTGGTCTCACCACGAGGGCGTCCCCCTCGCTCTTTCCTTCCCCACCTCGCAGGTCTCTTGAACACCAGAGTAACACATGACAACATCAATGCCTGTTTCCTTGGGCTCTTTGATACCACACATTGAGGCTGATGAATAGGGCAGGGACTCACACACCAACGAACACACACACACACACACACACACACATCTTATTCAATGTCTAGGGATTCGTGAATGTACAAGTTATAATGGTCCTAGCCTCCTAGGGATATATTGCTGGTCAGGTAATCCCAGTAAAAACACCATTGGTTATATTTTCTGTGCTTTTTTATTCTGTTCTATTGTATTTGCTCTATTCATCATACGCCAGTCATGCCGAGTCATCATCTCCCTCTGTTCCTTTCTGTCTCTATTTCTCTCCCGCTCTCTCTCGCTTTCTTGATGCCTCCCCCTCCCTCTAACTCCAACCTTTTTTCTCACCCACATTAACAGGTCTCTATATCTCTCCCCCCTTTTCTCTCCATCTCTCTCTCTGTATCCCCATCCCTCTCTTCTTCCGTCCTTTAATCTTTATATCCTTTGTCTCGCCCTCAACCCTCTGTTCTGCTCTCTCACATTAACATGGTCTCTCGGTGTGTGTCTTTCTCTCAGGTCCCATTTGCAGTGCAAGTGTGGAGCACTTTGGGGCGCGTCCGGTCACTGTTTTCAGCGGGGTGATGGTGGCGGGGGGGCTTATGCTGAGCGCCTTCGCCCCAAATATCCCCTTCCTTATCTTCTCCTTCGGCATCGTTGTCGGTGAGTTTCGGAAGCAAAAGCTAAATTTGTTGCTGAGTTGAGATATTTTTAAATGTTGAGGTCAATTCAAAGGAAGGATGAACTGAAGATAACACAGGATGAAGGAAGGGAAGGAGCCCAGATTGCAGTGTAGTCGGAGGAAATGAAACACACGCACAAGACCGTTTATAACTGTCAGCGAAGACATCACAAGGAAACTGTACTCACCACTGCAACACGATGAATAAGAAAGACTGGTGACACAAAAATACACGGTAAAAAGACACAGACTAAGACTAAACGGAAATGAACATGTTCACTCAAACACAATCCCACCAGTTTCAATGACTCAGTCGGTACATTTTGGAAGGGCTGACTCATGAGCCCTCTTGATTGGAGCAGGAAGCGTGTGTCATGTGACCCGGCCATAAAAATATTCCTCTGGATCAGATGTGGGTCAGTCGGCTAAGTACAGAAGGAATTCTTTAGCCGCTAGACTGATCTCTTAAATCAGCTGAACGTTAAATGGCTGAACGGAAAGGCATCCCCTCTAGTCCTCCACCAAAGATATATTTGGCTATCTATCCATTTGTTCTGTTTATAAACCATGGTCATGGTGACTTGTCATTCTAGGATGAGAGACTCGGTAATCAAATACATAGTGCCCTTGAAAATACAGTAAAATGCTTGATAGGATAAAGTAATTTTTTCTTGCCTTCTTTCCTTCTTTCTTTCCTTCTCTCCTTTCTCTCTGTTATTCCTCCTTGGCGACTCATCTTACTGCTCAAATCTCTGTTTTGAGTAGTCCATGAGCAACACTACATCTGTACTCACTGTCCCTCTAAACACTCCAGACGTCATACTGGTGCCAATGTGTCTCTGCCCCGAGCTAATGCCGGAGAGCTTGTCTCTCTCTCTCTCTCTCTCTCGTTCGCTCTCTCGCTCACTCTCTCTCCCTCCCTTCATCTCTCTCTCTCTCTCTCTCTCTCTCTCTCACTCTCTCTCTCTCGCCCTCCCTCTCTCTCTCGCTCTCCCTCTCTCTCTTTCTCTCTCTCTCAAATGAACCTCAGCTAATACTGACTTTAGCTAACAGTGATTTTGTCCTGGTGGTAATTATTTTACATTTTTGGAAAATTATCTATTTTGTCTCTCTCCCTCTCTCTGTCCCCAAGGTGTGGGATGCGGACTGGTGTACGCAGCCACGCTCACCATTACCTGCCTGTACTTTGACAAGAAGAAGGGCCTTGCGCTGGGAATTGTGGGCACAGGTAGATAATGTCCATACTGCAGTACCACTGTCGAACAAACAACATCAAGTCACACATAAAGTGTTGTCATGTGATCCATTTAGAAATAATCATTCCTTCCTGAAGGTTTTTCCTCTAGATTGGGCGAGTTTTTCCCTAAGGGTAAGGGGGTTTCGTACCATGTGGGCATGTGAAGCCCCTGAGGCAGTCAGTCTGCCGAGGGGCTATTCAAATTAGATTGCATTCTCAGCTTTTTCCCACAGGCCATCACACCTCAACTCACTCAAGAACATTCCATGAACATTCTATACTATGCTCTTCATATGCACGATAACTTATATGCACAATAATGTATAACTGTAACTCCATTCTGCTATTCAGCAGTTTTGCACTTTACTATATTGCACCTTTATTTGGACCTCAATAACTACTTCCAAACACTGTGAATATTATACTATATACTGTCTGTCTGTATATGTTGTGTTTATTTGTTGTCTTTTTGCTCTATTATGTTGTTATGTTATATGTAATATGTTGGTAAATATATTAATAGCATATTTGGAGAATTGGGAAACACAATTTCGGTCCTCTATGGAACTTGTTGCACGGTCAGTCTGACAATAAAGTTCAGTTTGACTTTGACTTGACTTAAAATGTAGGTTTTAGTTGTGTTTGTATTAAATAAATCCATCGCCTTTTACCGATACTCAGACCAAAGTGGATTGGCTAATTTGGCTTGTCAATCAACGGTGCGTGCGCCAATGTCTCATGGGCTAGGTTCCAGCATGGGCGGCTTCCTCTACGCCACGCTGCAGACCAAGCTGATCGAGCTGCTGGGCGTCAGTGGCTGCCTGCTCATCGTGGGCGCCGTGTCCCTCAACATCATCGCCTGTGCCGGCCCCATGCGACCTCTGACCCCGCCCAAGTACTACCTCAAGCAGCGCGCGGCCCTCCTGGAGAAGGCCGAGGCCGAGGCAGCGAGGCTGTCGGAGAAGCCGGGCCCGGACGAGGCCCCGGCCAATCAGAAGCCTCTGCTGACCAAGGACGCCGTGATGCTCTCCGTGGAGACGAAGGAGCCGTTCCAGAGGAGGAGGGCTCGCGACTTTGCGGACCTGGTCCGGCAGATAAAGAGCAGGCTAAGGGATTATTCAAGGTATGTGTGAGGCCGACATTCAGTTCATGTGACACACGATCCCGCCACGCGTACAAAGCTCCTTCCCCTCAGCAAATAACAACAAGGAGCACGTTTAACCCGGTGACCTCACCGTGTGGCATAGGTCACTTTTTCAGTTCACCCTCTCTGTGTTCAATGTAATGAGTCATCGTTCCCGACATTGGTTTCCTCTGGCACTTTGCTTGCTCCCACTCCTCACTCTCGCTTCATATCTCTCTTTTTATGTCTCTCTCTCTCTCCAGATGCATGTCCTCTACATCAGCGGTGTTCCAGAACCGAGTCTTCATGGCCCTGTGTATCTCCTTCTTCCTCTTCGCCCTTGGTAAGTCTTATTCAACATTTTCTATGTTTTGCCGCAATGACAGACCATTTACAAATCAGATATATTTCATATATTTTTGTGCATAAATGTTTCTGTTTGGCTGTTTTCATTTGTGGTGAATTATATTGAGGTCGCAGACACTCACAGGCGTTGTTGTAGTGCGTAACCGGGAGCAAGGTGGCAGCTGGTCGTCTTACACTTACATGCTTCAGCTGCCACCCGGTGAACCAACAAACCACAACCACACCCCCACCCCCACACACGTGAACAGACACAGGGACAGGAACAAAACCTCGATAATGTGAACTTTTTCGGTACCTTCTGTATTTTGTAAGGTACCCTGACAGGCGGTGAAGGTAATTCAGCCTACATCAAAATAAGGAGGGGCCCATCCCGGTCCAAAAACAATACTGTGTCTATACACACTTCCTTAAACCTACCAGGTCATGGAACGGTCATCCAGATACACTAACTAACCAACAACAGAAAACAAACAAAAAACAATTCTAACCGCTTTCCTCCCCCCCACCCCCCACAGCTGCCAGGCGCTGTCAGTCATCGGTGGCCCGCTAAACTGCTCACCCCCCCCACTCCATAGGTGCCTTCCCCACCCTGCTCTTCATGGAGGACGTAGCCCGGAGCCAGGGGCTCATAGAGGAGGGCACCGCCACCTTCCCGCTGGTGTCGCTGGTCGCCATCGCCAGCGGCTTTGGCAAGCTGGGCCTGGGAGCGATGGTGGACCTGCCCTTCGTCCACAGCATCCCCCTCTTCATCTTCACCATGGTGGGCAGCGGGCTGGGCCTGCTGCTCATACCCTTCACCAAGTAAGCACAGAGACTGCTCTGGTTGCTTGGTTGTTTTTTGATGTTTGTTTGTTTCCTACTTACATATTGACCTTCTTTTCTTTTTTCCGTTAGTATGCTCAACTTGATAATAATCGGGGGAAAAAAAATCTGCTTTTATTTTATATTAATGCTAATTGTTAGTAAATGTGGAATTGTTTTTAATGTGATTGATTTGTCGCTGCCATGCTGATGAACGGTAGGTGCTCCAAAGCCACCATCCACACGATTGTCCACTCGTAAACGATGACATCGTTCTTTATACCTTCGGGATACTTCCTGTCCACACATTAGTGGCACAGCGTTGACATGCCAATAATGGCAACCCAGCATTTTCAGAGGAGCTCTGTTCTTAGAATACCTCGGGGGCATACATTTTCAGCATGCAAAGAATGCATGCTCAGAATGCTGAGTGACCTCTTGACCTCTGCGTGCAGGTTCTACCTGGGGCTGCAGATCCTGGCTGTGTGGATGGGCTTCCTGGGCGGCAACTGGTCGCTGACCCCGTACATCACCAACGAGATAGTGGGCAAGGAGATGCTCTCTGAAGCCCATGGCGTCCTCATGTTCTTCGGAGGCCTGGGCATCACCCTGGGGCCTCCAGTCGTAGGTAGGCCATGGACCAATTAGCTCACTCATTTGTTGACAACAACGACGGTCATTCCCCGGAGGGAAATAGACGGTATGGTTTGAATGTGTTCTTTTCCTAAAGCGCAGCTAGTTACCAGCTGGTTGCGTGCAATGATTGTTATGTGTTAGGATTTTACATGTTACTTTGTATGTATTATTGATGACAGTAAAACACAATAATGTTGTGTTATCAAGCTATGTTAAACGATTTAATATTGACCTTAGCTATCTGTGTGATTTTGTCTCTCTCTCATGCTCATGCTTTCTCTCTCTCTCTTTTCTAGGTTGCTTCTACGACCTGACCCTCTCCTTTGACATTGCGTTCTACTTCAGCGGGGGGTGCGTGCTCCTGGGTGGCATGATCCTGTTTACCTGTACCCTGCCATGCCTGGGTCGTACCACTTTGGAAACCCCCCTCCCAACCCTAGAAGCCGTGCAGACGGAACACATTGAGTGTGTCATTCCCGACACAACTGATGGGTCATACACGCCGGCGACCCTCATGGTAACGTTCGTGGCCTGAAAGATAAATTACATTAAACAGTGTCCAAAACCGTATCCCAAACTCCTGAATCAGCGGTTTAGTTTATCAGATGTTTCTCATTCAGGATTCTGAGGGAGATAGAAATGTAAAAAAGGGTTGAGAGGTGCCATTTGTGCAATCTCAACATTGAAGCTAGTTCCTTGTTTAATAGTTTCTGGTTATGCGGTCGCCTAGAAACGACATACAAATAACCAACACCCCCCACATTTCAGACAGCTTACACCACGTTTTTCTTACAGAGGTGTAGCTCTCCCAAAGAACCAGTTCTAGCAATAATTAGTCATATTTTTTTACGTGGAATTTGTATTTTACAAGTGAATTGTTTTGTTCAAATATACTGCCGTCAAAAGTTACTAGTAATTATATATTATTATCATAACTTTATATCTATACATATATATATATATATATATATATATATATATATATATATCTCTTCGGCAAACCGTAACTGTACGGGGTTCACACACAGATATTACTGACGGACACATTAGTAAAGCAGTTGAAACCGAGAAATAAATCAAACATTTATTCATAGGCTATTGTCTATGTCTAAAGTGAAGTACAATATGTAGTTTGGTTCTATGGAGTCCGGTTACGATTTTTTGTTATGCAAAGTTTAGCCGTCCAAATAATTATTTCTTATTTTGTTCCTTATGACTTGTTTGTAACTGTTTATTATTGTTGATGATTTGATTTGTAATCATTTTTTATCCAAGTATATCCCTTTATAGTGGAAGGCTTTATATCTGTGCTATCATTTAGCTGCTATGCTGTTTTACCACTATGCTTTTTTATTTATATTGTTTTTCTTTACAGGGGTTTTTGATGTAAGGTCAGCACTTAAGCCAGAGGCAACATTGATCCATGTTCTTTTTTTTTCTTTTTTTTTATAAATGTTACAAAAATAAATAATAATAATTTAAAAGACCTTTTAAAATTAAATTTATTTAACTTTTTAAGTGCAAACCTGCCAAATTCGAACTGCCATACAACACTTTTTTGTGTATTCTCACGAAATAGAGGGATATTCAACGTCAAAACTTTTATACTAGTCAATTTTTTGTAAGTGTGATTATGTTTGAGACTGTACCTTATGACAATTCTTCATTTTTTCCACTGTGTGGGTTTACAAGGAAAACAATATGGCTGTCTTAAACAAATCTCTGCCTGTGTATTTGGATTTGAACCAAAGTTCCCGGCGTCATACACTACTGTTTTATAAAGCATATTTCCTAAAGGTTGTATAGACCCTACTGGGGAACAAAATGAAAATCATTAACAATCAAAATAAAAAAAATCATATAAAGGCTGGTCCTACAGTTAAAACGTTTTTTCATACATTTTTCATTTATGTATATATATATATATATGTGTATGTTTTCGTACCATATCTACCCCACAGTGGTTATTGTGACGGGGTTGGATGTGAGGCAACATGTCTTGGAGTAGAAATTAGTCTTTGTATCTTCTGAAAAAGGTCTCTCAGACGTAGTTTGGAAGAAAGGAAAAAAGTATGATTATATACAATATATTCTGTTTCATTGTTCAACTCACAAATCGTCTCAGAGTGTTCAAAAAGTGGTCAAGACTGAACTTTATGATGGATTGAAATCAAACAACTCAACAGATGAAGAACCTCTTTGTCTGTGTGTGCCTGTGTTCTATTCTGCTCTGTTCTTTGGGGGTCCTAAAGTTCATCTCACACAGACAAAGAGCAATAGGGGCCACTAGTTAGTCTATCTGTTGGTTGTTTGATAAAGGAATCCCAAGGTGTTACTTGAAATAAAAACTGAACTGTACCTACTATGATATATGCTATGACACACATTGGCAATATATTTGTTTGTTTTTTGTTTAGGGGTTTTCAGCATTCTTTTTTTAAATAAAAAGTTGTACTACATGATGAAGTAAATCTCTTTCCCAGGGATAATTGACACAGAACTGTTTTTGTGTGTGATTAGTGATGGTCGTCGGGAGAAGCAGAACTGAACACCTTTTGAACTGATGTTAATCCCAACTTCCCCAAACAGTCGTACACAATGAGTCAGTCGGTTTTAATTTGGGGTCCTTGGATGTTCCATGCGTACAGGAAGTGGGCTGATGTAATCCCGACCTCACCACACTCCTTAAATCTAGAGCCAATGGCACCGCAGAGTTGAGAGGGACCGGTGAGTTCATGTCTTCAGTTCTTTGAAGCACGTGTGTGGGATTCAGAGGGGGCTTTCATGTCGTTGTTTATGTATTTGTTATGACTGGTTTAAAGTTTCGGAATTTCCGTTTGAAGAATACTATATTTAGATAATATGGGTTACAAACCCAGCTCAAGGGAAGCCCTTTTTAGCCAGGCTTCATTGCTTGTATACTATACAACTATGAAAAGATCACTTGAATAGGAGAATTGATTATTATTATTCCAACAGCATTACTGGACTATTAATATTTAACTTAATAATGAAACATGACATGGGTAAGTTATGAATGGAGTAAAACAAAAGTTGGGCTAAAGTTTTTGTCTTTGGCAGTCTAGGGGCGCACTAGTCGCCATAGGCAAAGTTGCCCTGTACCGTACTCAAGTACAATAGGACCAGGGGGCCTAGGAGGACCAGGGGGACTAAGGGGGACTAAGGGGGACCAGGGGGACTAGAAGGGCTAGGAGGACCAGGGGGCCTAGGAGGACCAGGGGGACTAAGGGGGACTAAGGGGGACTAGGAGGACCAGGAGGACCAGGGGGACTAAGGGGGACTAGGAGGACTAGGAGGACCAGGGGGACTAAGGGGGACTAAGGGGGACTAGGAGGACTAGGAGGACCAGGAGGACCAGGGGGACTAAGGGGGACTAGGAGGACCAGGGGGACTAAGGGGGACTAGGAGGACTAGGGGGACTAAGGGGGACTAGGAGGACTAGGAGGACCAGGGGGACTAAGGGGGACTAGGAGGACTAGGGGGACTAAGGGGGACTAGGAGGACTAGGAGGACCAGGGGGACTAAGGGGGACTAGGAGGACCAGGAGGACCAGGGGGACTAAGGGGGACTAAGGGGGACTTAGGAGGACTAGGAGGACTAGGAGGACCAGGGGGACTAAGGGGGACTAGGAGGACTAGGAGGACCAGGGGGACTAGGAGGACCAGGGGGACTAGGAGGACCAGGAGGACCAGGGGGACTAGGAGGACCAGGGGGCCTAGGAGGACCAGGGGGACTAAGGGGGACTAGGAGGACTAGGAGGACCAGGGGGACTAGGAGGACTAGGAGGACCAGGGGGCCTAGGAGGACCAGGGGGACTAGGAGGACTAGGAGGACCAGGGGGCCTAGGAGGACCAGGGGGACTAGGAGGACCAGGAGGACCAGGCAACCCTCGGCCCACAGGCCGCATGCAGCCCTTTGGCGCCGCCCTTAAGGCGCTTTGGCCATAACCCGAAATTAACATTTATGGGATTCATTTTCCTATGATTGTTGTAGGCCAAAAGTCAACCATACATTATCAATTTGTAAAAAATATATTGCTTGTATATGGCATGAAAAATGTTTTTTCAGCATGAAATGTGCATCTCGATACTATCCAGGTGCCTATTTTCTGAGCGGGTAGCTTGCTAAAATCTTCTAGCTATGGATCCAAAGAAGGCAAAACATATATAAGATGAAAACAACTCCATACAGCCCTGATATTCAGAAGCCCTGGAATTGAATTTCAGAAACAAAAATCCCATGAAACTGGGTGAGAAAGGTAGGGGGTGTTTGATTATCTCATTCATTATAGCAAGTTGTAACCCTGAGTTTATTTTATTTTTTTGCTCATGCATGTTGCTGGGAATCAATGCAAAAGACTACTTAGCACTGAACTGGACAGTCCTAATTCAATTGTTTGAAATTGAACAGTTTAAATGTTTAACAGTGTTGTTATTTTCTATGATGCAATGATATTCATTTCATTTGCACAAACATGGACTGAAAAGAGCTAGGCCAACTCAATTTCAACTTAAAAACCTGAGTTGATTTTTCCTGCATTCCTCCCTCATTTATTGTTAGATATAACATCCACTCAAAGGCTTGTTTTGTAGCCTATGTTTTATTGCAATTGCATGTATTCATTGCATAAATCCTATTTTTGTACATACCTATACAGGCTATTTAATTTCTAAAGTAGCTAAATAGCCTATTACCACAAAAATGCAGCCCCATACAGATATCCACACCCCATTTCTAACCATAAATGGCCCTTTACAAAGAAAAGGTTGCCGACCCCTGACCTAGACTCTGCATAACCACCCCTGCCCACCCCTCCAACTGATTGTATGTTTTACGTCCTGGCACTTAATGTACGCACCTATTGTATGTTGTATTTAGTTATAATAGGCCTACTCAGTTGTGTAACCTAGAGATCATTAGTGCTTGGCACTTGGTTCTATGAACTTGCTTACTGTACCGACAGCGTATATTGTTTCTCTTTCTTCTGACAAATGCACTCATTGTAAGTCTCTTTGGATAAGCGTCTGCTAAATGCCCTAATGTAAATGCAGTGTTTTCTCTTCTCTTCCATTTACCCTCAGATAAAAACACTAGACGAGTCTCTGAAGACAGACCAAGTTCCCCGGGCAGTGGGCTGTGTGGAGATGGTTTGAAATGTGGCTGTTCCTATGGGCCTCATCATGTAGGGGGACTAGGAGGACTAGAGGGACCAGGAGGACCAGGGGGACTAGGAGGACTAGAGGGACCAGGAGGACCAGGGGGACTAGGAGGACTAGAGGGACCAGGAGGACCAGGGGGACTTTAGGAGGACTAGAGGGACCAGGGGGACCAGGGGGACTTAAGGAGGACCAGGGGGACTTTAGGAGGACTAGAGGGACCAGGAGGACCAGGGGGACTTTAGGAGGACTAGAGGGACCAGGAGGACCAGGGGGACTAAAAGGACTAGAGGGACCAGGAGGACCAGGGGGACTTTAGGAGGACTAGAGGGACCAGGAGGACCAGGGGGACTTTAGGAGGACTAGAGGGACCAGGAGGACCAGGGGGACTAGGAGGACTAGAGGGACCAGGAGGACCAGGGGGACTAGGAGGACTAGAGGGACCAGGAGGACCAGGGGGACTTTAGGAGGACTAGAGGGACCAGGAGGACCAGGGGGACTAGGAGGACTAGAGGGACCAGGAGGACCAGGGGGACTAGGAGGACTAGAGGGACCAGGAGGACCAGGGGGACTTTAGGAGGACTAGAGGGACCAGGAGGACCAGGGGGACTAGGAGGACTAGAGGGACCAGGAGGACCAGGGGGACTTTAGGAGGACTAGAGGGACCAGGAGGACCAGGGGGACTGCGAGGACTAGAGGGATTAGGAGGACTAGGGGGATTAGGAGGACTAGAGGGACTAGGAGGACTAGAGGGACTAGGGGGACTAGAGGGACTAGGGGGACTAGAACCCCTTTTCCATCAATGCGGTTCCGGTGCTGGTTCGGAGCCAGTGCCAATCTCAAACCGTTCTTGGCTTTTCCACATAAATAATCCTGGCTCCAGGCCAGACCAACAGGTTCCAACTCAGCACGAACCAGTGACGTCTAGTACTGGGGGCGGGATTATCGGGACCTACCTGCTGCCGAAAGGAAAAGCAGCCCAGCACCAACACCAACACCAGGTGGACTAGAGGGACGAGGAGGACTAGAGGCACTAGGAGGACTAGGAGGAGTAGAGGGACTAGGAGGACTAGAGGGACCACAGCTGGCACCCCTGGCAGGTGTGGGAGGGCGTCAGGGCAATAACGGACTACAAGGGAAGAACATCCCCCCCTGTCAACAGCAGCGCCCCCTAGCGGAGGAGTTAAACATCTTTTACGCACGTTTTGACAGGAACAGCAAGGACCCGGTGTCGCCCCCTCTCCCCTCTGGTGGCTCCACCCTAGTCCTGAGCACTCATGAGGTCAGACTCAGCCTACGCAACATCAACATCAGGATGGCGGCAGGCCCAGATGGAGTCCAGGGATGGGTGCTCAAGGACTGTGCGGCTGAACTAGCTCCAGTTATCACCACCATCTTTAACCAGTCTCTGGCCTCATCCTGGGTCCCACGATGTCTCAAGGCAGCAACAATAGTCCCGGTTCCCAAGAAACCGAATGTTGCAGGTCTTAACAACTACAGGCCTGTAGCACTCACTCCTATCGTCGCAAAATGCTTTGAGAAACTGGTCATGAAACTCATTAAAGCCTCCATAACACATTATTAAATCATAATCAGTTTCCTTACCGAAAGAACAGGTCGGTGGAGGATGCCATTGCCATTGTGTTACACACTCTACTAGAACATCTTGAGCACAGGAACACATATGGGAGACTCCTTTTAGTTGACTTTAGTTCAGCCTTCAACCCTATCCTGCCAAACAAGCTACACAGCAAATTACACAAACTCGGCCTGAACACCACATTGTGCAACTGGATTTTGGACTTTCTAACACACCGCACACAACATGTCAGGATTGGCAAGCACGTCTCCCCCACCCTGCCCATGAACACCGGGGCCCCTCAGGGTTGCGTGCTCAGCCCACTTCTCTACACTCTTTTCACTCACGACTGCTGCTCCTCTTCTCCATCTACCCTCATAGTGAAATTTGCTGATGACACAGCAGTACTTGGCCTCATCAAAGGAAATGATGATACCTCATACAGAAGGGAGGCAGAGAGACTGGTAGAGTGGTGCGGTGATCACAACCTGGTTCTCATCACCACCAAGACCAAGGAAGTGATCATCGATTTCCGCAGGGCCAGACACCTCAGCCACTCTCCACTCCTAATCAGAGGAGAGGAGGTAGAGAGGGTATCCAACTTCAAGTCTCTGGGCGTGACTGTGGCCGACGATCTGTCCTGGAGGACCAACATTACCTCTGCCTTGGGTAAGGCACAACAACGGCTCTTCTACCTGAGGAAACTTAAAAGGGTACAACTTCCACAGGGACTGATGGTCAACTTCTACCACTGCGCAGTAGAGAGCATACTCACCTACGGACTACTGGTGTGGTTTTCCAGCTGCACCAGGGCAGAAAAGGAGGCCCTCCACAGAGTGGTCAAGGCTGCGGGGAGGATCATGGGGAAGAGCATCCCAGAGATCTCCACAGTCTTCACCTCCCGCTGCCTACGCCGGGTGAACAACAACCTACAGGACCCGTTCCAACCAGCGCACCATCTCTTCCCGCAACTGCCCTCTGGACGAAGATACCGTTCCATCCGCTCCAGGACCAATAGACTGACCAACAGCCTCTATCCACAGGCTGTCAGACTGCTGAACAAACACCCCCCACCCCACCCCCAACCCCTCGGTCACATAACTCCCACTATAACTCAGACTCAATAACTGTGAACTGGACTGCATTGCTGCACTGTACACTATTTTCCATCTATTACAGGACTGCAGCCCCCCCCCCCCCCCCCCCCCCCCCATCCTTACCACTCATCCGATACACTCACACATCACAATAACTATGGACTGGACTTGCATTGCTGCATTCTCATTCTCTTTCCTCTCACACATTGTAGCTATAACTGGACTGTTGACATTTCAACTGCACTAGCACTATTGCACTTTTGGGTTATTGTTATTATTATTTATTATAAATATATTTATATAGCATAGCATATGGGAGATCTATCTTTATAGTGGGTAATGGGCTATCATGTACTTGTATGCCAGTGGTGGTGGTGATGCTCTAAACATAATTTCGTTGTTAACTCTGTTGAACAAGGACAATAAATAAATCTAATCTAATCTAATCTAAGGGGGCTAGGAGGACCAGGAGGACAAGGAGGACCAAGGGGTCCAGGGGGACTAGGGGGATCAAGGGGACCAGGGGGACTAGGAGGACCAGGGGGACTAGTAGGACCAGGGGGACTTGGAGGACCAGGGGGACAAGGAGGACTAGGGGACTAGGTGGAGTAGAAGGAGTAGGGGATGAGGACATACCTGATTTCAACAGAGTTGTCATTGAGAAATGTGTACACATGAAAGATCGTCGGGCCAAGTTCCTGTATAAATAAAGGTCTGACAGCTTGCTTGATGACTTCTCATAAGCTATGTTCGTTTGTTAGATGTTGCCGACTTGCGTTCTGTATAGGCCTGGCTATAGTAGCCTATCTACTTTTTATTTCTACTTTTCATTAATTTATTTGCAATGCACTTGCTAAGCCTATGTTTTCTAATGACAGAAAAAACACATTTGGACTTTCGGATGGAATTGTTAAAGCTAGGGTGGGTAATTTTTTTACTGTAATATTTGGCAAAACTGTTATAATAGCCAGTCAGCTATATGTAGGTGAAGTGCTCTGAGAATATCTGCTCATCACTTTGCTCTCCCCTGCCTCTGTGTGCCGCCCCCAAAAATTGCCACCGCTCATGTACACTTTGACCAATCAGAGCGAGGCTCTGATTCTCCGTTCTTATTGGCTGTGGGACTGTCCGTTCACCTTGGCAACGACGTTGGTGCGTCCCTGCGTGAGCGTTCACGAGCCTAGCAGTCTGAAAGTTTTGCACTACTACGGCGGACAACAAATGAATAGCAATGTCTTCATCAACGGCCCCTAAATTTCCCATTCCCCGGATACCAACAACTAACACCAGACAGCGAAAAAAAGAGGAAAGACACTTGTTGAAAGGACAGCTACTAAAAGGGAGGCGGAGAGAGCTCGAAATAAAACCAGAGTAAACATTGGCGTGGCTTATGAGCGATGGAGAGTTACGTGACCTGAGAAACTTAAAATCGGACGCTGAGATGGCTACATTTCTTATAGACAGGTAAGGAATAGTGTTATCTCTCCATGGTATATTGTGAAGAATATGTAAAGTGTCGGCTGGTATGGTTTTTTACTAGGCAAAGCCACGATAACCGTTACATTACGGTTCTGTAATGTAACCGTTTCAGTACGGTTCCGTAGGATGTCTTGCATCACCCCATGGTTCTTTTCCGGTCCATTTTATATGTTAGTTATGGTCACACTAACCTGTCGGAATAACACAGATTGTGCTCACACGTAGCCTAGGCCTCAACTCAACTGTGGATAATGTCCGAGTCACGTTTGTGTAAAAGCTACTTTGACACAACTGCCGAGATAAGCACAGCGAGGGAAGTGTAGCATATGATATTCCATGTTCCATATGAAATGTACAATTACTTATTACACATTTATACTGACAATTGGCTCCCCTGATTTTTTTTGTTTAAGTATGACATGAAATAAACATACCTGCTCATTTGTGATTCGTTGAATCACACGTCCTCTTGCCCTACCCTGTCAAGACCTCCCCGACCGCGACCTCGTCCCCTTCCTCTGCCCCTGCCTCTGCCCGTAGGCTGCCTGCCCCTAGCAGCAGGCCATCCGCTGACCCTATATATCCCACGTCCTGTGCTGCTAGGACAGGCTGTGGGTCTATAAAAGTCTATAACTGCTGTGTTACTAAGCCTCATGTTTGCTGCATTTCTAGACTCACCTAATGTGATGGCTGGAACTGTTTTTCTCTAGCAAGGCGTCTGATGTCAGCTGGCAGTGATGATGATGCTACTCGAAGCTGGTTTTCCAAGTTTGAGTCAGTCAGTCTTGAGCGGAAGCGAGTCTTTGCAAGAGTCAGTTTTGAAAAGAACTGTTCACAGCGATACGTTGT
The DNA here is from genome assembly GCF_949987615.1 of Pollachius pollachius. Classification (NCBI taxonomy): domain Eukaryota; kingdom Metazoa; phylum Chordata; class Actinopteri; order Gadiformes; family Gadidae; genus Pollachius; species Pollachius pollachius. The sequence continues at coordinate 10,316,993 of NC_136952.1, forward strand.
CCCAAACAGAGATGCAAACTTCAGGGCATGTCTCCTCAGGATGGGAAAATCCTCAGCACGAACATACTGTTTGTAAAAGTCCAGCAGAGAAAGGTTGTGGTACTTGGCTTTGAGCTCGTTGTTGTTTTGCAGATCAATTATTTCCATTTGGAGGTTATCTGGCACATCAGACGGTTGCACATTAAATGGTGTCGCAAACACGTCGAGTTCCTTTTGTATATTTTTCACATCATGAAACCTCTCATCAAATGCCTGGATGAGTTTTGCACACTCACCAGCATATTCAGTCGTAACATCAGGCTTTTGTTCTTGTAGGGTGGGAAAGTGCACAGTGTTTCCCCTTTCCAGCTGTCCTTGCCACAGCCTTAACTTCACTTCAAATGATTTCACATTTGAAAGCAGAGAGCTGATGAGCTGGTTGGGACCTTGCAGCTTGATGTTTAGCTCTGACAGGTGCTTGCTGATGTCCACCATGAAGGCCAGATCACGGAGGAACTTGCCATCACTGAGCTCCATGGTTTACCCTTCATCTCCATGAAGCGTCTGACTTCTTCCCGCAGTGTATAAAACCGTGCGAGCATATTTGCACGACTCAGCCATCGCACTTCACAATGATAAACCAGATCACCATACTCTGACTCAAGCTCGCTGAGTAACTCCTTGAACTGGCGGTTGTTCAGCCCTCTGCTTTTAATGAAGTTTATGGTGGACACAACTGTTTTCATCACATTGTTAAGCTTCAGGGAATGTGCACACAAACTCTCTTGATGTATGATACAGTGGCATACAACTAAATCACTTGGATCAAGACTCAGTCGGCTCATTTCTTTTTTGACTAAAGCAGTCAATCCTTTTTGCGCGCCAACCATTGCGGGAGCTCCGTCAGTGGCGATGCCGCTCAACTTCTCAAATGGCAGTTCAAAATTGTTCATGGCCACAATAACTTGATTGAACAAATCCTCACCTTTAGTAGTGCCATGCATGGCTTGCAAAAACAGCAACTCCTCCTTTGTTTCAAACTCAGACGTAATCCCACGCAGAAAAATGGCAAGCTGCGCTGTGTGTGTGATGTCTGTTGTCTCGTCACAGGCCAGAGAAAAATACTCAAAGTCTCTTGCAGTGTTCTTGAGTGTTTTTTCAATATCTTGCGCCATATCAGTAATCCTTTCTGAAACGGTTCTCCGGGACAAACTGACCCTTTGAAATAATTTCACTTTGTCGGGCGCGAGCAGCTCCGCGGCGGCTACGAGGCACTCCTTCACGAACTCTCCTTCAGCGTGAGGTTTCAGCTTCGTGGCTATCAGTTCACTCACCACAAAACTTGCACGCGTAATATTCTCTCTGTCAGTCTGTGGCCGTGTGAAAGCTGCTTGTTGAGTACCCAAACTCCGACGAAGAGCGTTAATTTTATCCAAAACGCATTTGTCCTTTCAACTCGTTGAGTTTAGCATGTTTCGAGCTGTAATGGCGCTCGACATTGGCCTTTTTCATCACCGCAAGCGCCTCGCCACAAACTAGGCACACTGGCTTGCCTTTCACTTCAACAAAGAAAAAGTCATTTGTCCATTTTTCCTGAAATACGCGGCATTCTGCGTCCACCTTCCTTTTCTTGACAGTCGCCATGATGCATCACTTGTCTGTGTCGGTACTTGTCATGTGTCAGTCACTCCGACCCAATGCAGTGGTACGTACATCACATGCTGTATTCACTGACCCTGACGTTGACTCAGACATAGGACTCTCTCTCGGAAAACTAATGACGGGCGATACATTTTTTTTCCTGATTTTTTTTTTTATTCATGTATGCATATATGAAGATATAACATATAAAAATTGTATTGCATTGCGGGACAGTTGAAATGGCCTCGCGGGCCGTATACGGCCCGGAGGCCGGACGTTCCCCACCCCTGTGCTAGGACCTGGGACATAATCGTCCCCAGAGCCATCTGGGCTCTCTTCTTGTACACTCTTATAATGCAAAAAAATAAGCGTTATTGTAGTATAATTCATCACTTCAAAACGTCAGTATATAATATTGATGACCAGGTTACTAGCTCTGGCAGCTTATGCTAACGAATTACAGTTGCAATTAGTTTGCTATCTTGCTTGGCTGATACAGCTACTTTTCTTAGGCCTACCCGCGCAATTAAAATTATTTTAAGATAACATACATGGTATGTCTGTGAGTAAGATGTTGATGCTCAATATGTACTTATGTAGTTATCAGCACTAATGTTTAATTACCTCAGAATCGGACATGGTGTTTCGCCTTCCTATCAATGTAACTGAATTCACATGAACGCGCATAACTGACGTTTGGAGGGAGGAGCTACAGGTAGCGCGTGGCAGGGAGGGACCAGAGAGAACACAATGGAATCTCAACGGCTGTTTTCTCCCAAATTACCCACCCTAGCTTTAAGGCATTGTAGCCTAATTATTATTATTTTTTCAGCAGGTATTTGTATGTTCTTCAGCTGATTGTTGAAATAAAATATGGAGGAATAACTTCCCTATGATGTCGAATTTGTCCTTTGAAATTTTTGACTTTGCAGACCTAATTGCTGTTTCCATTGCACATAGGCTATTCTAATTAGCCCTACATCATATGACGAGTGTTGCTGATGACACTTCAGAAGCTCGCAGTAACATTAGGCTATTTGTTTATTCTTAATTCTTACTCATAATTAGTTTAGTTAACATGTTTTAATGTATATCAAAATATATGTTAAAGAAACATATAAATTGTGTGTGTGGTCATACGCCCGTAGTTTCTGCCCCACTGAAATGTCGGGTCACCACACGCTACTGTGGAGGACTATAGGAGGACTATGGGGACTAGGAGGACTATGTGGACCAGTAGGAATAGGAGGACCAAAGAAAATCCTTGCGTCGGTATATATATATTCCTTTTTTTTTTTACTCAAAACGAAACTCAGAACTTCTGAGTTTCGTTTTTGAGTCGGTTGTTTCATCAGTAAAAGGGAGGCGCTCAGCGCTCCCTCTGTATAAAGGGATTGCGGGCCTTATCCTCTAACAGTTCACTCTGCTGCACTCCTACAACCAGGAATGAGGTAGGCTACACTTATTTAAACAAAATACGCAGCTTACAGGTGAACATGACAATAATACAATAATAACTGCACTATTATAATAGTGCAGTTATTATTGTATTATTGTCATGTTCACCTGTAAGCTGCGTTCACACCAAAATACAATTGTGTCGCCCGTTTGCGTTGTCGCCCAAGTTTTGTCGCGCGACAAATCATAATCCGTCGCTGTGTACGTTTTATCAGGTGAATTTGTCGCGCCACATCTTTTGCCCGCCAACGGTGCTTCATGCAAAGTCATTCTCAACCATGGCCGAGTAACCACCATTGCATGTCTTTACCTGTTGTGGAAGGGGGAGAGACGTGAATAGACTGCGTCGGAGTTCTCCGACGCAGTCTATTCATAATATTGCAATGACCACGGAAGAGGCAGTGAATGAAGTATTGATTAGACAGCGATTTATTAGATACCATGGTGGTATCTAATACATTAGCGGTGGTATTACGCTAATAAACCGTTGGAACACACAAGACCGGTAACCACATCAACGCAGGTAACTACATCAAACCCCGCCACGCCCTATCCCCACGAGAGCTCCCCCCGCCAGGGCTTGCGCTCGACATAGGCGTTGGAGGCGCCCTCTGGTGGCGCCCTTAATTAGTCAATTAAAATATACGAAACAAACGGAGAAGGGAGCGCAAGTTGATGTCGAGTCGCCTAGGGTGCCGCAACGGCCAGCGCCGGCTCTGCCCCCCGCTACGGCCATCCGGAGGCTCACACATCTTTTGGCCGTGATATTATATATTATAGTATATAATGATACATACTATTATATATAGAGCTCCGGGAGCCGCAAACGGCAGCAATCACTTTCTCCTCCATGCTGCGGTTCATCCCAGACTGCACTGCAGGGAACGGTTGGCCGGTTGAACGCCTGTAGCCTACTCTACGTCCCAGGCTGGGCGTAGTCCTATAATAAACTATCGATTAGAACAGGTCTACTACCTCATGTCATAAACATATATGTGTGTGCGTGCGTGGGTGGGTGCATGTGTGATTTCAAACTTTTTAAAATCAGCCATCATTTTAATTCTGAAGGAAAAATTAGGAAACAATAAAGCAGAATCGGACACTAAGCAGTTAACTTGTAGCATTAATCCATGAGGATTTGGTCACATGACGTGTCGGAGTCATCTGTCCATAGATGTTCCCGCCAAAATCGCTAATTGCAACAAGGTTATCCTATTGGTTGATTGACCTCATCAACCATAACACTGGCTGTCTCTTTATTCTGTTCCTTTTTACAGGAATCTCGACAGAAGCCATGAGTTTTAAGAGCCCCATGGAAACTCGGTAAGTTCGATCTGTTATGTAAAAAAAAATATGTAAGTGGCCTGAAAACGCAATGCATATTACAATTCAATTACAGGACACATCACGTAATGCTGTGGTGGTGCTTAAGGGGGAGCGATGATTTCTCATATACATGAAGAGTTTTCAGGATATTTAACTGGGCGTTAGAAAGATAGTTTAAAAGTTTTAAAACTAAATGGAATAATCATTCAAATCTGATATGATTAGAAAAACATAATTAACATTTACATACATACTGGAAATGAAAACACAATGAAAAGGTTGCAACTAAAAATACCTTAAATTCATGGATTCTAAACATTATAACCCATGATCGATCAATACACACAACCTACAAACCCATCCTGAGAATTAAGTTTTACACAACCACTTATCAATGTCTGAAGGCTGGTTAATTTGTCTTGTGAGATCCGTCACCTCCAGTTATTCATTGGGGTAGTGCAAGGATAGGTTACTCCTGTGTGTTTACTTGAGAGTACAGGCTACATTCTGATTCTGCTCTCTGCACCACCTCATACACCCCCTCATACATGACCTAATATATGACCTCATACACCACCTTATACACCCCCTCTACACCACCTCTACACAACCTCATACACCACCTCTACACAACCTCATACACCACCTCGTACACCACCTCTACATGACCTCATACACCACCTCTACACAACCTCATACACAACCTCGTACACCACCTCATACATGACCTCTACACCACCTCGTACACCACCTCTACATGACCTCTACACCACCTCGTACACCACCTCTACATGACCTCATACACCACCTCTACACAACCTCATACAACACCTCGTACACCACTTCATACATGACCTCATACACCACCTCCAGTGTTGGTGTAGTTACTCAAAAAAAGTAATTAGTTACTAATAACTAGTTACCTCTGTAAATTGTAATGAGATTACTTTACTTAGTTACTTAGTTGCTGCATTTGAAAAGTAACGTCACTACTTATTACTTTACTTTCCCGTTTCTTAATTTACTGTAGATACATGGACAAACATCATAGCCCTATCATTACTTAGTGTTTTTTGTATACATCTATACAAAATAGCATATGAAACCATATGAAACAAAGAAATATGCCTCCCTATAAAATCCACAAACAACAGGATAAACGAGTCTATGGTGAGGTCAATCAGTAACAACACACAAGTTTCAAAACACAGGCTTTGGGAAACATGAGAACAAAAATGAAGTGGTCAATGAAAAACATTAAAATAAAGGTTACTTTATCCCATAAAGTTACAACAGAAATGCACTTAAGCGGCGGTGACACATGCTGTTACTTTATGTGATAGTCCAAAGGGTGAATGAACCTGATCTATTTTGCAAGCTATGACATCGAAAGTGTGTCTTCCTATCACCCTCTCGCAGGCAAGAGCAGCCTTCTCACGTTTAAAACTAATGCTGTCTATCTAGTGCACCGTCATTCCTAAGTAACTTTTGTTTTTGGCGTCCGTGGTTGGGGACACATGATCCAGGGACTCGAAAGTTATTTTGAGCTTCGATTCCATGTCGGAATAACACTTGTCCAGTAATGGGAAAATGTTTTCCTGTCGGATGTTGACTTGCGAGTTGCGGGTATTTTATCTAGTATTGTTCTAAATCTGGGCAATTCAATAGTCGACAGCGCAAGCATGTCTTCTACAATGAACCCTGCAACCAGCCTGTGAATGTATTTCTGTGCTACCTGCTTCTGCGCTCCAACACTTAAACACTCCTTCACACAAGCAGCTATGTCACTCAAATCGATCGCTATGGCAACGTGCAGAGGCAGTCAGGCGCAGCACACACACAGGCAGCACACACACAGGCAGCACACACACAGGCAGCACACACACAGGCAGCACACACACAGGCAGCACACACACAGGCAGCACACACACAGGCAGCACACACACAGGCAGCACACACACAGGCAGCACACACACAGGCAGCACACACACAGGCAGCACACACACAGGCAGCACACACACAGGCAGCACACACACAGGCAGCACACACACAGGCAGCACACACACAGGCAGCACGCATGCAAGCACCACTTAAACAAATCAGAACTTTACACAAAGGCAAAGCGCGTTCATATAATCTAGTAAAGTAGTGTGGTTACCGATATTTTTTGTGTAATGCATTACTTTACTTCATTACCCAAAAAAGTAATATTGTTACTGTAATCCGTTGCTTTGTAACTCGTTACCCCCAACACTAGATTTTTATAAATCGTCACACGGGTTACCTGTTGCTTCGATTTTAATATATAATTCCTTAATATAAATTCTTCAGCTCAATCATTAATTAAGATCCATTTTGTCATCATGCCACATGAAGTTTGTGATTTTTGTTGCAGAAATTCCTTTGGGGCAACAGCCCCACCATTCATTGACTACCTGAAAGATATTCTGAGAGGATATCCAGATGGTGGACAAATTCTGAAGGTAAGTGTGAATTTATTGTAGTGTTTCAGTTGTATTTACGCAAGACTGACAACCATCTTTCCAGAAGGGGAGTTTGCTGGTTAGCATTTGTATTTATTATCAGCTTATTCTGTCTTTTCGTCTACACTCAGTACGTTCACATGCACAGCTTAATCCGATTAAAGCCATAGTTCGACTATGCTCCTCAATCGGATAACTGCACTGAGTATACATGGCGTCAAGAAAATCGATTCATTGGCCGAAGCATTTCATACCCCGGTACGATAGGTGGCGCTGTGCCCATTTCAACTAGTGGTAATAGAGACACCGGTTGACCTCTTTATGTAACTATGAACAACAAACTCAGGCGGCCGCAGCATTTGAGAAAGATGTTTTCAGTAGACAGCTGTCAGCTCACTTCGGGTCCATGTCATTTCTCCGACGCTCCATTGTGCTGACCTCTCGGTTGTATGCAGACTCCTCCGGCGGCGGTGGAGCAGCTCCTCTGGGAGACCGCATACAGCAACAATCCCTTTCTCCTCTATGTCGCGGTTCAATTTGGACTTCAGAGAGTCAAAGCCAATGTTCCTTTCCCCCAATTCCTTCTCCACCATGGCCAAGATAACCCCCACTACGAGTCTTTACTTGTTGTGGAAGTACCAGAGAGTCGGAGAACCGGACGCAGTCTTTAAAGGCCGTGTTGCAGGGTTTATTTTCCAACGAATTTGTGCAATTTGCTTGTTGTTAATAAAGATTTAAACTGTTATCCATTGTATTTGATGTTGTCAGGTATCACAAAATGGAATGTAATGCGAAAAAGTAGGTACTATTTTAGCGGTTTGATATTGATTCTCATTTCCCCCAGAATGCATTGCATGACGTCACGTTGGGGAGACACGGACCAAAGCCGCATTGAGACCCTTGAGAGTAGAGACTAGAAAGAGAGTGTTCAGCAGATTATACAGATACATAGATAAATACATAGATATTATGTATAGTTAGTATATGCTACACATGAACCTCCTAAGATGGCGCAATTTGATTTGTTCGCTATCTCGGGATATTGGGCAATATCCCATGATTGACATCTCAAACTCGTTTTTGCTAATTTTGCTAATAAATAAATGCTAATAAAAACAAATAAACCGATAATAAAATTAGCGGTGCTTCGGCGGCACACCTGCCGGAGCTGCCGGACTGCCTCCCGAGCTGCCGCCGCAGCTTGGGAAAATACCATAATATGTCTCTTTTAACCATCGGAGAGCGTCGTTTGAGCTTATAGAAAGAAAATTGTGTCCGAACGGATATATGATTCGTATGCTGTGGAAGACCATCTTCCCAGCCGTTTGATGGATGAGTCCGACAGCCCTCGTTCGGCGGCTGTAGTTGCCGCTCCTATCCGGAAGGAGTGACCAGTGTGGAGGAGATATGGTAGGCCACAGCCTTCTACCACCTTAGCGAGATGGACTCTGAACCGCTCTTTTTTCATTGGCAAAATAAATTGTTAGGCAAAATAAACAGAGGTGATTCGGGGGATGTACGTTGCCGAAGCTTAAGAGAGTGAAGCATAGAAGCATAAGGACAGAATGAGTTGTTGGTTCTCGAAATAATGATAGTTACACCTGCCTAAGCTATCGCTTTTAGACCCTTTTAAGATTATAGAAAAATGCCTAGAAGAGAAAGTGATGTCGGGCAAAGCATGGACCTATAAAGAAAAGGACAGCGGATTAAAACATGGCTCCCATTCATTCCTTTGAAAACTGCTCATTGGCAAATGGCAACATCAATGAGAGAATTGCTTCCGTATCATGGGAGCCTAGCCACGCCCTAGTGCATGACGTTCCGGATGTAGAAATACTCTCGTTCTCTAGCATTGTTTGCCATGTAGCATCATAAGGTCTGAGCGAGCACAGTTGCATTGTTTACCGACCATGGAAGTATAAGTTACTAAACCCCCGATGATTCTCTATGTGATCTTTAAATAACAATCCTCCTGCCATCAGGGTTACAATTCTTATTTAACAATTATTATTATTATTAACATTTATTATTTATAATATCCTTTTAGATTAGTTTATCCCTTTTGGTTTTATATATATATTTATATTAGACTATTAATATTATAAAAAATACGTAGGTCTCCCATAATCATTCAGGTAATAAATACGTCCGTGCCTGTTACAGCCATTTCAATGATATGTGTGGTTTGGGGTTTCCACACTGGGTAGCGCAAATGGTATGGATCCCACAATGGGCCCTATCTTGCATCCGGCGCAATTGACTTTCTGCACTGACGCATGTGTCGTTGCTAGTTTGCAAGTGGCGCAGAGTGTTCTTTTCCCTCCACTTCCACGCTTGTAAATTAGGGAATGATCTTGCACCCCTGGGGCGGTTCGGCGAAAGGAGGAGGCGTGTTGTGGCGCAAACGTTCCCTGGTGCTATTTTGCAGTTTCAGAAAGCAATTGCGCCACAAATCAGGAAATACCTGGTTTAAAGTCACTGGGGCGTTGTTCAGATGCTATTTAAGGGCGCATGCATAATGTTGCTTGTGCACCTCGCGCATACACTTTGCTTCTCTCATCTACATAGCCACACATTCTTGGTGAATTATTTGGGAAAGAACAGCTGATACAGCGGTAATAAGTTGTACTTTTAAATCAATGCATCTGCAAACACCATACAACAACCACATATTTTCTTGGCACAGACATCGTGTACAAGCCCATAACTTTTAGGATTGATGAGTATTTGATCGTGAGAAAACATTATTTTACCGCGAGTGAGTGTTAAAAAGAATGAATGAATGCGGGCGCGCGTGTGTTTGTGTAAAATAATTAATGTAAGCGGGCGTGCGTGTGTGCGTCCATCTGTTTGAACACACGCAAACTAAACTCGTAATGCATAATACAGTAGGAGGGGACACATGCATATTAGGAACACAAGTCGATTACGATAATGCATACAATACTGGTAAGAAACAATGTTTGTTAATGTATTGCGTATATCATTAAATAGAACCACAGTTACCGCATATCATATGTGTGTTTTCTTTACCGAAATTCATTTGAGGACACAGTGTTTCTGAATTTGTGGAAGAAAACGCTATTCCATGTGTGAATTAGGCCATATTATTTGGCCATAAACTGAGCCATTTGAAGTTTGAAATTCATGTGGTCATGCATCTGTCTCATCGGAGACTGCAAACGCGCTGTCAAAATATCAACTCGTCAGATTCAAATGCGCTCATGGCTCTTAAAGGTGATGGGAGATGGCACTCTCATTGGTTTATTGCACGTTACCCAGTTCTGTTCGCCGCTGGAAAAGATCCCGCTCGGTTCTTTTCAGGCATTTGATCCATGATTCGACATTCACGGTTCTGGGCTGGTTACACATCTCGTGAGCACGCATAATCTACGATAACGTAAGCTTGGCTTGAACTAACCTGAGCAAGGCGCGGCTGAACTGCGTTGATGGAATGGCTCTAGCCTCAAGTGGAAGTTGGCTTAATAAACTAAGCGACGCCTTTGTTAGCGACTTTGATTGAATACCCCTCTGGGCTGCTTGTACCTCTAGAATTGATGCGCGAATGAATGGCTCCTTGTATGAGCCGGAAACCTCCCTAGGCTCTTCACATGAGCCGGACGCCTCTGTAGTCGCCATGTATATATGTGGCCTGTTAGTATGAATGTGTGAATGTATGTCACACTATCCCCCATCTTTACACAGGAGCTGATCCAAAATGCTGATGATGCCGGAGCCACAAGAGTTGTTTTCATCCATGATGAGAGGAATTATGGTCACGAGAGTATTTTGACTGATGAATTTGGAAAATATCAAGGTATGTATCATTTTAGGAAAATATATTTGGTCAACTATTTATCCATTATACATGATTTAATTAGGGGGCGCACAATGTGCGAGGCACCCTACTGTAAGTGTTTTTATTATAATCCCGCCACTCTCTCTTGTTTGAGCATAACCACTCTGTCGCCTACCACATGGTAGAGCGCAGATTTTCAATTATTCCTAAAACAATTTTAATGTATGAGACAAATATGAGAATATGAGAATGAGATGAATAAGAAAAATAAATCATTGAACAGTTTTCTACCAATTGTACTGTTGCCATGTTATCATAATAAAATATGATCATATAAGATTGACTTAACAAGGGTTGTAGCAGGACACCTGTTCCCAACAAGTAGTGTGGTCTGAAGCCTAGGCCCTTCACCAGGGTGGCCCAACCTTTTCTGAACAATTATCATCTTTTACATTCTGCTAAGATCTACCAGTCCAAATAGGGAGCAATATTACTGATAGCCTACCAGTGATGCCAGTAACGCATAACTTAGTAACGCGTTACTGGCCTCGGACCACTTTTTTCAGTAGCGAGTAATCTAACGTGTTACTATTTCCAAACCAGTAATCAACTTAAAATTACTCATCAAAGTCACTGTGCGTTACTATATTTTTGTTTTTTTACCGGATCACCGATTGGCGTTGGGAGCGATGGAGTGGTGTGTGTGTTTCTGTCTGTCTGACTGCCTGTCTGTCTGTTTGTGTGAGAGTGCGTGTGCGTGTGAAGCGTAAGTCTCCAAAGACTTCAATCTATCAGATGCGAGTGTCGACCTTGACTCTCCAGAGTCCGCGCCACCAGTTATTAGCGGCGGAATTAAAAAAAAAAAGATGAAATATTCTAAGCATACTAGTCCTTGGGGTTATATCTTCAAATACAAAGACATTTAGTGCAATAGGCAAAGTAACATGGGACAAAACATAACCCCATGGGACCAAAATACATTCTTCACTGGTTTGAACAATCCTTTTTTAATTAGTAATAGTAGTAGAATTGGATCACAGCTTGAAAAGGTTTGTAGAAAACTGTACCGTACCTACTTGTGCAATAAACAAAGTAACATGGGACAAAACATGGCCCTGTTAATCATACAGAGCAGAACATACAAGGTGACACATTGGAGGCGTAGGCCTACACATTCTGCCTGAAGTGGACCTATCACTTGGAGACATGAAGCCTGTCCCTGGTTTTTAAAATCCTCTCAACAATCAGGCTCCAGCAGGCTAACTGACTTTTAGAATGTCATTTAGATGAGAGTCAGATAGATGCTTGTCCAAAAAAATTTGGCCAAATATAATTGGTCGTGGGTCAAATTTGGCCCATGGGCCCCAAATTGGGCTGCCATGCAATATAGCAGTCAACCTGAAATGCAAATTTTTTAACAATTATATCTGCTTACCCCTTTGACATACGGTCATGAAACTTTGAACGCATCTCATCAGACCTAAGCGGAGGCTGTCCCTCCGTTATTAATTCATGACAGCCTTGGCCCTTTCTTGACTTCATGACTGTCTACGCATATCAAACTCGTGCATGTTGCAGAAAATGGGCACCAGCGCCCCCTGATGTCACACTTTTTTTTTTGCTCTTCCTTGGGTCCCCATTGAATTGAATTTTGCAGCTGAATTTGGCATGTTGAATTTGGGGACGTTGAAAATATTTAAGTTGAAATTTATACATCTGAATTTAGCATATTTTATTTTTTAACGTTGAATATTTAGTTAAAGGGATAATTCACCCATTCTGAACCAGCGTTCTATCAATATAAAATCGCTAGTGTAATATAAAAAAAAGGTCTTTCCCCTCAGTCTAACCCAGTCTTCCCTTGGCCCAGCTTTCCTGATCTGATTTTCTCCCGAGATGATGTCAAACGTCGCGTTTGACGTCATCTCGGGAGAACTTTGCTTGCATGCTAGAAGGGCCGAGGACTACAAACCACTGGTTCCGCAAATTTGTGAGCCCACCAATAAGGAATGAGGGGGGGGGGGGGGGCCGGGAGCTGGCGTACGAGATGTAAACACAATGCCTGCCATGTTTCTTCACCGCTTAGCTAGAGAACAAATTTGCAATGTGAAACAGCCAAAGTGGATTTTGAAAATCTATTGTTGGATTCGGACATTCAGGGCTATTAGTACGAGCCAGAATACAGCCAGGAAGCATTGACACAAATAGAGGAGGAGGCTGCTGCGGCTGAAGCTGAACAAGCCATGCCTGTTGCCGAGGACGAGGAGCCGGAGCGCGCCGGTTTGCTCTGTTCGCCTATAGACACTAACACAGCGATGAAATTGAGCTGTGACTATTTTGACTCTAGCAAACGCACCCTACACGTTTTATTTTTGTAAATAGTTCATATTTTTTCATGAATAAATCTTCAAATTCATGCTTACCCAAGTGCTGTTATACTAAAGTAGGCCTACTGTATAAGATAAACACTTATTTCAACTGGGGAGAAAAGGTTGAGTACAAATACTTGATATGCTGAGCTACTGTAATTAGCAAATGTTTTTATGCTGTACAGTAATACAAATGATGCGTTTGAAAAAACGAGGGCAGAAGTCTAAACTAGTCAACGTATCGCGGGGATATGTTTAGACAAAGTTTGCTACCACTCGGGCTAGGACCATGGGTCCTTCCCCCTCCAAACGAAACAGGCGGGATCTGCAGCGGGCGCAATGCACTGTGGGAGTTGGAGGACTCCTTACTTTTGAGCCAGAGAGACACTTTGTGCCTTTTCTCAGGCTAGGATCAATTTTCTTTGCACATTTATAATACATAGAATTATTTACTTTATATAACCTTCATATCTCCACCTATTCCCTTTAAATTCAGAAAAAAATCCAGATACGTTATCTCAATGCATAAATATTCAGTGCTTAAAATTCAATGGCTTTTTATTTTCAAATCCGATTAGACAGATTTACTTCCATACAGAGAGAACTTTAGGGCAGTTTTCTGTAATGGCTTGTCTACATTGAAGCTACTTCCTGCAGTCTCTTCAGAGACACTACATGAAATAACATAATACCCATTAGGTATCTTATAAAGTCTGAAGAAAGATTGTTTATGGTCTAACTTCTGGCAGTGTAAGCACGATCCTTGAGAAATACTACTTCCAACTGTTCTGAAACAAACATAGTACAGATCATGCTGAGCTAACTTGAGTCTGCCTTGAGAAACTTCATGACACAAAATCACATCAAGGACCCCATCCAGAACTTTGGCTTAAAGGGGACATATTACATGAGTGTGATAAGCAGTTACAAGCCGTTTTGAAAATTTGCGTCTTCTGACATCACTAGTGGGCGTGTCCACCTAGATATGTGCTTGATAGATGAACAACGTTTGCTTCAGTCCACTGGGTAGGCTGGTAGACTGATCTATTCAGCACACATCTAGGTGGACACGCCCACTAGTGATGTCAGAAGACGCAGTTTTTCAAAACGGCTTAGTAAGCTGGCAGAAGGTTGAATTTCGACAGTGGCTCTATAACTTGAAGTGACCTCCAGCAGTTGTATTGCTGAATTCACCATTTCCAAATGCGGGCTGCATGCCTGACACCATTCATTGCTGCTCGCAGCTGTATTTATTTATTTATTATTATTATTATTATTATTATTATTATAAGGCTGCAATGCACAAAGTGTGAGGCACCCTGTTTTAATTGTAAATGTTTTTTTAAGTATTATTCTTCAGCGTTTTCCTATCCAGCCATAACTGCCCGATAGCTTTTTATGAAACCGGACCACAATGGTAGGGGGTGATTAATGATGCTCCCACTGTTTTGCTAAATGGTCGCACCGATAGACTGAAACTGAAAACTTTAAACAAGCAGCTCTCCCTTTGCCCTAGATCCATGGAACTTTGCGCACATGTGTGTGTATCTTTATTGTTATTATGATGAGAGCTGTATAATGGAACATTGCTTTATTCATTTAATTATTTTGTCGTTTAGGTCCTGCTCTCTTTGCCTTCAACGATGCAAGGTTCACTTCAGAGGACTGGCAAGGTATTCAAGCTACAGGAAGAAGCATCAAGCGCAAGGACCCAAACAAAGTTGGGCGCTTTGGGATCGGCTTCAACTCTGTGTACCACATCACAGGTACAACAAATCAAATGTGCTAAATTAGCCCCACAACTTCTGCAGGGTCAGCAGTGTTTCTCATGCATTCTACAGTATATTCTATTACTATTCTATATAAACTATTTAATTTGATTTCATTCTCAGATGTGCCATGGATCTTAAGCTCAGACCATCTAGCCATGCTAGATCCCCATGAAAAACTTTTTGGACAAGGACATAGGGGTTATCAGTGGTCTTTAGCTGATAATAAAGACCAGGAATCTTTGAAGACTTTCGAGGATCAATTCAGGCCATTTCAAAACATTGTCGAACATCTAGTCCAAAAACAGTGGACGGAGGTACTCGAAGACCAGCACTTTGATGGGACACTTTTCAGATTTCCTTTGCGCAATGAGATATCTAAAATCTCAGATAATTTGTATAATTCAGACAAAGTTGCCAAGCTTTTTGTCAGCTTCATTGCAGATGCAGAGTTATGTCTATTGTTTTTAAAAAGTGTGCGATCCGTGTCTTTAATTCACGTCATGACAGACAGCTCTGTCAATGTCATGCTTGAGGTGACTAGCTCATGTTCTGAAGGAGCAGTTTTGGAGTCAAGGGATGGATCAATCATCAAGAGCTCAACACACTTTAAAGACATAACTGTCACATCAGAATACCGAGAAGAAACCAAAAATTGGCTCTTGACTACTTGTTGTCTGAAAGAGGGCAATGTGCAGAAAGTGGATTCACTGGCAGAGAAGCTGAGTTTTCTACCACAAGTTGACTTGGCGTTTCCATGTGGTCAGAATAATGACAGTGGGGACAGTAGATTGAGTTGCTTTCTCCCACTTCCTAACAATGAATCACACAAGACTGGACTTCCGCTTTATGTCAACGCATGCTTTGGCCTCACAAACAACCGAAGAGAAATCAAGTGGCAAGAAGAAGATCAGAAACAAGACGAGGGTGCCATGTGGAATGAATTGCTGGTCAAAGAGGTGCTTCCACAAGCATATCTCGTGATCCTTAAAGATGCCATTGAATTATCCAAAAACTCTGAGCTCCCTCTCTCCTCTGTGTATGGTCTTTGGCCTGACTTTACACAACTTGAGCATAAAGAAAAATGGCATTCAGTTGCCAAGAATGTTTTACAACGCTTATTTAGGGAGAATATTGCTGTGCTCTCTCTTGCTGCAGATGAAAAAATATTTGTCTGTCCTTTAGAAGCTGTGCTGCCCTGTAATTCTTCAACAAGCCTTAAAGTATCAGCTGCCATTCAAAACGTTTTGATTTCCTGTGGAGATAACCTTGTGAAAATCCCAGAAAGGGTGGAAAGAGCGATTGAGATGGCATACCCACATCCTGAATCCCTGAAACGAGTCACTCAAACCTTTCTCCGGACCATTCTCCACAAAACAGATTTGCAGAATGTAACAAAAGAGGAGAAGGTATCTCTTTTAGAATATGTTTTAAGCGATGGAACTTACAAAGAACTCCAGGGCCTTCCACTGCTTCCTCTCAGTGATGGCACTTTCAGATCCTTTACGAACAAAGCGGAAGACGTTGCTTTCATCGATAGCCAAGACTTTCCAAGGTAAAATACCCGCTTTGCTTGATAACCAATCTATAACCTTCCCCTGTGTCTGTAATGAGTATGGTTTGATTATTTTTAGAAATAGCACATATATAAACCATTTTAACAGCATTCTTCCAGCAGTGTTTATTTAGAGCATATTAATAACTTCAATTAAATCATTAACCCCTTTCACACTTGCAGCCACATGCTGGTAATTAATGGCAGCCGAGCATTAAATTGGACATATATTCTTTTCAAATTGCAGTGGTTCCGGAGCCATGGTAAGAATTAATTTCCGGGAAATGACAACAGAGGTTTATAACTGCATTGTCAGTGCTGTTTGTCCGTGCAAAACTCACCTGTTCAGAGTTCATCTCGACTCTGCATAGAAACCAATGCACAGCCACCATTGAATGTTGTACGTCCTGGCACTTGTACATTGCACTTATTCAAGGTACTTAATTGTGTAGCATCTACAGTAGCTGCTATCGCTGCTTTACACGGGGAATGGGTTAGCCTAGCGATTGTAATACTTGCACTTGGTTCTATGAGCGTCTTTACTGTACCGACAGCGATATATTGTTTCACTTCTTATGACAAATGTACTTATTGTAACAAATGCACTTATTGTAAGTCGCTTTGGATAAAAGCGTCTGCTAAATGCCCTAAATGTAAATGTAAATGTTTGAATGATAGCATTCCGCTAAAAACAGGTGTGTCTTACGCGAATGCAGACACTGCTATCTTTTACTGGAAATCCTTATTCGTTAATGTTACGTCATCTATGTGTGAAAAGGGCTAGTGTGCTGTTGGTAGCTCTCATCTATACTCTTAGATAATTAACATGAAAGTCAACTCATTCCTCGACAGGTCCCTGCTGCCTGGTTGCAAACACTTGTTCATCCCTCAGGACCTGAGCACCACCTGCCAAACACATCTGAAAACGCTTGCCACAAGAGGTAGGCATGTTGTTTTGTGTATCATGTATTTACATTAACACCCAATTTGCATGCATTTAATGCTGTTTTCCAATGGTCTATTTTCCAGATATATTCAACGTCATCAACATTGACGCAGACAAGGTCACTGAACTGGCAAAGAGGTATTTGCCTACGGATTGGAAACAGGGAATGGAGCATGTCACCTGGGAAATTGGAAACTGCCGGCATCCACCAGCCGGATGGCTTCAAGAGTTCTGGAAATTCCTTAACACACATTTCAGAGAGTTAATTGATTTCACTGGCATGCCTTTAATATCCATCGAGTCCCAAGTGGACCCCACACAGCCCATGTTACTCGCAAGAATACAACAGAATACAACCCTAATTTTTCAGAGAAGCAAACAGGATAGCTTGCCACAGCAGATTGCTGAATTGGTGAGAAAAGTTGGCGGCACCGTTGTGAGAGGAGCAGAGTGGCTTAAACATGAAGACATAGACTCTTATGTGCTGCCCCCTTCTCCACGGAGTGTCCTTCAGGTCATCATGAACACAGATTCTGATCATCTCATCAAAGTAATTCAGGCAGTTTCTCATGATGACAGAGAGGAACTCAAGAACTATCTCTGTTGCCTGGATTCTCTCTCAGCCAGAGAGCAAGATGTTCTCTCAGAGTTACCTTTGTTCCAGACCATGAAGGGATCATGTGTTGATTCTCAATCAAAGCAGGCTGTAATTGTGGGTTCCTGGTTAACGATCCCAACAGAACTCCCTATGCCTGACAACGTGATACAGTGTGTCACTGAGGCCGACCGCAGACTCCTACAACAACTCAACATTGATATCCTTGATACACCTCAAGCAGCTAGTCTACTGATTGATTGTGTTCAGTGTGATGCTTTCGGAAAGGATGCTACAGAGAAAACAATGACATGGATTTTAGAGCATGGTGGTAACCTGTTCTCTCAAAATAAAGCCTTAAAAGCCAAATGTAAGGAGCTGAACTTCATTCAACTCAATGAAGGCTGGAAAAAGGCATCACAATTATTTGATCCCAGAATTGAAACCTTCAAGGATCTTTTTCCTTTGAATTTCTTCCCACCAGCCATGTACACACAAACAGCAAAAATGCTTCAGAGTTTAACAGAACTTGGATTGCTAAACAAGGAAGCAGATCTCACTACTTTGCATTTGTTGGATGCTGTCAAACAGATTGAGAATTTGCAACTTAACTTTTTCAAGAAGGCTGTCAAAAGGGCTGAGGTCATTCTTAGCCTGCTCAATAAAAATTATGTGCTGTCCAAATTCTCTAAATCACAACTCAGAAGCCTGTTGATGATGAAATGGGTGCCATGTGTTAAACCAGGACAAAAAAACAAGGAGAGACTTTGCTTCTTCTGCCCACATGAAATAGGACATTCAAAGTATGAGGACATTGTTGGGCATGTAATGCCCCTGAAAAAAGAGCTGAGTGAGGAGGTACGCAATAAACTTGGCATCGAACACTTGCCCCCACCCCTCAAAGTGTTGGAAAACATGTCGGTGATGTCATCAAATGCACATACACGAATCGATCCAGATGGAGATGTGGATTTCAACAGGAAGCTGCATAGTACTTACACATACATGCAAGGTCACATTCATGAGTTTGCAGAAATTGTGACCAAGGACACAAAGTGGCTGTGGGCACACAACAAGTTTGTTTCTCCTGTGGATCTAGTTCTTCACTACCCTCAAAATCTAGATCTAAGTTCGTACATTGGGAAAATTCCGAAAGAATTCCTTCCTTACCAGAAGTTGCTCATCCATTTTGGATTAAGGCAGCGCCTTTCAAGAGAAGAAATAGTTGGCATTCTTAATCAGATCAAAGGCTCCATTGAAGAAAGGCAGATACCAGTTGGGAGTCCTGGTGAACTGAAAATGGCGATTGAAATACTCAACTGGATGGGGAGAGAGAAGACAGTTGTTGAAGAAGACATCCCTGTTCCAGTCATTACCGATGATGAACATTTTACCTTAAAGCCACTGTCAACAACAGTCTTCTGTGACATCAGCAGAGATGGTTTTGAGGCACTCAATAATCATCAGGAAGAATTCTATGTCATTCATGCAGAGATACCAAGAGCCACTGCTGAGTGGCTGAAGATCCCACTGCTCAGCACACAGATACTTAGCCCTAAGATGTTAGGAATACAACAGTGTGGACAGTCGGAACCGATCACAATGCGCATTAAAAACATTCTGAATGAATATGACGAGGAACATGACATCTTTAAAGAGCTGATTCAAAATGCTGAGGATGCTAGAGCAAAGGCATGTAGGTTCATGGTTGATTTCAGAGTGCACAAAGAACCACCAGAAAGTCTTTTAGACCCTGGAATGACTGCTTGTCAGGGGCCCTGTCTTTGGTCGTATAATGATGAGCAATTCACGGAGGCTGACTGGACCAATATCGTCAGAGTAGGATCTGCCTCAAAAGAGAACATGGTTGATAAAATTGGAAAGTTTGGCCTCGGATTCAATACAGTTTATCATGTGACGGACTGTCCCTCCATCCTTAGTGGCAGTCATATCCTCATGCTGGATCCAAATGTAACCCATCTGAAGAAGCACATAAAGGAAAAAACGAATCCTGGAATTAAGCTGGACCTAACCCACCGTGATCTTTTCAAGTGGTTTCCAGGGCAGTTCAAATCGTATGAAAACATCTTTGATTGTCATTTAAGCAGGCTCAGCACTGATAAACCCTACGAAGGTACTCTCATCAAACTACCCTTCCGAACACAAGAAGAGGCTTTCAAGTCAGAAATAAGCACTAAAGTGTATGACAGGGTCAATATTGTTGGTTTCCAAAATAATTTCATGAGCAATTCACAAATGTACCTGCTCTTTCTAAAAAATTTAAATACAGTTTCTCTACAAAATATCACTGAAAATGCCTCAACTCCTCCACAAGATGACCATATACAGACTCAATCTTATGTCTCAAAGACCATTGTGAGTAGCATGAAGATACCAGACCAAACGTTAAAAGAGCAAATTGAAGGAGTTGAAAGCCTGGTCAGTGAAAATAAAAAATGCTACGAATTGATTGACTGTCACACAGCACAAATTATCCAAATTGAACAACAAGAAAGTGGATCAGTCAATTTCTGGCTCTTATACAATTGCTTTGGAACACAAGAGTGCCTCAAAATGATTCATGACAAAAACAAGGAAGCCAAGTTCACTCTGCCTGTTAGCGGAATTGCTGTGCCTCTCGACAAAAATCCCAATTCAGAGAAATGGAGGCCGTCAAAAACAGAATTAATTGGTCAAGCCTTTTGCTTCCTTCCTCTCGACATTCAAACGGGTCTTCCAGTGAATCTGAATGGGCCATTTGCAGTGACTTTGAATCGGAAGGCTCTATGGGCAAAGGGAGTGAAAAATGAGTGGAACAAGGCTCTCCTTCAGGACCCTGCAAAATCAGCATATATCACTGTGCTCTCTGTATTGAAGAACATGTCTGAAGAAAAAGACTTGGAAGGCTACTGTTACTTCATCTATTGGCCTGATCGGGAAAAAGTGACAAAACCATTTCAACCGTTGGTGGATGCTTTTTACTCTGCTGTTGTCCATCAAAATGCACCAGAGATCTTCAGTGATGGCGAGCACTGGTGTTGCTTCAACAAGGCTATCTTTTTACATGAAAGCATTGAAGAGAACGAGGAAATTGGTGGACTTGCAATGAGAGTAGCGCAAAGCCATGTGAAACAGCCCTACCATGTGGTTCCTCTTCCAATTTGGCTGAGAAACAGCTTCAAAAAGGCTGGCTTCCAAAAAGATATAGAGAGCAGAACATGGAACTGGGAGACATTTTATGAAGAAGCTGTGTTTAGGAATCTGGCTACCATGGATGCTGAAGGTAGGAATGCTCTTGTGCTGCATGCCATTGACCTCGACTTGACTGAAATTGATGACCTACTGATGCACCATCCATGCATTCCTACAAAGGGTGGACAACTTCAATGCACCAAGAAAGTTGTTAATCCTACCGGAAAAGTGGCCTGTCTTTTTCAACAGACAGAAGGACGCTTGCTTGAGGGAACCGAAAATGACTTTAGTGCCCCTAGAAGAGTGCAACGTTTGTTGAAACTTGGAATGTTGAGTGACCATATCCTATTGGAAGAAATTGCACACAAAGTTGGCAGCATAAATTATGTGTGGAATAAAGACCAAAACAAAGCATGCATACAATTGAAATGTATTATGGAACAGTTGTGTGTTAATCTGCATGACAAGGACTCGCTCTACTGGGAATCAATCAGGAACACTGCCTTTCTTCCAGCCTTTTCTCCAGAGTCGGAAAGGGTCACACTTCAGAAGCCTATTGATGTTTTTAACGACAAATACCGCCACCTTGTGAACATGACAGAGCATGTGCTTGATCACACCAAATTGGAAACATACAAAGTTGATACAGTCTTAAACATTTTGAGAGTTCGTCAGAGTCCACCACTTGAGACAGTGCTACAACAGCTGGAAAGCACTAGTTTAAAAAAGCAGAGCTCCAACGAAACAAGGCTTCACGAGATAGCCAATGAATGCTATACATTTCTCAATCAGTGGCTCGTGCAGCATGGAGATACCCCACTCATTTCAGAAAGGGCACATTCATTTCCGTTCATTCTTGTTGGTTGCAAGTTTGTACATGCACAATGTGTGGCAGAAAAAGAGGAATTTGAGGCAAAGCCATACCTTCATGTACTTCCATCTGTCTTTGCACATTTCAAGAGCCTCTGGGAGACTGTTGGCGTTCAAAAAGAATTCACAAAAAGTCAGTATCTCACTGTTATCGAGGGATTACATGCCTCACATGGACAGAAGCCCCTTTCCAAGCCCAATCTCAATATCTGCCTCACAGTATTGAGGGGTTTGTATGAGAAGAAAGAAAAAATAAAAGACTGCCTCATCCCCAATGAGCATGGGGTTCTGCAACCTGCAGCAGAGTTATCCTTCAATGACAGTCCCTGGATGCCGCTCAATTTAGGAGTGACACTTTGCCATGAGGATATTACTCGAGTGATGGCACGCCATTTTGGAATCAAGACAACCAAACATCAAACTCTGGAAAATTCCGTAGTTGCAAACATGTCACCATTTGACTTTGAGTTTGAGCAGCGAGAGGAACTGACAGTGAGAATTAAAAACATTATTGCGGCCTATCCATCCAAGAAAGATATTCTAAAAGAGCTAATTCAAAATGCTGATGATGCAGAAGCCACAGAAATCCACCTGGTCTGGGACAAAAGACACCACGGAACAGAAAAAACCTTTGGAAAGAAGTGGAACCATCTGCAGGGCCCTGCATTGTGTGTCTACAACAACAAGGTGTTCTCTGATGCAGATCTGAAAGGCATCCAGCAGCTGGGAGAAGGTGGCAAACACAACACTCCAGGCAAAACAGGAAAATATGGAATTGGATTCAACTCTGTGTATAACATAACAGATTGCCCTTCTATCTTAACTGGAGATAAAATACTCTGCATTTCTGATCCAAATCAAACATACATTAAAAGCCCATCAGGGAAAACTTCTGGGTGTGGGTACAACCTTGATTCAGCTTTTAAGGAGACATACCTTGATGTATACGAGTCATTTCTGCCCAAGGAATTTTCTCTTGAAGAGGGAACAATGTTCAGATTACCGCTGCGAATTGGTACAATGGCAAACAATTCTAAAATCTCAGCCCAGGGTATCACTGACCACGACATTGAAGGTTTGTTCTCGGCCCTTCTTGATGACCCAGAGGGGTTGATTCTTTTCTCAAAAAATATTCAGAATATACAACTCCATAAAATTGAAGACTCTGGAAAACTGGAAAATGTCTTCAAGGTTGAAAAATATGAAAAAAAAGAAAGAAAGAAAAGAAAAGACAAAAGCTACAAGGGAAAAACTCAATTTCAAATGAAACTACAAAATGCCTTGAAATCGGACGGCTCAGTAACACCATACCAGGCAATTTACAGAATACAGATTTCAACGTCCTCCAAGAGCAAAAGTGAATGGGTAATTGCTGATCAGTTTGGATCACTTAAAGGTGACAATGGTAGACGGTTAGACAAGCTGCCTCAAGCATCAGTTGCTGCATGTGTGGACTGCAAGCCTTACATAAAAGAGAATTTCAAAGGTGGAACCTTTTGTACCCTTCCTCTACCTGTTCAAACTGGCCTCCCAGTCCATGTGAATGGGAACTTTGAGGTAGACTCATCCAGGAGGGACCTATGGAAAGAGGATGGCAAAAGTTTGAAAGTAGATTGGAATGGAGTTTTGAAAATCGATGTCATAGCTCCCCTGTACGCTGACATGCTTTATTACATTTGCCGTAGCATTCCAAAGAGGATCATCCGTTCCACAAGTGGAGACAGTCATTTTCTCCATGATTATCTACGTTTTTTCCCATTTGTATCAGAAGGTGTTGCTCCGGACTGGCAAGAAATGATCCATGAAGTTTACAGATCAATTTGCAACAAGGCCTTTGATGTCATTCCAGTGTTGAAGAGAACAGTACAAAACACCTCATATGTGTCATTTAGGGAGGACTCTTTTGAATGGTGTAATGTCAAAGAGGCAGAACAAACTGATTCACCTCATTTGCCACTAGAGGAAGACACACCATCCATCAACCCCATGTTGGAGAGGCTTGGAATGAAATTGGTTCCTTTTTCTACCGATATGGCAAACATTTGGGAAGGTTTCAAAGCTGCTGGGGTGAAAGTTAGGTCTGTAAGCCCTTCAACTGTGAACGATTTTCTTCGAGAAAAGCCACTCAATGATCCTACCAAAACCACGAAGGGTTTACCATTGCCAATCAAACAAACACTAATTCAAGATGGAAAAACATGCGCCAAACTGTTGAGTTTCTGCTTGAAAGACAAGGGCTTGAATGTTAAGAAGAACAAACCTTGTTCAATAAGTGGACTCCCTCTTCTTCTAACAAATGACCACATTTTGAGGGTGTTTGATTCCAGCGATCCTAAACTATTCACCAGATATCATTCTCTGTTTTGCGGATATGAGAGGGATTTTGTTGATTATCGGACAATTGAAATGCACATTGAAGTTCTACAACCCAAATATGTTAAAAAGTTAACAATTCCTCATGCAGAGAAGTATCTGAAAGCTATACTTCCCCGTCTCCTCAAAGACTGTGAGGTTGATCCACTTTTTGGTTTCCGTGTACCAAACGCAGCAATAGAGAAGTGGTTGATAAGGACTTGGCAGTTTTTCACAAGTCAATTATCCCAATGTGAACACGGTAAGCAAAGTATGACATTAAGAACAGTTCGGGAGCTTTTTGATGGCTGTCAAATGCTGCCTGTTGTGTGCCCAAGGTCAAATAACAAACACTTCTTGCAAACAATGATGAGCATGCCAAGTGTGATTCCATTTAGTTCGAATGAGGGCATACAAAGCATTCTGTTTAAACTCGGATGCATGATTTTTGACATTTCATTCTTCTTAGGGCTTGGATCACAGGTACTGACAGTGCTACACTCTGAATTTTTGAATACAAGGGATAAAAGTGCTGTGTTGGACTTCGTTTTCAAACTAAATCCTTCCGAGTTTTGCAACCTTTCTAGTTACGAGCTAAATGAGCTACAGAGGTTTCTACAGGTTGGACTATCAAAATCAAAGGACAGGAGTCAGTATCAGAGAAAAGTCAAATCTTTGCCAATATTTGAAACACCAGATGGAAAGCGAGTCAGGATTGATGGACCTGGACAGGTATTCATTGTCAACGGCATGACAAGCTTTCGAGACTTGTTCAATCTGAAAGAGAGCAGCAGCACTTTTCTTAAACAAAGTTCAGAAAATGAGCAACTCTCTGAAGAATTCCAGATCCAAATCCTTTCTGATCTTCAGTATTTTGTTATGTTCGTTCTGCCTGTCATGCATGCACTCACAGAGGAACAGATTCTTCGCTCCATCAAAATGTTGTTGTCACTGCAAATCGATTCGGAGTATCCTAAACATGAAGCAAACATCATTTCCTCAATGAAGGGAGTGAAGCTGATCCGCAGTGTCGAAGGAAATTCAGAGATGGCATCATTCTACTTTGATGACCATGTGGGGTTGTACAACATAATGTTGCCTCAAGGGAAATTTGTGCCTCAAAGATTTTGGAAGGCAATTTGTGGCACATCCATGGAAATACAAGCAAGAGAATTGGTTAAGAAACTGGGAATGAAGCATTCTGTATCAAACGATGAAATCATTGCTTTTGCATACCAAATTGAATCTGAGTCTAAAGGGAACTGTGAACTGGCAGACTTACAACTAAAAGCATCTGAACTGCTGAGTACTGCAATGAAAAAGGTAGGAAATGACAAGGCACAAGAAATTGACAATAAATTGATCAAGTCCTTGGCTGACATCAAATTTCTTTTACCAGTGCAAATAAGAAAAGATCTGTGCACCTTTCAACATCCAGCTATGGTTGGGAGAACTTTAGCTCTCAGGGGGTCATTGATTGGAAATAATCATCAGCATTTGATTTGGACTTCCATGCCAATCATAGCTTTCAACCCAAATGACATCAAAGAAATTATAGAAATAGCTGGAGCCTTTGAAGAACCACCCTTGATGTCTGTCACCACAAACATGGCGAACGTCTGCCAGTTACCTTGTCAGTCTGATGATCTCAACAAAATAAGGGCTGTTGTTTTCAGGCATTCATATGCCTACTTACAAAACACCACATTTTCAGTTAATGGATTAACTGGCCTGCCTGTTGTGTTAGTTGAAAACGACACACAACTTGTAAAAGCTGAAGAGACTTCCCTTGGACTGCCCAACGACTTGGACTTCAGGCCCTACTTGTACAAAATCCAGCCAAAGGATGCAATATATGCAGAGTTCTTTAAGAGAATTGGTGTGACTGAGGAACCTACAGTAGAGCAGTATTGTCACGCTCTCACAGCGGTTTTCCATGATTCCGTTGAAAAACAAACACCAAACTCAAATCAAAAGAACACCATCAGGCGGGCTGTTCAGCAGATATTCCTCCTACATAAGAGACAGAAAAAAGGATCCACCCTCATATTTTCGGAGATGTTGTACCTCCCGTCAAAAGATGGCAAACTATACCCCTCAAATAAACTCTACTTTAATGACACAGTATTTCAGGCAAGCAGGTTGGAGAAAGCATTGGCAAATAAGCTGCCGCTACTTGCGAGCCTTAGCATATGCCATTTGGGGGACGATATGTATGAGCATCGTCAACTGGTACAAATGTTGCCAGAAAATCTTCAGCCCAAATTGCTCTCTCAGTGTACCGAGGAGCGTTTGGGAAAATCAAACATGCACATTTGTCAGGACGGAAAAAGCTGTGAATTCCGTATATGGTTTGAGAAACATCTGTCATCTATAGCCTTCCGACATGGACTTATCTGTCTCCTGAGAGAACAGTCAAAAGGCGAAATCACAAAAGAAGAGGCTGGTGACATGTGGAGGCAGACGTTTGGTAATATTCAAATCATCTGCTGCAGGAGCCTTGAAACAGAGCTTTGTTTGGATCAACAGCCACTGAATGATACAGTGGAGGAGGCTGACGTCTATGTCAAAAAAGGACAACAAGAATGCACCTTTTATTTGAAACACAACGATGACATGGCTCCAAAAGTGATGAATGAAATAAGCTTGACAATGACAAAAGAGATAAACGCTCTATTAGGGAACAAACTTGCCTCCAATCATCTACCTGTCCTTGGGCTTCTTTTGATGTGTGACAGCTTGCCGGAGGTCCAGCAAAAGCTCGCAAAGCACGGAATTCATGACAGCGCAGAAGCGGACAACTCTGCTCTCTACCCAGCAGAACTTGGGAGTGTTATCCCAGATGAATGGCTTGACTGCCTTGATATGAACACGCTCAATAACTTTGAAGAAGGCGAATATGTAGGCTATTTGAGCAATGACATCTACATTTATGCAGTTATTGTCAAGCAAACGCCTGGAGCCACTGGAATACTATCACGCGGGTATGAAATCCAAACCAACAACAAAGAGTTCATCGAAGTGAGTTCGCTTGAGCTCTATCAGTTCATGCGAGAAAAGAAGCCCAAATTGAAAAAGATGAGCATTAAATCAGGAGCATCCTGCATGGAACTGGAGCTACATGAAGGATCAGAGTGGAATGGAAAAGAGGAGTTCTCTGAGGAAACATCCTCACCTGGCAGGACGTTGCCAGCATCTTTGGATGAAGTCAAAAGGGAAATTGACAATTGTTTGGAAGAAATCTGGACATTTTCCAAGGAGGAGAAACATACAGCCATAAAAAGACTGTACCTCAGATGGCACCCTGACAAAAACCTAGAGTGCATTGAGATTTCCACTGAGGCATTTAAATACCTGAAGAACAGAATTGATGAACTGACAAATGGTAAAACTGCAGATTCCTCAAAGCCTAAATGGAACGGAAACTTCAGGGATTTCTATGAAAATTGGAATCAGGAGGCCCGGCGGCACAGGAAGGGCCGGGAGCGATTTAATAAACAGTATCGCTCCTATAGTTACAACTTCTGGACACATCAAGAAAATGTCCCAAGGCCAAACCGAGCAGAGGCCCAGCGCTGGCTGCGGCAGGCACGCTGTGATTTAGCGGCAGCTGAGAATGACATTGGCAGCGGGAGCACAGAATGGTGTTTGTTCAAGGTTCACCAAATCATGGAAAAGGCTCTCATTGCTGCAGAGTACAAAAGAAATGGTAAACGTTCCGCTAACTGCACCATCTCCATCATGGCGGCACGAGTTGCTTGCTTCGATCCTCGATTAAGGGAGCTGACTCAAATAGTGGACAGTGTAAAGTTGCTTGGAGTGGATGCCAAGAAAACTCAATACCCTGACTATGCTTCCCTTAACATTCCTCACGAACAGTTCAAGGAATGCGATGAGCGGCCAGCTGTGGATATGGCTTCAAAGCTTCTGCACATAATAGAGGCTTATGTTCATTAAGAATTTTTGATTAAATGCTGTTTTATCTTACTTTTTTTAAATGTATTTTATCTTAAAATTCCATAAACAAAAGTTGGAAATAAATCCAGAGAGTAGGATGATATCTTTTTTACATTTTAGATCTTTTTTATACATATAGATATCATTTAATTAGGATAATTTTATAGTTCCATGCATCATTGTATGTGGTGTTATGGTAATGTGAACACAATTTTCACTCTTTATTGAACAAACCTGTTGAACAAACTTAAATATTCCTTAATGACGAATGGAATAATTTACTGTTTTGCAGGTTTTTTTCCATATACTCCTCTATTATTTTACTGTTAATGTAAACATTGTTATGTTTGATGCAACTTTTGATTTTATTAAAACCTTTGAGGATAAATGAAGTGCTCTATATACACATTGCAATGGGTGCATTACCTTTTAAAACGTCCTCGATATGCACTCAGTAAAACATTCCAATTCGTCTTTCTATGAATGTTACTATGAATAATAAAGGGAAATAAACAAAGGATTCCCATCACATTGTGTATTTGAGCATTCTTTCTTCGACAGAACATTGGAATAGAAATACTAGAAATTATGAATATTCATAAGTTTCAAAAAGCTAACATCTTGAGGCTCAGGTTCCTAGCATCAAGTCAGTACACACAAATGAAACAAAAAAAGATTTAAACTTGTATAAGTAAAGTTTTCTTTTAATAAGAAATTAGGGTATGAAAATAATGATAACCAACCACACACCAGACAATTGCATCTTCTCATTGTTCAATGAGGAGTAAGTCCTCTCGGAGTAGAAGCATCCCAGAGTCTGCGTGGGCCCTTTATTTGACTGAAGCAACAGGAAGCAGCCCAAAGGTCATTCACTAGAAAAACACTCCAACCAAGTCTGCAGTTCAGGTGAGAAGGCAGTTCATGGTTCACTAGATCCAGCCTTTGTTATGAACCCACAAGGAGTGTCCATTGATAGTCTCTTAATAACTTAGACAATTCCTGTACATACTTACAGCAGGCCTGAAGCCTGTCTTCAAAGTGGATTTCAAATATAAAATGAAAGTTTTCTTACATATTACATATTCATTAGATATTATGGAGGGGGAGGGGGGTCTTGTACAACCTATTACAAATCTGAATCATACAGCACATGCAAATCAAGGACAGAACAAAAACAAACTTTGTTGGCAACATCCAGAATGACTGATGACGGCGGACAGTTGAGACACCCACACAACATATCTGTGACAAACCAAGTGGGACGAGGTTAACAAGAAGAAGAAATAAATAGTGTTGTACGCAATGATTCCTATGTATAAATATATATCATCTTTATACATCCTTATATAATGGATTATGGTATGCATTGCTGCGATCCTGCAACTTCCAAATTGGTTGTATTGCATTTTATTTGATCAAATCATGGGACTATAGGAAAGAATATAAAGCAAAATGGATGAAAACACAACCGCAGCACAGGGTTTTGATTTTCATAAAAGTGTCCAAGTGCCCAAGTGTCTAGACCAAACGATTTTTTCATAACATTGGGAACCAAATAGATTTCAGAAAAAACACACAGATGAGAGTCAAACAGATTTGGTACAAGGGGCCCGACGACAAAACCGCTGGCAAAAACACGGACGTTCTTGCCCACAGAGCAGACGTGGTGTGGTGTGAACGGCTCTGAGAGCTACTCAATGCTTCCCCTGACCCTGGGAGTCCTGCAGCACAAACACATCCCAGCTGGACCCCAACCTAAAGCTGCTCCCAGTCCTTCAGGGGTTTGGGCCCGTGGTTATCAGCATTCTGACCTTTCCCCCCCCCCGTCTGACGACCCGCAGCCCGCGTGCATTGTGTGAGCATCTGACGGCCTCTATTGTTGGGACATGTCTTCACCATGGGCCTTAACGTGTGCCTATATCTGTACTGTATATGTGGTGTGTTTGTTAGGTTATTTTGGCCATCAGTAGTGGAAGCAACGGGAACAACAGGGTTGGATTTGTATTGGATTGTTGGAGCTAGAGAAGGTTGTCGTGCTGCTGTCACACCTGAGGGTACGATAGAGCAGAGCCACCACAGACCTCCTTCAAAGACCAGGTTGACACTATTAGGAAAACTAACAAAACCATTGATTGAATGATTGTCATGATCTGGGATCAAGCAGTCTGACTAATGGATAGCAGATGTTCTGGGGGGGAGACAGCACAGACCATTGTTGGGAAAAACGGTCTGTCTAGTTACTGGACCAGATGAAATGAGACGGAGAGGTAATAAAGTCTATCGGCACGAGGACCTTGGATTTATTAAGTAAAGTGGCAACGGTTATACAGAGTCATAAGCGTGAGAAATCGAATATGTCTAAGTCCCTAATCAGCGCTGATGGTTCGTCCGGAGCTTCGCCTCCGTGGAAGGTCTGCTTCGGAAGAAGGTGAAGAGTCTCAGAGTGATACAGTTTTATGCTGTATCTCCTCGTGATGAGGTGTGTGCGTTTGAGATGTGTGTGGTTCTGTGTGTTTTTACTTGACCTTGGTTCCCAGGCACTAGTGTATGCATGTATATCTTCTTGTGTTCCTCCTTACGGGGGAGAGCTTCAGAGCATTCACCCGTTGTGGTCCTCCCGTCCTTGAGGATGACTGGTGCATTGTCTGAGTGTCTACTATCTGCCGGGAGGAGATATGGGGCCCTGGCTCCGGCCCTGACCTGACTATATTCTCATGTATGTGTTATGTGTTAAAAGTTGACTATATTATAAGGTGACTGCCATGTGATGTGCTCATTAAGCTAGGGTAGGAGTTAGCTATATTTATAATGTACATGTGATGTGCTCAGCAGGTTATTTTGCCCCAACACCATAAACCAGAAGAGGCGAGGGCCGGAGTTCCTGGTAGCTATGAGAGGAAGAAGCTCTCTGTAGGGGATCTTAATGAGTGTGTTCTACAGTGGTCCTTCTACAAGCTGCTGATTTGTAATCCTTAACCTGTTTGTTACAATTTACCGCTGCTGACTGAGTTTCTGGTCGCCAATCAGGCTCTTAAAGGGCCAGGCCACCAACAGCATGATTGGTCGAAAACCCAGGAACCCAGATCTGAGCTGGTCGGCCTTCTTATGACCTTACAGTAATATGTCCAGTCTGATGACTACGGTGAGCATGAAGCAGTGCTCAATGCTCTGAGGCTCTGTGGAACATAGCGCTCTTCTCAACGACTAATAACAACCAATCATGTGATGTCAAAACAAGTACATGTGTATGTCATGTGACACATGGAAGAACCCGGACGTCAAGCTTAGTGAAACAACATGGGTTATAGCCGATCACTCTTTCACTAATCATTACTTGTGCAGCATGTGACTTTGTCATTCTGAGGTTCAGCCACACTGGTTATTGTCAAAGTTAAGGACAATAGAAAATGAGAATGTTGGGGGGCCAAACGAGGCATCCTTGAAACGTCCAGATTTTTTGTTGACGCCATCATCAATAAAAAACAACGACAGCAACAGCTCCAACACAGAGGCAGCCAGACGCAGCAACAGAAGCCATAGCAGCATTAGCACCCAGATGCCCCGCTAGCAGTTGCAGCTCCGCTAGCAGGGGGCTGATACCTCCTCTCCCCCTCTCCTCTCCTCTCCCCCTCCTCCTCTCCTCTCCCCCTCTCCTCTCCTCTCCTCTCCCCCTCCTCCTCTCCTCTCCCCCTCTCCTCTCCCCCTCCTCCCCCCTCCCCCTCTCCTCTCCTCTCCTCTCCCCCTCTCCTCTCCTCTCCCCCTCCTCCCCCCTCCCCCTCTCCTCTCCTCTCCCCCTCTCCTCTCCTCTCCTCTCCCCCTCCCCCTCTCCTCTCCCCCTCCTCCTCTCCCCCTCCTCCCCACTCCCCCTCTCCTCTCCTCTCCCCCTCCTCCTCTCCTCTCCTCTCCCCCTCCTCCTCTCCTCTCCCCCTCTCCTCTCCCCCTCTCCTCTCCTCTCCCCCTCTCCTCTCCCCCTCCTCCTCTCCCCTCTCCTCCCCACTCCCCCTCTCCTCTCCCCCTCCTCTCCTCTCCCCCTCCTCCTCTCCTCTCCCCCTCTCCTCTCCCCCTCTCCTCTCCTCTCCCCCTCTCCTCTCCCCCTCCTCCTCTCCCCCTCCTACCCACTCCCCCTCTCCTCTCCTCTCCCCCTCCTCCTCTCCTCTCCCCCTCTCCTCTCCCCCTCTCCTCTCCTCTCCTCTCCCCCTTCTCCTCTCCTCTCCCCCTCTCCTCTCCCCCTCCTATATATATATGTATATATATATATATATATATATATATATATATATATATATATATATATCTCGACAGGTTGTTGCTGATTGTCCGTCTTATAGAGGACTGCAGCGGTGTGTGTGAGGTACTGACCCTCAGGGCCTGGTCCTGTGAGCGCAGCCCCTTGGTGCACCTCTCCATGACGGAGGAGGAGCAGAAGGTCACGCCCACCTTGTACTGGCTGACGGCAGACAGCCACACAGATGTCAGCTACATCTGTGTGTACTGTGTGTACTGTGTATTGAGGACCATGTTGTGTGTACCAAAGTGTATTAAATACCATATTGTGCGTGGTATAGATAAAGACGGGCTGGGCCACCTGCAGCCCGCGGCTCATCCACTGGAAGCTGTCCTCCTCGGAGGCGTCAGGCCGCTGCTCCGCCACCACCACGATCCTCTCATTCCGTCGTCACTGTTGACTTGTCCAAATATATATATAGAGGTTCCACTGTTTGTTGACAGACACCAGAAAGCGGATGGAAGAGCAGCTCTGCTGTTGGCCAACCAGCTAACAGCTTGCAGTAGGGTTAGGAATCATGGTACTAGCGTCATTAAAACACTTTATTTTGTATGTAATTAAAACAAATAGTTTATCATTCATCACCAAATAGCTCTTGTTAAGCTTTACCAGCCAGGCTACTTGCTTTGATTCTCGCCCACGTGTTATTGCCACGTGTTGAGATTGCCTAGTGTGAGGGCGCCCTTAGAAAAGGAGAAAGTTGCAAAAACAGGTCTGAATAGCATTTTCAAATAGACTCCCGGAATGTGTTTGAATAGATTTATTTTATTTAACTTCTCAATAGCAGTATTTATTCCCTGAGTTTTGGTTGCAAAACAAACTTTATTATACTTTGGTTGTGTGCTTCTACACAACAAATGGAATGAATAATTTTCGTTAACCTTATATACCATATATTGACACATAGAATAACAATACATCACCTATTCATGGATTTTTCAAAAATACTAGATCCATCACATACAAATGTTGATTCTAAAAAAAACAACATAACTTCTTTCATATTGGTAAAACCTTCCTATACTCAAAGTTATGATATTATTAAAATGTAATAAGATTACGATAATTATATTTTATGCTTCTATATAGTAACTTTACATACGGTTTCACAGTGATTTTGGAAGAGTAGGGGTTCAGGGAGAATTACATTCAACCGTAAGCCCTCAATGGTGCAAATAAGGACCTTTCCAAAGTCTGGCTTGTCAATTTTTAGAATAGAAAAAAGCAACTAAACCAAATAAATAAGAAATAATGAATGTAGTGTATTCAACATAACTGAAATGTTATGCGTTGTCCAAATGTGTATGGTGTGAATCGCGTTTGACGATTATTAACAAAATGTATTGATTTGACGTTAAACATCTACGCGTTGGATGCAACACTTTAAAGCCATCATGAGGACATCAAATCAGTGGCGTCCAGTCACTGCAATTTGAGTATCAGACAGCCCTGACCCTTGGAGGTGCTGGAATACCTAATAGCCATAAGCATTGGCTAGGTGGGCTAGCTGGCAGGTGTGTGTGTGTGTGTGCGTGTGTGTGCGCGTTCGTGGTTCCGTCTCACTCCAGCGCCAGCCCCTCGCTGACGGGCATGTTGATGTGGGCGGTCAGCAGCGGCGCCGTCTTCCCGTCGTGCAGGACGAACACCTTGATGACGTCCGAGATGCCCTTGTCGCTGGTGCACTCCACCAGGGTCTCGAAGGGGTACACCAGGCCCGGCACCAATAGCGGGATCCGGAAGTAGGGCGTCCGCATGCTGTACAGCCCGCCGTCGTACAGGAAGCTCACCGTCAGGTTCAGGATGGGCCGGCTGGCGGCCGTGTTCTGCACGTTGAGCGTGAGCTTGAACGCCGGGCCCAGCCCTTGCACCACAGCGTTCAGCTTGAGCGGCGCCGCCGGGTTAGCCGACATGGGCGTCAGGCTGGCCTCCAGGGCCCTGACGTAGGCCTGGGCCGCCGCCAGACGCACGCGGCTCAGGTCCATCTGGAAGGCGCGGTGCATGGCGGTGGCGTGCTCGCGCTCCCGCAGCGTCTGGTCCACGTACAGCTTGGTCTTCTTGGGCACGTTGAGCCGCACGCTCTGGGCCGGGGGCGGGCCCGGGGCGGCGTCGCGCTCGTCGAACGCCGCCGTGCGCTTCAGGATCTTCACCGCCAGGCCGCCGCCCTTGGTGGTCATGACCAGCGCCCCGTCCTCGCGGCCGTAGCGGCCGAAGCGCAGGCCGGAGACCACGTCGGGGCTCTTGATGGTGCTGACCAGGTTCTTGTCCCGGTAGAGGTGCACCTCGCAGTTGGCCAGGCCCACCAGCACGGCCTGGAAGCCCCGGGTGGGGAGGTCCATGGTGGCCATGGTGGTGATGGGGGCCGGGAGCTGGACCGTCCACAGCTTCTTGCCCTGGAGAGAGGAGGAGGAGGAGGAGGAGGAGGTGGAGACGTCTCTGGTTACAACCATCAGCCGCCGGGTGACACACCGCTGTCTCTGTGTGTGTGTGTCTGTGTGGTCTACATGCCCAGCTTGTGATTAGAGAAACCAAATGTTTGTTAAACGTTGACGTGGCGCCTGGCTGGTCGCTCCACACTCCACAACTAACTCTAGATAACACTAACATGTTGCATTAATTAGCTTTGCATTAATACTAAAAATAAGTATAGAAACCTTGCTAAGGTTCCATGCAGTTTTTCTGTTCAGTGCCGTCCAAAGTGCCGTTACCTTTTGTGTGAACCCGTGTAGTCGTTCTTCGGCACAGCCCACCACCACGTTCTTGCCGACCCTCACCAGCCCCACGGGGTGGGAGGACAGCTCGATGCAGTACTTAGGTTTGGATGATTCCCTGCAGAGGGGAGGGAGCCTCAAAATGAGCGCAGGAGGTAGAGCTATTGTCTGGAATGCTGCTGGTACGCTGCCCAGCTCCTCTTAGCTACAGGTCAGGGAGGCCTCGACCGCAAGCCTGAAGGGCTGGCAGATGAACCCGTCGATCCCATCCTTTCACTTTCTGGCAGAGAGCCCAGAGGGCAGACTTTGCTGCATTCTTTAGTTTGCATATTTTTATTGTGCGAACTAGCAACCTACAAAGCGCCTTTCAAACTGGATTTACGTACCCCAGTCAAACGATAAAACAGCAGAAATATTGTACTCAAGTTTTGTATGTACTGTACTTTATGAAGGTCATTATGAGAGAGCGAACATAATCACATACGGGATTATGTTCTGCTGAATAACAAACACTTAACAAGGAGCGTGGTAAAATATAAAAGTGAATACAGTACTGAACTCACAGCATAATGTCATCATGTTACCAATGACACGGGGTGAATCGGACTTATAAACGTCTGCCTTCCAGTACCTATGTATCGATTTGTCTCTCTCCTCTGCCATGATAAATCTTTACATGCGCCTACACAGGGGTTCATGAGTGATAAAGTGACGGGTTTACCTGCGGAGGATGTAGATGTTTCCATTGCGGCAGGCCACCGTGATGCGGAACTCCACGTCAAACTGGCCCGTCACGTCCATCATGGTGGGAGCACTGGGCAGCGACAGCTGGAGGGCAATACACAAGCAAGAGAATAGGACTATTTCTAAAAAGGCTCTTTAGCGCCCAAGAAGCACGGGACAATCCAATATGCGACTGAAAGGGGTATGGGAAAATATACCCAGATCCCAGACAGACCCAGACCCCAGAGCAACCCAGACCCCCGATAGACCCAGACCTCAGGCAGACCCCAAACAGACCCAGACCTCAGGCAGACCCCCAACAGACCCAGACCTCAGGCAGACCCCAAACAGACCCAGACCTCAGGCAGACCCCCAACAGACCCAGACCTCAGGCAGACCCCCAACAGACCCAGACCCCCAACAGACCCAGTGCCTACCTTAGAGAGGATGGTGAAGGCCTCGGGGTCCAGGATGTACACGTCGTTGCTCTCCGTGCCGATCACCAGACAGCTGACCCCGTCCTCGTCCGCCGAGCTCTTCTTCAGCGTCCCGATGCACGTGATCACAGTCTGCGCGCACACACACACACACACACACACACACAAGAGGTACTTTCAATTGTACTTCTTCCCATGGTTTCAGTTCCTGCAATGCATTGAAAGTTTAAACCACCATTTAACTGACACCCAGAAAACAGTATGACTAGTTGCAGTCTTTTGGCTAAAATGTGAAGAGGATAAGTTACAATTAAGTCCAAAAAAACAGCTTGTTGTATCTAAAGGGTTCGGGCTTCGAACCCTGATCCGTTCACTCAATAGAGCGAGTACATAATGCTATTGTCATTACCTGTCTTCGTATGGGTTGCTGCTTGTGCAGGCTCACAAACTCCTCCATGTCCTGGGTCTCCAGCCCCAGGTACCGCAGGGAGCGCACCGAGAGCGGGACGTCGGCCGTGTCGCGTATGCCCTCCAGAAGCTCCTTCAACGCCAGCGGATCGATCTGCCCCTGCCTCGCCTGCTGCCACACGTCCTGCAGGCGGCGGAGGTCGGAGGTGAAAGGAACGCGGGATGTTGACATGCAATCAGAGACAGTTAAAGAGTAAAATGTTATTCAGGGCGTTTTCTCTGCAAAATAGCAATATAACGGGTTAAACCAGGGAACCCAACACAAGTACAAGAAACGATCGAACGCAAACCAGATTAGAGGTTACACAATATATAGGTGTAGTGTGTAGTCACGCACCTGTTCCAGAGCATTGATCTCAAGGCTTGGTAGTGTGAATTTGAAGTAGGGTCTGAGGTTCTTGTACACATAGATAAAAGGACCAGAGGCAACAGCAATAGCAGGGATACGAGGTTCGTGGAGGTCCATGAGAAATGACACCAAGCCAGTGGGCAGATCCAGTAGCGTGCTCTCATTCATCAGCGCTGTTCCGCGGTACACCTTCAGCTTCATGTTGGAGGAGCCCGTGCCCAGATCTCCGATCACCAGTCTGTTCTCTCCGTCCCCGTTTAGGTCCGCAAGGTCGATACATGATGAAAATGTGTAGAGATTCGCCACCGGATCGTAATGGGCGTCCAGCCACTTACTCGATTCGGCGTTCATCTCGGTCCCTGAAGACATTTTTTGAGTCTGGCCGTAATGTGTGTTTAGCCTTTTATAAATTCGAAAACTTGTGTCTCAAAGAATGCCAATGAGTAAATATATTGTAACGTTATCTCTATATTGGAATTGTAGAGCTTCCGCACCGTTGTCAAGGGAACCAGGGTTGTTGTGTCGTCGTCGTTGTTGTCAAGTGCTAGCGATCCACGTAATTACATGCTAGTTCAGTTATATTAGCCGATTACATTTTCTCGAATTTCTTTTAGACATATTTCGTGGATGTTAGATTTAAACAGATCCAGTATTTTAAAGCCCCAAGCAATGTTCTTTTAGCTGTAATCCTACTGTTTAATCCTAAAATAGGCTTTCCCTCCGCCTTTCTCACAAGATAGTCGCATACTGATGACGTTTTACTCGTCGCTGTTTACAATTGTGCAGTGGCTCCAAGAAAAGTCGCTCAACTCAGGCGAGACATTTGCTACAGTTGTAACTAATAATTTGACAATGAAAAACTTATTCTTCTATCATATCATATATGAACCTCTTTCCATTCTCTCCCCTTCACTAAAAGTGATATTGTTTATTTCAACAATTGTTTTAAACATTATTGTTTTGGGGTTTGTTAAGTTAAAGAGATTGTTTATATCTCTACAAGTTTACCGACGAAGCTGCTTAAATTCAAAGTACATTTTAAATATAAGGTTGAGATTATTTACACTGGAGCTTTCCTGCCGTCACTTGATGTGCTTGGTCAAGTGGCCGAAATGGCTAAAATAAGGAAATACGATTCCTAAAATGGGGTTACAGGCAAATAAATGTGGTCAACCCCTGAATTAGTCGCAAATTGGTTCTAAGGCACCCTATAGAATGATGGGCCCAGAAATTTTATTTTTTCTTATTTTCATAAAAATTTGGGATGGATATGGAATTGACACAATTTAACATAAGTTTGATTCACATTTAAAGCTTTTCCCACTTTTATTTAATTATATTGCAAACAACGTATGTTTATGTGACTTTTTGTTAGCCACATGGCCAGGCCAACAAATACATATGCCCGGTGGGCTTTATAAACACACAAACCTAGCCAATCCTTTCTAGTTCTGCACAATATAGAACATGTACTGGATTGATAGAACAGGAGAGAAAGAAAGGGAAATCAATTACCATAACACACACAAGAACACACACACACACACACACACACACCACGCGCATATGCAACAAACACATTAATAGGCACCCACACACACACACACACACACACACAAACACACACACACACACACAGACACACCTGGCAGAAATAAATAAGAAACAGTTATTTATTTGAGGTCAAAAGTCTGCATTTTTCTCTCAGTGAGGGATAATGCTCTCTTCTAGTCTCTCTTTTCAAATCCCCATCACTTACAGCAGACATACGTGAGTCACGGCAGAACTGGGTCAGGGGAGAAGTCAATAAAAAATTCATTAGGCTACATTGTATACATTTATGGCATATTGCGCTGCGCCTGCCGGGTTTAAGGTTTTCGTGCCAGAGTGACCTTCTGAAGCCATTTTAATCAAAAGTGGTAAATCAGAATTAGATCAGGGATTCGGAAGCGTAAATCCTCGATACATTTATTGTGCATATGTTCTTTTAACAGTGATTATATTCAGCTGTGACGGCACAGAATAATTAAAAAATATTGCTGTAGACTGCATTCGATTTCTTATTACCCATGGACAAGGATATTTATTACCTTACACGCCTATAGATCCCTTTTATTACTTTTAACTTGTGCTTAGTCTCTTAGTGCCATTGTAACCTGACAATATCTCTGAAATATTCACGTACATTCCTTTGCAATTGCTCCTGCACGTTTTGTTTGAGATATTGGTTTGTTCACAGCGTTATTACTTATTCTGTAAACAAAGTATAGTTTAAAGTATGCTATATTTCATCACATATATTTCATCCCTTCTGAATAATATCAGCAAACAATGCTATATTATGTGAGAGTGTAGACAGAGGAACGGTTCTTTCTATTGGTTCTCTCTCCTTTGCATCTGCATGCAGGCGTCTCTGCCTTGCTCTCTCCCTCATTCTGAAAGAAAGGATAAAATGATGGGGGGAAAGAAGGATGACGAGGATGAGGTTCTCTGCTCTAATTTAGTCGTCTCGTATCCAGTTCCCACTATCACCCCCACCGCAGGGCAGCGTGTATCACCACACACCCACAAACAAGCACATGTGCCTGCGCATGTGTATGTGTGTTTGTGGGTGTGTGTGTGTTTGGAAGGCAGGTAGCTCCATGTTTGCTCTCGTGGACGTGCTTTAGTGAAGTAGTGTGCATGTGTGTGTGTGTGTGTGTGTGTGTGTGTGTGTGTGTGTGTGTGTGTGTGTGTGTGTGCGTGTGTGTGTGTGTTTGTCTGTGCTTGCGTGCGTGGACAGTAGCTGTTTTTCCTGTGGATTTGATTTAGTGCACGTGCATGCAAGTGTGTATGTATTGCCGTGTGTGCTAGGCAGATATGTGTGTACTCCAGGATGTGCTTTAGTGTGTGTGTGTGTGTGTGTGTGTGTGTGTGTGTGTGTGTGGATGTGTGGGTGAGTGTATGTGTGTGCTCTCGTGTGTGTGTTTTGCGCGGCAGCAGCTTGCGTCGACCTGCGTCAGCCAGGAGGAGAGTCACGGAGAGAGAGAGAGAGAGAGAGAGAGAGAGAGAGAGAGAGAGAGAGAGAGAGAGAGAGAGAGAGAGACAAGGAGGGGAAGTGAGAGAGAGATGCAGAAGCAGATCGCCCAGAGGAAAGCAGTGTGCTGGGCGATGACTCATCCCGACATATGTGGGATACGGGAGGATGTTTTCTCCATCACACAGCGACTCCACTCTGCACCACATCAATATTCATGTCCCTGATACGGCCAGTCAGCTGGGGTGTTCCCCCTGATACCAATGTTAAATAGGTAATAGAACCCCAAGGCATACACACATTCATTAGAA
This sequence comes from Pollachius pollachius, assembly GCF_949987615.1. Taxonomy (NCBI): domain Eukaryota; kingdom Metazoa; phylum Chordata; class Actinopteri; order Gadiformes; family Gadidae; genus Pollachius; species Pollachius pollachius. The sequence goes on from NC_136952.1 coordinate 10,357,581, forward strand.
GGGTGCCTCCTTGGAACAGATGCTAATGAAAGATGATTGTCTTATGAAAGGAGGATGTCATGTCCATTGTTGGCTTTGAGCTCAGCAATATAAGTCCCATACCGACTGAACACCGGGTTCAATTGCCAGAGCAGTAGGGTATGGACGGCATGCACCTCCATTCATCCATCGACACGGCCATGAAGAATGGCCCTTGAGCAGGGAATTCAATAACTCCCCGGATTATTTGCTTGTGTCAAATAACATGTGGGAATTGTCGCACACACACACACAAATGCAAGCGCACACACACACACACACACACACACACACACACACACACACACACACACACACACACGATATAGAATGTGTAGGCGTCGGTCATATACCGTCTTCTGTTTTCTATCTCCTATCGACCCTGTGTGTGTGGGTGTGTGAGCGTGACTGTGTGTGTAGTAAAGGGTGTGGGCTAGGATTGCAGCTTCATTCATAAAAAAAAAGAGCGAGCTCAAATGGGGGAGGAAGCGAGAGAGGCGATGAGAGAAGGAGCCAGGGCGGGGCATTACTCATCTAACACACACACACACACACACACACACACACACACACACACACATATACTCACACAGACACACACGTCGAGAAGCACCCAGCTCCCACTGATGTTGGGTAACATTCACACCACCCAAAAAATCAGAGAATCCCACAATCTTTCCCACGCATCTTTTTTTCGAATAGCCCATCCGTATCTCAATTTATTCCTTCATCATGTTAGTAATTTCATAATTTCCACATTCCTTCACACTCTCTAGAACGATTCAATCCTATTTTGCACCCACTCACTACCTATACATTACGTACACACCTTTACCTTACAGCCGCCCTGCTCACACACTGCAACTTCACCCACTCCCAGCCCTTCGCCTATCAGAGGAGTCAGACCTACGTAGATCCTCGGTGGACAGTGTGCGTGACGCCAAACTTGCCTCCGCCCCCTCCTCTCGCCTCTGCAAACCGGTGTATAAATAATCAAGGACCGAGGGGGGAGAGAGAGGGACACGATGGTAGAGATAGGTAGGGATAGGCTGGATAGAAAGAGAGAGAGGGAGAGAGAGAGAGAGAGAGAGAGAGAGAGAGAGAGAGAGGGTGGTAGGGAGGAGAGCGATGCAGCATTAGCATCATCAGTAGCCCCATACGCGCAGTCACACGAAGGCAACCAGAGAAGACGCAAGCATTCATTCATTCGGCGAGCGTGCGTCAGGAAAACGGATATCTTTAATGTGCATCCCACCCGATGGTTTTCAGAATCGAACTGAAGACTGGAATTCGTTCATGAAGGACAGAGGGGATGCAATGCGCGATATTTAGATTTGTGTAATTGGAGCGGAGAGGATCTGGCAACGGCGTCTTTGACGCAAATGCGATGAAGCTGCATTGGAACTGGTTGGTGGCTTGAGTGATTTATTGGAAACGCGCTTGCTGGATTATTACTGCGAATGAATTCCATTTGGGGGATTATTCTTGGCTCGACTAGAAGGATTTTTTTACTTCGCTTCGTGTAGGATTTAGTAACAATAATAATAATAATAATAATAATAATAATAATAATAATAATAATAAAAAAGTAGCCTAATGACCAGCGTAGACGAACCCGTCGTGATCAGCAAATGAAAAAAATCCACATGCTCGCGCGTGTTCTGTCAAGAAGGCATAAGCATCGGAAGCTTCAACAATTAAAAAATAAAATCACAAAAAATCCGAAAGTGCTGCAGCCACTTTGCCTTACTGCCCTAGTTTCCGTGACAATGTGGGAACAAAACTGATTCCAAGACCGAGACCCTCCACACCCCCTCCAGCAGTTCACTGGCTAGCTTATTGGCGTCGTGTGGACTCTCTAAAAGCATGTTCTGCTTTTGCCTACAAAGTTCCCTGTTGAAGCTCCAGGCGCTGGAGGTAGAAGGCGGCCCGTCGTTAGGGTCGTCTCCAGAGAATAGCCCCCCTCCCCTAGGAAGCAAAGAGCAGGGACGCTCTTCGTGTGCCATGGGCGTTCGCGGAGAGAAGGAAGGCAATACTCTGGCTCTGTGTCATAGCTGTCCTGCAGACGAAAACAGCCCTCCAGGTAGGCTACTACAGCGTGTCATGACCCGGTGTCTTTTGATGTGTGGTGTTCCTCGCTGTAACGTACTTCTGTTTCTCCATCACATCGCTCCTTAACCTCTGCTCGTCACGACTGCTCTGCTTTTGCCAGAAAACATCCAATCAGTTATTCGGTGCGTTTACGTTTAGGCTATTCGCTCATTCCTCATTGCACTGCTACAGCTATGACCACCCACACCACCGCCACCAACACCACGCAAACCACCAGCACCTCCTCCCCCTGGCTCTTATTCACGTCACTAGTTTCATTGAACCATCTCTTTATAAATACAGATCTATGTGGATGTGGATTATTTTATTAAGACCACTGGGTGTAGTAAGAAAATCTGTTGGTGTTAGCTTTTGTAACATTTGGGCTGCAGTGATGGTTTGAACTTATTGAACTTTGACCTTCCTTTAGTTCCATTAGTATTTAGTCTTGAATCACATTTTGGTTAAAGCAATAACGTCATCCAGCCATTGATCCAAATTGACTTGTAAATTGAATGACTTTGTGTATGACTCACACCCACACAGACACACACACAGACACACGCGCACACACACCTACGCACACAACCACATGCATACACATACACACACACACATACACACAACACATACACACACAAACACGAACATACAAAAAACACACAAACATACGCACACACACACACACAAACAAATACAAAAAACAAACACACACACACACATATACACAAACACGCACACATCTACACACACACACACACACACACACACACACACACCCACACACACACACACACACACACACACTATTTCAGCCCACAGTTGACATGACGTCTACATATTGCCACTTCATCCGTTCATTTCTATTTGTTATTTACAACATATAGGCAGCCATCTGCATCACACATATAATATCACCATGCTCCTCCTAAAGACCCCACAACGCTCCACAGCACTGGTTATCCTGTTGCCCTGGGTGACCGAAGTTGGGCAAACTGCCACTCATCCATGTGGTTTTGGTTCAGCTCCTTGCTGCGGGGCCAGACCATTCAATCCCCTCTGAGATCAGAGAGGACATCGTTTCACCGCGCCAAACGCTGTTTGTTTGCTGCTTTTTAATTATTTAAATATGGTTTATGATGATTTCCTGAGAGCAGTATCACTATTATAGGAGACAGTTCAATATGAAGGGCGTTTGTGTTAATCCACTTATCTAGCCATGTCGTCTTTATTGGTAGTTTGTCTCTTTCAATCCATCAGTCCACTAACTTCCTGTGACCATTAATTGTATCCCTGTACCCTAGGGTTCTGCTGCTAGTCTTTCCTTCTCTCTCTCTCTCTCTCGCTCTCGCTCTCGCGCTCTCTCCTTCTCCGCTTTCACTCACTCTTTCTCCTCTGTTAGCATGGTGTGCCACTTATTTCTTCAGCGTTTTAAAATCAACAGCTTCACCCTGACGAAACAGCTGTTTCTGTTTCTACATGGCTCTCACTAGTGTGTCATCATTACTGAGTGTCGTTATATCGTGGCTACATTGCACCGAGCTGCGTTATATAGCGCTTGTTAGCGAGGCCGCGTAGCACATAAAGGCGCAGACACACTTGAGTATACGGTAGCCTACATTCTGAAGGTCTGCGTGCAATACGTACAATACCACAATCTCCTTTCTTTGATGAACTCTGGTTGGCAGGTGTCTGTTGTTGACCTTAATACTTAATATATCACCTATGCCATTTTTTTTAATGGAACAAACAGGTTTGCTTCATCTGAATTTTATAATAAGAAAGGGTTATCCACTACCTCTGCTAGCTTTGTATGCTTATTCCTATACCCACTCCGCACTCTTGATTATATGCTTTGATTGTGCTTCACTCCCTTACTCTCAATCGCTTTGGATGAAAGCAACTTTCGAATGACTCAAATGCAAATGTGTTTTGTTTTAAAGTTAAGCAAAACCTTGAAGGAGAAACATTACAAATGCATTAAAAACCACACGCTATATAAATATTTTGGTAATTATGTAAATCACATCTAGTTCAATCATTATCATTACGCTCTGTAAATTAAGTGACGTTGTCACACCATCTTGGGTATGACTGAGAATTTCATCATAAAATAATGTACAGAATGTACGGAATGTGCAGTAAAAAAAAGTTGAATCACATCACAGCGGTACCTGGGGGACATACAAGTATTTAAGTGTGCGGATACGATTTCGGGCGTTTATTTGTCGCGGCCGTGACAGCAGAGACTAAATGTCATCATTAATTCAGGTTTCAGGAAGCATGGCGCGTGCGCCGCTCTTCCCCTCTCTCACGCAAGACACACCACCTGGCTGTGCGCACCGCAGTCTGCAGTCTGCTGAGCCATGCCTACTCTGCTATTTATAGAACACGCACACACGCACACACACACACAGTAAACAGACACAAAGACAGACACACACACACACACACACACACACAGACATACAGAGAGACACACACATACATTGAGAGACACACACACACACATGCACACACTCTGACTCTAAGGCTGGCAAGTGGGGGCTGGCTGCTGATTGCACAGCACAGGCGCTAACAGTAGATCCTCTGAGAAGCCTTTCTCTGCAAGGCTCAACACTGCCTCCTTATAGCCACTGCAAGGCTCAACACTGCCTCCTTAAAGCCACTGCAAGGCTCACCGCTTGATGACGGAGCCTTTCCAATATGCCCAACAGCTCCGTCTCCCCTCTATACCTATCTCTTCCTCCTGTCTTCCTTATTCTGTCACGGTGTTATGAACGTCATCTTGTAAAGCACCATGTGCCAAACAGCTCAGTGGTCTTTCGGTTTTCTATGTGTATATATATATTTATTTTTTTAGGATGATATATCTTTATATTTCTATATACTTGATCTTATCTTACGTGCAATATATTTGACACATATCTGATTAGTTTTTACGACGCTTTTCTAAGGTTGCCTTCTATGTAATCATCATTATGAATAAATGTGTCATTTTTGTCTATATTTTCCCTTGGCATAAAGTGGGTATTGTTATGGGACAGTCAGCCAGGCAGGGTAATTCTATATGTGAAAGATTACACTGAATATTGTTTTCATAGCAAATTCCGAGTGAGGCTGAGTGCAACTAATATCGGAGCAACTGCCAGATTTGCTGCTGCTTGATCTTGTTTCCATAGGAAACAAGCAAATACATGCCAAGGATGTCTGTAGGAGTTCTATGCCCATTTTTTTTTAAATTAAAAGTACTCATCCCGTGCTGACAGCAGTCTGGTCACATCAGTGGCTGCTGACAATATACGCCATTGGAATTGATGCTTCCATCCAAAGCATCTTGCAGTATTGTGAGTGCATACGTGTTGTAGCATGGCGTGGCCCCCGTGGGAATCCAACACCCAGCCCTGGTGATGTGCTTAATACTGGGGTGACAATAGGGTAGCCCGCGACATGGATGTCCTACTCCTGACTCCCGCCCGAAAGGTTCTGGGTTCGATCCCCCGTATCTGCAGCCTCCCTAGCCTAACCTCTATGACCTGTATCTGAATTATGCAGATGCTTACGACAGAGGCATCCTCTAAAGACTCATAGGGATTAACAGCAACACTGTCTCTGTGTGTTGTGCTGTGTCTTCTCCACCTCAGAGTCGCTGAGGGTCTACACCAGACCCCCACAGTCCACCAAGCACCAGCCCTTGGCGCCTCTGCATGCCCACCAGCAGCAGCACCACCCGTCCCTCCAGCCTCTGCACCCCCTCACCCCCCCGCCCAGCCCCCACCCCTCGCCCTACTCACCCCAGCGCGGCGGCGGCGGCGTGCCCGGGGCGAGCGGCGACTTCGGGGGGGTGCTGGCGGTCTACGGAGGGGAAGACGGGCGGGAAGGGGGAGGAGGGGAGGTGGACGGAGGGGCGGGGGCCCTCCTCCACCTGATAGGTGGGGGCCACAGCCCACTGCCGTCGCCGCGCTGCTCTGGCCACAGCCTGAGGTTCAACTCTGACCCCGAGGCCGCGCCCTCGCCGCCCTGCGCCCAGCAGTATATGCTGTGAGTGTCCGGCCGCCTGTCTGTCTGCCGGCCCAACCTCTCTTTCTTTCTGTCCGTCCTTGTATCTTGTCTGAATATCTGTCTACTGTCTAGCTATCTTCCGGTCTCTCCTTCACTCTCGCTCCCTCTCTTTCGCTTCCCTCTGTTTGTTTGTCTGTCTGTCTGTCTCATTGCCTGTCTTTCTGGTGGTTTGTCTGTCTGTCTGTCTGGTGTCTGTATGTAAATCTGTGCGGCTGTCTGAAATCTCTCTCTCTCTCTCTCTCTCTCTCTCTCTCTCTCTCTCACTTTCTCTCTGCTCTTTGTCTGTCTGTCCGTCTGTGTATTTCCGGTACTGCCAGAGGCCATGTCTGGTGGATAACAGGTTCATCACAATGAGTGTTCAGAACAGCCCCTCAGGTCATCGGATGACTTTCCGCTCCGCTCCGCAGCAACCAAAGAAATTAAGTTTCATTGCGATTGCCCCCATGGCGGGATATTTCATGTTCTATTTTCATCTTTGGTTCCTCTTGTCTTTGTGAATTTTAATTCAATGTGTTACAGCTCATTTGGTTTGGCCAGGGCTAGTTATACTAGTTATAACAGCATTTGACTTTGTAGATCTGAGTGTGTATGGTTGTGTCTGTCCCTGTGTGTCTGTGTTTGTGTGTCTCTGTGTCTGTCCGCCTTTTCTGTGTGTGTGTTTGTGTGTGTGTGTGTGTGTGTGTGTGCGTGTGTGTGTGTGTGTGTGTGTTTGTGTGTGTGTCTCTCGCTCATTTTTTGCACACATGCCCTATAGTCCGGAGTCATCTGTGCATGAAATGCAGTGACACTAATTAAGGCTAACTGACTTCATGATAAAGAGTATGAATAGCTTTCATCTCTTCCATTGCAGCCATGTATATACTCAGACTCTTCTTAATAAAAGTCTGAATAAAAGAGTATAATAAAAAGTATAATTAAAATACCAGACTTTTATTATGCTCCCTAACCCAATTCATATTAGTTTAAATAAATTACATCTTATATTTCACTGATTGCAATTATACTTTTCTGGTATATATTTAACTATAGCTGCAGCCCAAGCCTATCTTCATAACAGTGGTGAGACGAAGAGGAAGAGAATAGAGGAAGAGCAGGAGTGGTAGAACAATGACGATCTCTGACCTCTGACCTCCTTTCTCCTCAGGGCAAGAGGTCGTGAGCGGACCGAGGGACCAGCGGTGGTGTCTCCTTCCTCCGTTCCTCTCCTCACTCGACACATCGGCACCCTGAAGAAGAAAGTCCGCCGTTTCGAGGAACGCTTCGAACAGGAAATGAACTACAAGGTGTGCAGTCTTTGAACACAGAGCTGTGGAGTCAACAGGTTCATGTTTGAGGGAATCCCCAACAAACACTGTGTTTATTTCTGAATACCTATATTTTAACCGTTGTTTTAGCACCATCTGCTGGGAATGTTGTGGTAATGCAAGAAGACTGCGTTTAGAATTGAAATACATAAAAATAATATATGTATACTGTACAAATAACAATGATAGTATTGGATGACACAAATGATCAGGGTAATTACAAACATAATTAGTAATTGAGAAATACATTGTGTATTCAGTTAGTATACAGAAAGAAGCACACTACTACCACACAGATGCATAGGGTTCCTTTAAGAAAAGGGGTGATAGTTGCCTGGTGATAGTACTTTCAAATGTGCTATTTCAAATGTGTCAAATACTGTTCTATATGTAGAGAGTTCGCTGGCCTTATTTATTTTATAAATAAATTCAATATGTTTCAATATTGTTTTTAAATCTAAATAGAAATAGTAGCAAAGTAGTCTTGAGTTCAGTCTCCCGCTTTGTTTTTCTGTTTCATTCATTTGCTTATCCTGTTGTCTTTATGTTTCAGCCGTCTTACAACGACAAGAATGCCAACCCTGAGATGGTGAAGGTGATGTTGGACCTGGCCAAGTCACGCAAACAGCTCAAAGGTTAGAATGAGTTATTACTCATCAACACAGTCAAAGTCACTAGTCACGTTTACATCTAAAGGTGAACTGAATCTTTAGAAAGTTTGCAAAAAAGGAATTTGATTAGGTGCGTTTCCATCAATTGGTTGGGGCGGAAAACTACACACATTCCAGGGCTTGTCGTATCCTTTTGATAACATGCTCGCTCTTAGTTTCTGATATATAGTGGAATTGTGTTGTTGTTTTCCATCTAAAATAGCTGTAATGTTTTTTTCTTCGATGAGAGCAAGAAAAGTTTTACCTCTTCAGCGGTCCACACACGTATCTATTATTCACATTGGCTATCTGTTCCATGGACGTATTTAAAGGATACATTGTAGCTACATATTTATAATTCGAAATTCGTCCCAGCCTTTATACCACAGATACTCTAGGCCCTATAGCATATAACCGTGTTATCTGATAACAGTTTAATTCATTTTTCCCAATTTACCAGCTCTCATTTTGAAGACTATTCACCGCGCCATTCGTTTCAATGGGAATCATGACGGTCTATACTTTCAACATGAAGTGTACATATTTATAATTTAAAATTTGCCCCAGCCTTTATACCACAGATACTATATGGTCTATAGCATATAACCACGTCTGATTACAGTTTAATGCATTTTTCACAATTTACCAGCTCTCGTTTTGAAGGCTAAACAGACAATTTCACTGGAATTACTTAGTAGGTATCCATATATCAGGGATTAATGGACACGGTATAATTAAAGGATATACAGACATAGACATCCTATATGATATATATATATATATATATATCATATAGGATGTCTATGTATACAAACGCTTAAAAACATAAATATATATTGACGCTACAAGTTGATGTCGGCAGGGCTGCTATGGCCGGTCTTTATGCGGAAATCGAAAAGACGTTGTCAGTCCTGTGTGTTCAATGTTCGCTACGCCACAGCTGTTTCGAAAGGTGTGTTTCCATCTCCCATTTTGCGCATTTACTCTCTTTCGCATAAGTGAAAAACCACCTCAAGCGAGCGGATAAACTTTTCTGCGAATTGAGGAATTTTTATGCGAATTTTGGTGTTTCCATCACCGTTTACTGATTCAATACTTCAAAATTTGCATAAAAGCAGGGGGATGGAAACGCAGCTACTGTCAAAACAAGCATTAAAAATTGTACTTTATGAAAATTAATTTTAAAAAAGGATATTATAGACAGTTTTTACTCTAATTGAATAACGAAGTAATGACTGTGAATAATGGTGGTTTGGTAGAATTCTTATTTAATTGCTATGCGAATCATTTATAATCCATATTTGAGATATTTATATGAAAGCAGAGTATGATATGATTATTTGACATGCTTGACTGCTGTATTTTTTTGAATCATTTGTAATAATGCAACATGAATAAGACAATGTTATCTTCCATGTGTCCTCTTGGGGTGCTATATCTTCCTAGAGATGAAGCTGAGACACTCTGTGTTTGATTCAAACGACCTGGGCCCGGAGGGCCCAACTGGGGACTCCAGTCAGCTCTCCAGGTACCCCTCGTGTTATTAAAGGGCTTGTAAATCGCACCTCGTAATGACCACCTCCATTTTGGAAGCTTAAGAGCTTTGGAAGGTTACTTAATTTGACTTATGTTGTTGTGTTTGAAACTGCCAATATATTTCTTACGTCAGACAGTTATGGTGAAATAGGTTAGGTTATGTTTAGGTTGATCTAGGATTATAAAGTACTACAACTCTCTTGAGGCCTCTCAAAATGAGGGAGTATCGCCAACAAAAAATCCCTTGATGCATTTGCTGTACAACTATTGCTCCTAACGTAGATGATTCAAGTCTTTTACTATTTATCAACTTCTATTTTAATAAATCATTTTAAAGTTATATTTATTTACATTTTTACCTGCTCTAAGTGCAGTAGACAATTTATCATTTAACATTATCATTAGTTTTATCCGTTTCGTAGTTTTACCTTTGATTAATAGACCACTGGCAAACTTTAATTGAGTGTGACTCCCGAATTTAACGTTAAACTTTATTTACTAGTCACTGTTGATTCACTTTCGATCTTGTTGCAGGTGCGGTTCTAGCCAGCAGGGGGAGCCAGAGCAACACGAACCCACATTAGAGGAAACGGTTGAGTCACTATTCGGGAGGCTACGAGAAAAGAGACAAACATTAGGCTTGCCTGACAATATGAAGGTAAAGAACCAAACACAATATGCATGTGTGCTGTTTGTGTGTGACACAGCTTGAGTTTGTATATAGTCTCTAGTAAACGCTCGCGTACATTTATGTGTGTTTGTGTGCGTGTCTTGGTGTCTCTATGTGCATGTTCTTTGCGAGTGCTGTGTGTCTTCTGTGTGTCTCTGTGTATGTGTGCTTGTGTGTGTGTGATTGTCTATGTGCTTGTGTGTGCTTTGTATTTTGTTTCTGTCTGCAAGTTCCTTGTGCGTGCTGTGTGTGTGTCCCATGTGTATGCCCCGAGTACTGTGTGTGCTCCTACTGTGTGTGTGTGTGTGTGTGTGTGTGTGTGTGTGTGTGTGTGTGTGTGTGTGTGTATACCTGCTAATAGTGTCCCTGACTCCATGCTGACCCTGTGTGTGTGGGGTCCCTAGGAGATGACTCAGGGCCAGATGGTGCTGGAGAAGATCACGCTACAGAAATGTCTGCTGTACTTCGAGAGTCTCCACGGACGACCGGTGAGGGAGACCTGCAGTCCTCACATCACAATAACATTGAGTCATTTAGTCAGACAATCAAAACAACAACACAAATGCATTTGAACCCGAAACTGAACTCAAAGACAAATGTCTGCATATCTTATTTTTTTACTTCCCATCCTTTTTACTTTCGCTTTTTCACTCTTCGCTTTCTTCTCAAATGGATATCTGTTTTTCCTGTTATATACCTCATATTGACATCTTCTCTCTGTTTCTGTTCTGTCTCTGTTCTCTCTCTCTCTCTCTCTCTCTCTCTCTCTCTCTCTCTCTCTCTCTCTCTCTCTCCCTCCAGGGTTCTAAGCAGGGAAGGAACCTGGTGAAGCCTCTCTATGACAGGTACCAGATGATCAAGCGTCTCCTGTGTGCAAGCCCCACCACCATCACCACCATAGTAAGAGGCTCATTGGACCCTTATAGATCTTATGGGACTTGGGAATTATTATTATGTATAATAAATGTTTTCTTAGTGTCGTCTGCGAGTTCTGTCACTTCATGCAACTAAATGTCACTTCCTTTCAACCATGTAACATCCTTTGTGACAATAAAAACAAAAAATGATCTTCAATGTGTCAATGTGTAAAACATTGGATTGAGAATCCTATACATGTAAATGTAAATGCATTTTAACTATAAAACGACAGAATAAATAATGTGTCATCTTTTCCGTCATGGTAAGGAGGAAGAAGAGGGCTCAGATGAAGATTACACCAACCACCATCAACCGGCCCCGCCCCCTTGCAGAGTGACGTGGCAAGCGGCCAATGAGGAGGACAGTGACCGGGACAGTGACCCGGCCTTAGTGTCTCCGATAGTGGAGGTGAAGGACGTCCGCGAGAAGTCTCCCATCACGGTCATAAATCTCCACGAAGCATCCAGGTACACATCATGTCACCATGGAGACACCTTACTGGAAAAAGCCAAAAGCCAAAATCTATTGGTTTTCCCTAACGAGGAAACCAATCAGAATTGATCTACCATCTATAACAGCTCTTACCATGACACAGACACATACCTAATATGCATGTAGTAACACGTTAGCAGAGATATCCATGGGATTACATACATTTGTCATATTGTACTGAAACAAGTGAAAAAATGTTTTGTTTCGCATGAATAATATTGTAATATAACCCAAAAAATAAATGACCTACTATGATAATTTATTATCAATACATTGGAAGGACCCACATAAAATTCGGATTTACTGGATAGTATATTGTATCTACATCGGATTCCTTCATTTCAGGATTTTTTCTAAAACAATTTCTGACCGCGCAGGTCGGAGCTGGTGCTGAGTTTGCGCGAGACGCGGGTGGAGAAGAAGAGGATCCGTAAAGGCCTGAGGGAGTTTGAGGACGAGTTCTACAGACAGACCGGAAGGTGAGCGACCGCTTAATTCTGGCCTGCACCCAGAAGTACTGACCTCAGAGCAGAGTGCTCTGAAGCATGATTTGTCAGATTAGTTTGCCATACCATGGTTCTTAGCTTAAAGGCCATATCTTACTGAGACCAAATTTCGGTTTGTAGTGCGTTATCTTGTTTTAAAAAATAAGTTTATTTCGAGCAATCTGATTGGTTGCAAAAAAAAATGGACCCATCTTATTGGTTGGAAAAAAAATAGTTATGTCAAGCGATCTCATTGGTCAAAAAACGTATTAATTTATAATATAGAAAAATATTTATTTCGAGCAATAAAAATAAATGATTTTATATTTAGGTTATTAAAAAAATTACTTAAGTTGCAGAAAGTCTTTTGGAAAGAGAAACATTAATTTATTGCTATAGTTGCAGTTAACTTATTCATAAAAACAAGTACCAAGCACAATTACTAGGTTAACCCATTCCCTGTTTCCAACAAAGACAGCTAGGATAAGGTGCTACACAATGCTTAGTCCTATGTTGTGTGCTGTGCATCCTCTCTGAGATCAACATCTTCTGTTCATCCCTTTTTCTTGCAAACAACATAGATATGTTGTTTGCGACAACGACAACGGATCTACTATTCCTTTGTGGCTGAGAACCGTTGGTTCTGAGTGACCTGTGTCTGTGTGTTTATTGCTCACAGAACGTGCCAGAAGGAGGACCGCACCCCCATGTCGGAGGAGTACCAGGAGTACAAGCAGCTCAAGGCTAAGCTCCGCCTCCTGGAGATCCTCATCAGCAAACAGGAAGTGAACTAGCGACAGCAACGCTACTCCCAGGTCTTCTTTTGTAATTAAAGTACCGTACATGTACAAATAGTTCATTTTTGTGCCACCAGTGTGCACCCTGAAAAGTGAATGGCATAAATGTACTCTAAGTCGACTCAAGAAGTGTACACTAAGTCGACTCAAGTGTGCTCACTTGCTGTGAATACGCAGGAAGCGTAAACGTAAAGCGACTTTATCCTCATGTCCTGTCCTCCAAGTCCACTCCCAAGTGTACTCACTGAGATGCATAGCTGCATACGTGTGAGGGGTCATCAATATTAATGATAGAATTGATTTAAGGTGTATATTGATTCTCTTTAGGTGGACTCAGCAACAATGATACCTATCAACTGATCAACTCAAAAATGCCTTTGACCTTTCAACAGATTCTATTTCAGAGACCAAAACCTTGGCCTAGACTTTTCTATCTATTGTGATGACCTTGAGTGTCTATGTGTGCACATTCTCGACTTCAACGTTCGATTTGTAAACTCGTTATTTTCTTACATGACACTTGTTCCCGCTCCTATATATGTAGTTCCTGGGCAAGTAGGGATCCATCGCTATTATTAATTTGAGCAAATAAAACCTTTTTCTGTGGTGTAAATAACATTATGATTTATGAACCCCCTAAAAAAAATAATCCAGAGGGTCGGAACAGGCAAGGGGTGCTTTCAACACTGACACTAGAATGCACTTTAATACTGAGGAGGAGGCATGAGAAGAACAAAGGACAGCAGAGGGCTGCTCAATACATAGAAGCACTTTGTCAAGTTGAAACTTAATGTGTGATAAGTGTTGACCATGTATTGTTGTTGCTGTTGAACGTGTTGGCGCTGGTTATAGTGGGGTTCAAAGAGCAAACAAGTTTCAGTTGGACCAGTTTATTCAGAAAATTTGATCATATTGCATCAATATCACCTCTTTTTTATCAACAGTCATCTAAACTATGCGGTAGATTCGCCCCCTTGATTGGTTGATTGAAGGCGTTCAGTAGAAGTTGTGCCTACAGAATCGGAATGATCCTGAATGAAATGGATCTGTATTCACATCGCTTTGGAGAAAAGCTTCTGCTCAATGACAAGATAGAAAATAGTTTATCCTTGTTTCACTTTAAAATGGCTCAGATTATGTTTAAGTGGAAATTAGTCGAAGGATATCTTTCTAAAATGATGGGCATGACATGTTGATAACTTACATATGAATCTTCAAAGGATTCACTTTATTGTGGAAATTACTCCTTGTGATAGTTCCAGACAAAAAAAGGAAAAATAACCGTTCCTTATGCCATACGTGGCACATTAAATGAGAAGATATTATATTTTGCCAAAGCCTAAGAGTATTATGCATTTTAATCCATATTTTTCCTTTGGATTCATATGCAATATGTGTATTCATACATACTCCTCTATACATGTTAATCTGTTTACATTTGCACACAATGTATGCAAACCATACAAATAGCAGCTAATAAATGTCTAGTGTTAAATATAATTGATAAAATTTAAAACTGTTAAGTAAACAAATCACATGTGACAATGAGGAAGTTTGTAAAAGTGCTTTGTTTTAACTTTTATCTTCAGGACCTAATTGACGCATAGGTGTCACACAAAAGGAAGAACCTGGTCTCAAACAGGCCCTTCGTGCGTTTAGTGAGGAGCCTTCCTTTATCTCCAATGTATTGCAGGGTTTGTAAAAATCTTGTGTTGCATGTGATTCTTCAGGATGGTACTGTTCACTGAAAAGTCCTACTGTTTCAACACATTGGACTGCTGTTTGTTTTATTTATTGTTTTTTTATTGTATTGTATTGTTTTATATCCATAAATGAATGTGAATGATTTATGATCGCAAATCCATCCCATTTTTCTTTCTGCACGTGTGTTTTTCAGTGAAATCAGTGAAGCGTCATCACTGTGTATTATTATTATTATTATTATTAAATATATATATATAGAATCACACATACTGCATACTTGTCTGTGAGCTTAAAGCTGGTCGCAGGGAACCATGTTTAAAAAAACAACGTTTAAAAAAATAAAAGCATTTTAAGTAGTGTATAAGTGAAATGTATAAATGTACCTTTGACAACTCTTGACTTCTGGTGTGAGGTATCAGTTAAGGACTAACCATACACATTATACAAGACAGAGGTCTCAATAAACCTTAAGATCCCATCCAAATAGGTCCAATACATCTGACCTAGAACTGAGGGACTGCCACAACTTGACCTGAAGGGAGGTAGGGGATCCCTGGCACTGGCTAGACGGCTCTAGCTTGACCCAGCATGTAGGAGGTGGACACACTGTGCTATATATGTCAAACCATATTAGTCTGGTTGGTTTAGGTCACTGTGAGGGCCCTGTATACATGTGTAGAATCTACATTCCCTGGACCAATCAGAGTGGGGCTTCTTATTGGCTGGCTCAGAGACCAAAGTGGCAAAAAAACAATTCAAAATGTTCATTACACCTCTATTTATGAAGAGTATTGGGGTCATTTGTAGAAAACAAGTCTTTACATTAATGCCGGTCCATACTCAGTTTTTTCAGTGTAAATGCAGTATATCTCAGAGGCTTTGAGGGAGAACTGAAAGTATGATTGCACTGTGTGTAATTGAACATATCTGGGATTGTACAAACTACTAACAGACTTAAAAATTCCAGCAAGATTGTGTTGTAGTTTCGTAGTGGTTGGTTGTTTACTTTTTCTGTGCATGTCTGTATGTGTTGGTGTTGGTATGTTATGTTTATTTAAATAGAAAATCCGCTCTCGTAAATGACAAATGGTTGATATGACAACAAAAAATGACTTCCAGTTCATTGTGCAACAACTTTTTTTATGACTTGAAATTAAATATTTTGCAAAAAAAACTTTTTTTACCTGTTTATTTTGTTAGATAAGCACACCATATTTGATATGTTCAAGAATAATTAACACTGCACAAAGCAGACAAACAGAAAAACAGAAAAATATGCTGCAGCAATGCCACAACCCTACTGCAGTTATTCAAGATTGTACCGCATTCAATTTTTAACCAAGAAAGATTCTCAATAGCACTGGGTTCTGCAGGCCTACTCCGGGTTCCGAAGACCAAGTGCTCATGTAGTTGTAAGACTTTCTATGTGTAACCATGTTAGCAAAGAAGACACTTTATACTGAGAAAGGTCAGCAGCCACCCATTTCATATCCTACTGCCTGCAGCCATTGGTCATAAACTCAATAAAACGATAGGACCCATGGTCATTTTAATTGTAGAGTAAAATTAGATTCAAATCACTGAGGCAAGTGATAAATGACGGTTCGGTGTTAAGCATGTGACAAATTCTTTACGTTGTTAAGGGACTGAGCAACAGAAAAATATGACATCTGATATAGGCTACATACACTGGCTAACTAGAGAAAAGCTATTTCTACACAGTGCCAAAATTGTGATAACAATCAACACATCATGCACCTTGGAAAAGGACTTACTGACTTATCTTCCTAAGATCCTAATTTTGCTTTGCTACTAAGAAGCAGTCATCGTTCAGTCACAGTGCAGTAAAGAGTAACATGGTCGCTGCAAGATAATCCAGAAAGTCACTATGGTATGCTACATTTGGCATCAAAATGGGTAAAATACACAAATGAATGTGCAAGGACATTTATTTAGATCTCAATTTTACATACAGCAGTTGAATATCTGGACTGCAAATTGACCCACTGAAAATAAAGTTTATGGTTAGCAAATTAAGTTAAAACACTGGTGAACATGATAACTTTTGGGAGGGTTCAGTTAGATTGCTTGCTAACCAATATTAGCAAAGAAGTTTTTGGTTAGCTTTCGAGATAACCAATGTTAGCTTGGGATCTTTTGAGTTAGCTTGATATAGCTGACCGATGTTACCTTGGGAGTGTTCGGGTTAGCTTGATAAGCTCATCAAAATTAGCGTCCAACGCTAATATTACAGATCTTGCAGCTGGGATCCTTCTTAGCGTTGACAGTGGACGAGCTACGTAGTTGGTGGCCGCTTATTGCCGCTACCGTTCCGAGGGACAAGTCCACTGGTTCCGTGTAGACCAACTCCAGAATGACGTCTTGTGCATGTTGGAAACTCAGCGTGCCGTCTTCCCCTTCCACACAGGTCAGGAACCTGTTGTTGGATCTGTCCAGAGCAGGTAACCGTCCTTTACAGAACAAGTCTCCTTTGGAGCCCTCAGGGGCCAAGACCAGGATGACGTAGTGATATGCCGTGTACATGCAGTAGAAATCCCCAAAGTAGAGGTTGGTGTTTTGGTTGAACAGCACCTCTGCCTGCACCTGTAGCGGACGTTCTACGGTTAATAACTTTACGTTGCCACCTATTGTCTTGCGCAGTTACAGTGGTGCAACAGATATTTTTGACAATTAAGAGAAGGGATGGATGGATGGATGATTGATGAATGGATGGATGGATGGATGGATGTGGACGGAGGGATGGACGGATGGATGGATGGATGTGGATGATGATTTCGTTGACATTTCTCTATAAACCAATCAGTCTTTTAGATTATCCCACATCAGAGATATTGATAGTAACTATTGGAAGTACTTCGTGCTAATTCTGCATGAGTGTGTGTGTGTGTGTGTGTGTGTGTGTGTGTGTGTGTGTGTGTGTGTGTGTGTGTGTGTGTGTGTGTGTGTGTGTGTGTGTGTGAGTGTGTGTGTGTGTCCATGTGTGGGATACCTGGAAGCGGTAGGGTCCGTAGGGGGAGTCCTGGGGAGGCTTGCCTGTGTTGAACTCTGTGTTGCAGCTGAAGAAGACGCCCTCCAGCTTGCCGCTGATGGGCGAGCCGTGGCTGCCGCTGTTGTCCTTGACGGCCGGCAGCATGCGGTGACACTGGGAGTCCCTGGAACGATAGGAGGGGCTGTCACAACAACCCCGGGTTACTGCACAGCGGGCATGCCGGCGGACAGAGAGACAGGCATGCACACAGGTAGAGACAGACAGAGAGACAGACATGCACACAGGTAGAGACATGGGGACAGACAGAGAGACAGGCATGCACACAGGGAGAGACATGGGGACAGAGAGAGAGACAGGCATGCACACAGGTAGCGACATGGAGACAGACAGAGACAGGCAGACATGGAGACATGCATGGAACAGAAATGCAGATAGAGACATGCAGACAGATATGGGCGGGGAGACAGACAAGGGCCTGCAGCCAGGTGCGCACTCATGCTGATACAAACATACAAACAGACACATGGACAGGCATTACTGAAAGGCTTTCAGACACACGTACATCATTGAAACAGACAGACATGCAGACAGACGGGTATGCAGACAGACATGCATGCAGAGAAGACATGAAGGCAGGAATCAAACTGACAGTTCATCAGATGGGTATTACATGGATAAAGAGAAGTACAGATAGGAGGGAAGGCTGGAAGATAGATAGATAGATGGATGGATGAATGGATGGATGGATGGATGGATGGATGGATGGATTGATAGATATATTGATTGATAGATAGATAGATAGATAATGAACTTCCAGCCAAATAATCCATTCAATAGAAATGATGGATAGCTTGGTTAAACCTTTCCTGTGTTTCTGGGAAACTAGCCGAACACTAGCCTAGGAACCAGACAAATCCACAAGCTCACATAAGCCTCTGGCCCTCTCCCGTTCTGATAGGTTTCCAGCTGTCCTGGCCCGGGTCGGGCCAGTAACCACCGTTCATCTAATAGGGGGCGGGTCTAATACGATGACTGAACCGAGGAGTGCCTTATGGGAGTTTAAACAACCAAGATGGCTGACACTGTTGTGTCAAACTCGTTCTGTTGCTGTGAATGGTTGTAGGTCTATCCAATTGGGTCCAGAGGCAATGAACTGAGATCGAAAATAAACTGGGCGGTTCCAGACTAATACACATTTGAGAATTGCTCAGGCAATGTCAGACTACCTGAGCACTTTGGAGCAAATTAGTTCAGCCTCTCTTAAATGCCCTGATGGATAAAAATTGAAAGCCTATCATCAAATAAATAAACTGCATGGTGGACCAATTAACCAATCAAACAACGGTGATTTGGATTAATCAAAAAAAACAGAGACGTTATCGACCAGTTTACCAATGAATTGAATCCAAGATCAAACAAAGAGCAGGCACACTATCAACATTTGTCTGAGCTTAGTTGCCGACCACTTGGGATTCTTCTCATTAGTTTTCTGTGTAATGTAATGTTGGGTAGAGCCCTGTTCATACTAAGGTATTTATGTACCTTTAGGGACCCTGTCTGTAGGTGAAGGTGAGGTCCAAGTCAGAATTTTGCCTACATTTGCATAACACATTATTTCCCCAATCAAATATTTGGAAAAGGGAAATGGGTTAACGTCTGATGGAGCCAAAGTCAACGTGTTGAACAATGAAAGTTAGACGGAAGGTACATCTTCAAACAAGGAACACGTCAACGACAGAATTCAATCATTCACACACAGAGCAGTAATAATAGAAGTAACCCAAGGTCACTGTTGAGTCTCACGAGACTTTGGATGTGTGAGCCTTGCCTGTACACTGCTCATAAATTCTGTAAGTGTCCTTGCACAAGTGGTTTGGAAACAAAGACAAAGGTAATCTCAGAGACAGTGGGCCTCATGCATCCCTGTCCTCAGCAAGGTACTCGGACTCCTGATGTAACACCAGAAATAACTCATCAATAAAACATGGATCATGTTGCCGCCAAAAAACTGCACGCACGCACGCACACACACTGTACATTACATCGACACACCTCCATCTGTTACCTAGCCTGGTTGAAGTATTCCTCCTCCTGGTTTCTGTAGAGGACTGTTAAGGGGAGCATCCTACCAGCGATGACCTCTGCCTTCTCCAGCAGCTGATTCAGATGCACCGAGGAGTAGTCTGGTAGGAGAGAGAGACAGAGACACAGACAGAGACAGAGAGAGAGTAATAATAATTTGTTAAAAATGAGGAAGACAAGAGTCAGAGAAATCAACTGAAGGAAGAAAGAAATAATAAAAGGAACATCTGGGATACAACGTTCATAAGAAACTAGCACTTTTACTTTATTGTTTGGTATTTTCTTCAGCTTGAGGTTTGACGTCACATCTCACTTGACCTTCCTGTTTCCTGTGGTTCGTTAGAAGCTGAGTGATGGCTGGCAGGCACTGTCTGACGTTCCAATTTACTCTCCATCACAAACACTACCTCAGCCTGACACCTGATGCTGTCTCTCTCTCTTTCAGTGTCTCTCCATCTATAAGTCTGTCACTCTCTCTCTCTGTCAAAACAATATTACTTGAGTTCTTGTTCGAACAAATCAAACGCAAAATTCTCGCTCCTTGTTCTACTTGGTCTTCACACGCTTTCACCTTTCCCATCTGACTTTATCTCCTAGGAGCACTCTCTCACTCACTCTCACCCTCGACTCATGGCTCATCTCTCCATCAGGGCCAGTCTCGTGACCGAGAGAGTCCCAGGTGGACACAGAAATCAAGTACCATTCGTCTCCCCAAAATGGCTGCCCGAAAAACAGCTTATCATTCTGAGCTTATCTTTCCCCCTTCACACCCTGGTCTATTGCCTGCATAATGCATCAAATCCCAAACTGAACTCGGAAAACCAGGGAGGAAATACCCTCCCACGCGGCATCCATCTGCATATGTTTCAGCAGTTGATTGTCTTTCTTCCATTTGCTTTGTGTGAATGTCTGTATGTACTGTCTGCATTGTCTGTACTCTTTGAGTTGTCTGCATCATTTGTATTGTCTTTATGCTTTGTATTTTCTGTATTGTCTGTATTGTCTATATTGTCTGTATCGTCTGTAATGTTTGTAACCTTTTTTATCGCCTGTATCGTCTGAACTCTTGTATCGTCAATACTGCTGGTGTCATCTGTATCTTCTGTGTTGTCTGTATTGTCTATATTGTCTGTGCTCCCTGTATCGTCTGTATTGTCTGTAATGTTTGTACCCTTTTCTATTGTCTGTATCGACTGTATTGTCTGTACTCTTGTATTGTCAGTACTGCTTGAATTTTCTGTACCATCTGTACTGTCTCTATCATCTATAATGTCTGTACTGTCTGTACTGTCTGTACTGTCTGTACCGTACGTCCCGTCTGTAATGTCTGTACCGTCTATGATGTCTGTACCGTATGTCCCGTCTATAATGTCTGTACCGTCTGTAACGTCTATAATGTCTGCACTGTCTGTACCGTGTGTCCTGTCTTTGATGTCTGTACCGTATGTCCCGTCTATAATGTCTGCACTGTCTGTACTGTCTGTACTGCGTTGTAAGCGTGTGAGGCTGCCAACCAGGTCGCCCTCGGCGAAAGTCTGGCCTCAACCACTCCAACCTGTGTGGATGAGGGTCCCCCATCACCCAGACCCTGACCCCCTCCATGTGGTCCCCACCTGCCGTGCAAAACTCGACGACCTGGCTCCACTCGGACACGGCGTAGTCCCCGTCTGCCTGCTTGGCGGCCGTCTGCACCGCCACCGTGTAGTCGGTGCGCGGGCTCAGGAACCAATGGCCCCGCACCGTCATGGGCAGGGGGACGGCCTTCGCCACCAGCTTGGTGGGAACATCCTGGAGGCATGAGAAGCACACACGCACACAAACAGGCACACACGGACACGTGCACACACATACATAGACACACAGACACATGGAAACGCACACAAGGAAATCCGCACACGCACACACACACACAGAAAAAATCCACACACGCACGCACACACACACAAACACACACACACACACACACACACGGACACAACGATTAATTACTTTATTAGAAGTCAGAAATTATCTTCATTTCCATTGTAATTCCAAAAGTGTGGAGATACAGACACTTTAGGGTGCAAGTAGCACTGTCTACACACACACACACACACACACACACACACACACACACACACACACACACACTCACACACACTCACACACACACACACACACACACACACGCACACATGCACAGGGTGTTGTGAGGAGATGGACCTACTGTAGATTTGGAAGTCTTGGTAGAAATGATACATAATAGACCAAATATACACACTATTCACACTCAGAAGCATTCAACAATTGACAGTGGATGTCCTTAAGGAGATGTCCAACCAGGTCGCCAACCAGGTCGAGATGTTCAGATGTCCTTAAGGAGTAGGTAAGCGTTTAGGGCATCTTGGATGCATACAGGTTAGGCTGCAGACATTGGGGATCAGAACCTTGCAAAAATGTTTGGTTGTTGAATTTAGCCTTAAAAAGACTAGAAAATGAGAAGCAAAGAGTAGGCTAGGACTACTGCTGGGACTGTTTGTTTGGTCCACAGCAGTGATTAAGTCGGCTGATTGCTTTTAGGGGCAGACAAAGTGTTTCATAAAGGGAAGCGGGGAGAGTACTGAATTTATTAAATCATTGAGTCATCAAATCCCTGCTGTGGTTAAAACATCAGCATTAAAGTGAGAAATAAAAGTGTTATAATAGAGCTTCTGAATAATAAAGAGAGGGATTACTGTTGGTTGTGTTTGGCTTTTAGTCTGGCTTTTGTCATTAAAGTTAGCACTAGTACAAAAGTAATAAAAGGTTTTAGGAAATGTGTATTCCTGTAGTGGTAGTAATAGTAGTAGTAGTAGTAGTTAGCAGTATCGGTTTGTAGTAGCTAGTACTACAATCTGAATTTAATGTGGTCGTGGGTAAGATTTAAGAGCTGTGCCCTCTTATGCACTTTTCTGCTCCCTCTCATACAACTCTCACATCACACCTACAGCGGCCTTAACTTAGGCCTACTCAAAGTGTAATTAGTGGGAGCGAATATAAAACAATGTAATCGTCACAATGTGTATGGGTCTACCTTGTGTTTGAACTTGTTCTCCTTCTTGTTCTCCTTCTTGTTCAGGTCTATGAAGTAGTGTGTGATCCTGTCCTTCCCGCGTGCGTCTGAGTCCCAGCTGATCTTGAAGGAGTCGCAGGTGATGTTGCTGATGCTGATCTGGTGGGGGACCGGCAGGTCGTCCAGCTCCCCGACCCCGCTGTCTGCCGACTGGGTTCCTGGGTGAGGGAGCAGGGGAAAGGGTCATTCATTAATACCATGCGGTGTCCTTGGTATTATCTTCACGGCTTTCGTTGTTGTTTGTTAATCTGTTGAAGAACATTACGATACATTAAGCTCATGGGTTTGCATTCACTTTTAATGTGATACATTGTTCAATTATTTGTTTAACTTAAGGTACAATATAAATATTTGCATTTTTTAGTTAGCTCAAGTTTACCTTCACCCTTAAAGTTAGTGTCGACATGACAGAATGTTTTTTAGAGCACACCTTCTTTCCCTGAAAGACAGAATGAAGGATTCATTTCTCTATTTTGTTTTGTCATTAACTCACAAGATCTTGTTGCCACATTTTGACCCATTATGATTAGAAAAAATATTAAATGTTTTAGACATTTGCTTCACTTTGTTTAGGACCATTTAACCACATGGCACCATTACTTTTTAAAAATTTATACAGAAAAAGAGATGGCTATGGTTTATGTGGTGCCCTCAATGTGTGAACATTTTGTTTTCATCATTACATATTTTCGCATTAAGTCTTTTAGGACATTGCCAATATCACACACACGCCAGTAAAACACACACACATGCCAGTAAAGCACAGTAAAATAGGCTTTGCTTTCCTTTAGTATTTGGGTCACAAAATGTGCACTCTCTCATACAACTGGATGGAAGGATTGCCTGCAAACTGTTTGTGTGTGTGTGTGATTGTGTGTGTGTGTGTTCAGGAGTTAAAGGGTTCCTCTATATAACTGATCTTCAAGCAATGAATCTGTAATCTATAGTAAAACAATGTGGTTCAATGAATCATCTGTAAGGCCATATAATGCCCTGAAGTAAACTTCCTTCCCTGAAAAAAGTTACATTTTAGTGGATATTTCTTTCCAACCACTCTCTACTTTATGATTCGTCTTTCAGAGAGATTGTACAACGATTTCTACTCTTTTGGGGTGGAAATGACTTCATCCCCAACATCTTGGAATTGCCTTGATGCAGAAAGTACAGATGCTAGTTATCTGGATCATTTGATAGGCCTAGAGCATGAAAAGCTTGGCTCAGGAGAACCATTAACTATGTCACTAGCTAATGTGACAAATAAAATTGGCCACATTTACTTGGAAGCAATTTTACGGCGGACCTACAGAGGTTTAAAAGTCTCACCCATCTGTATCTTTCTCGAATGAACTCCTCATGCATGCAAGGGCAGGTAATAAAGGATTTATACTAAGGACCCCTTTGAAATGATTATATAGGTATAAGCAATTGAGTAGTCAGACTTATTGACTGACTGAAGCAAGGAAGGCTCTTACAAGCAGTATCTCACCTTACAATACAACGCTTATCGCTTTAATATGTGAAAAGGTTTTTGAGGAACCAAGAATGTGAATACAATCCATGGAACTCACATTGAAACCACAGCGCACAGCGACTATACAGACTGGAGTGATGCGTGTTACTTACATTGTTCACAATACATTATATCATTAGCTCTGCAAATAACATCCTCATATTCTCGGTAATCACTCAGATGGGATATTTGTTCTTTTGCATGAGCCGTATTGTGGCGGTTAGAAAATAGCGGTTGGCCCCACCCGAACCTATTTGCATAGACAACTGCTGGAGAACCACAGGCTAGCCAGTGTCAGGCCGACTATTAGCATAGGACTGAGGGGTGCGTTCACAAGAAGCATCTAATTGGTTCTTCACAGGAAACAGTAGACAACAAAGAATTTGCTCTGAGCTATTATTGGAGCTACAGCTTTTGTTAGTGGTTATGTGTTTAGCCATTTTCTCTGTGGCATCTGGGTGTGTGTATGTGTGTGTGTGTGTGTGTGTGTGTGCGTGTGTGTGTGTGTGTGTGTGTGTGTGTGTGTGTGGGTGTGTGTTTGTGTGTGTGTGTGTGTGTGTGTATGTGTGTGTGTGTGTGTGTGTGTGTGTGTGTGTGTGTGTGTGTGTGTACGTGTGGGTACGTGTGTATACATGTGTGGTTTGTGAAGAAAAACAACTCAATCTCTTGTTCTATATGGTAAGCCGGTGCTTTGCTTAGTTATACATTTTTATGTACTCAAATGATTCTTGCACTTTTTGGGTTATATCATCGCTGTTCAATTCGCTTACTCTAAGTCACTTCCGACAAAAAAAACACTGCAAAATAAAAGGATTGTAATGTGAATCTAGTGTGTATGTGGTTGTGTTTAACAATGTCACAGAGATAATACACACTATATCTCCTGTCAGGTGGATTATATTCATTTGACAGAGACACAATGCCCTCGCTGTGACATAACCAGGCTACCATTATCTATCGCTTACACAAGTCAGATGTCTACTGGAGTGTTAGCCTTTACCAATAGGTTACGAGGAAATG
>NC_136952.1:10388020-10433020 GCF_949987615.1 Pollachius pollachius
TCCATTGCATGGGTAAAATGCAACAAAAACCAACAACTAAGCACTCCGCTTTTTCCCCTTCTTACCCCCTTTCCTTGTTCCTCTCATCATTTCACTTCCACTCATTAACAATGACTATATCCTCTTTTTCCTATTAGTTCAGACATTTAACAAGCAGAGTCCCGAAAAGCCAATGTGGTCCACCAGCTGATCCCCCCAGCGCCCGGGGCTAAACAAAGGACCTCCACCCCCCAGGGGAGTGCTCCATCCCCCGGGGTCCTTTCCATCACCGTGCCTCATCATTGTGGATCTGTTTGGGGTTGAAAACAGGCAGCAGCCCGAGACCTAAACAGAGTCAAACAGCCTTGGGACGACTACATTAAGCGTACCCCTTCTGTGTGTTTGTGTGTGTGTGTGTGTGTGTGTGTGTGTGTGTGTGTGTGTGTGTGTGTGTGTGTGTGTGTGTGTGTGTGTGTGTGTGTGCGTGTGCGTGTATGGGCTATAAGCATAGCCTCCACAACCAGCTTCTCAGCATCCCCTTAAGGCTGTGGTGACCAGGCAGTAAGAAACACCCTTAAATACACCAGAGGCCTTCCATTGCAACCAGAGATAAGTGTCTAATTTCCATGGTTAACATCTATTGGACAGGAGAGAGAGAGAGAGAGAGAGAGAGAGAGAGAGAGAGAGAGAGAGAGAGAGAGAGAGAGAGAGAGAGAGAGAACAGATACAGAGACTGAGACAGAGGCCCAGGTCAGGGCAGCACTGAGACACTAAAGCCTGAAGACAGAGCTCTGTATCTGAGTTAACTTTAATTAACCTCCACCGGCCTGGAGAACCGTGGTGGGGACTGCTGCCTCTCCAGCCCCAGGCTTGTGCCTCGTCCCTGGGGTGGCTTTCAAAGTTCTTCCACCGTCGTCGACTGCTCATATCATGAATGAATAATACATAGCTGTATTGATTGTGCACTGTATCTGAAGTTGAGTCGGTAATTACTTTTATTTTGCCGACAATAATCACATCTGGGTGTGTTACATGATTCCTGATTTAAAGGAAATTATGATTGGTTATCACTTCTGATTCCTTGCATAGAGGGGGGTCTACACATTTTGTATCTGTAACAAATACAACGAATTAATGAAACAACAATGATGTTCCAACAATTCCTACTATGTCATCAATGATTGCATCGAAGATCCAGAATAGGCTCCCTGAAAATAAAATCAGCTGTGTCAGTATTAATGGGGATTCAAGTCGATGACAAGTTGCAAAACACTACAGGATAGCAAACGACAAAAAACAAAGTTGCCACCACAGAGAACATGGACACAGAACAAAAGCGCTTTATATGCAAAATCCCGCTATCCTGCTTTCACTTTCTCTCTTTTCAACCCCCTCTTTCTTTCTTTTTTTCTTTCATTCTTGCTCCACTATACCTACTGGTCACTATCCCGGCTATATTATAAACGAGACAGACACCCTGTTATGGGAATTGGATGCAGAGAGGGAGAAAGACCGACAGACAGACAGACAGACTGACTGAATAACAAGGATGTGTGTCTGCCTTTCCAAGTCTCGCGCAGCAGCAGTATGCGTTCCCGCCAGGCTGCATGGCTCACCTTTCCCATTGAAACGGTCCTAGTTTTACACATACATACATACATACATACATACATACATATATATATATATATATATATATATATATATATATATATATATATATATATATATATATATAATACACACACACATATATATAAAGCCTACCTATTCATTAATAAATACGTAAATGGTCGTTGCTGGGATCTTTTTTTTTTTTTCAGGAAAGGATTTCTTAAAATGTAGGCCTATTCATATCGCCAACAGATTTTTATTATAGGGGCTGGTTGGGACAAGAGCAACACAAGGACTTCACTTCTGAAAAAGGCTTCTACCGACACCGGGTTGACTTCCATTGTTTTAATGAGTCAGCATTTAAATAGTCTTAAAACAGACCCATTGTTCACTCAACAGGAAAACATACAGCAGACTAGCAAGCATTCATTCATATAGTCCCAGGAAGAAATGAATATCACGTCCATGATGTTGCCTTGCCAAATCTATATTGCGCACGTGCACATGCACGCGCAAACACAAACACGCACGCACAGACCAACGCACTCGCAGCCACTTGCCTTCTCCGTCGCACAGATGTAGGTTCTCCAGGGGTTTCAGGTCCACGCACGGACTCGTGGGACTTCTGAGATTGTGTTGCACGTGGGGCACGTCCATTTTCTCCATGAACAGTTAAAGACCCTCTGTCCGGTGTTCGGTTCCGAACCGCTGTGCTTCCTTCTGTGGCAAAATGGTTTTCGTTAAAAATCGTCCGACGCTGTTGTCCCTGCTACGGCGAAACAGCGGTCTGCTCGGTGCTGCGCTCACTGACTCCCTCTAGCTCTCTCTCTCTCTCTCTCTCTCTCTCTCTCTCTCTCTCTCTCTCTCTCTCTCTCTCTATCCAACGCGAAAGCAACATGCCATGCAGGACTAGGATCATGCATCTGTGACCTTGTGTTTGTGTGTGTGTGTGTGTGTGTGTGTGTGTGTGTGTGTGTGTGTGTGTGTGTGTGTGTGTGTGTGTGTGTGTGTGTGTGTTTGCATGTATTTCACATGGAGGGCAAGCAAAAATAATGTGAAAAAAGAATGAACATAAATAATGTTATGCTATAACTTAATTAACATTGCGACTGTTAAATAAAGTAATGGAGTAGCAGAAGCAACAAGTGTCAATTATTCTTCCTCTGGTGATGAAAGGAGAGTGCGATAGAGAGAGAGAGAGAGTGAGAGAGAGAGAGAGAGAGAGAGAGAGAGAGAGAGAGAGAGAGAGAGAGAGGATGAGAGTAGGAGGAAGGGAGGATTAGGACGGGAGTGAAAAGTGAATTAAATGAGTGGTTATATAAGGAGATTATCTGGAGAGGAGAAAAACAGCATGTCCAGCGAAGCATGCACATGCACACGCACACACACACTTACACACTTACACACTTACACACACACACACACACACACACACACACACACACACACACACACACACACACACACACACACACACACCTCCAGTAATCCCTTGAAACATTTTAATTAGATGACCTATTGAAAACGCACTCCCTGATGCACACACACAGACACACACACTCACACCTATACACACACATACACTAATATGTGTAATTGGAGTGGAGCGATGCAGGTATAGTATATTAAACTCCCGGTCACTACAAACCCAGTTAGCTCTCTGAGAGCCTCTCTGTGTCGGTGCAATAGCACTGCAACATGCAGGAGATGTGAGCGGTTGGTAGGATAACTCTCAGAGGGAGCTATTCGTGAGCTGTCACAGTTGGAGACTGCTATGTGTGTGTTTGTATGTCATTTTGTAATCTTACATAACAAATGTTCATTTAGCACAGTGATTCTGATGTAGTTCCGTTTCTGAACTAAGAACCGACCAGACTGTCAACGAGACTACACACGATTCTAGGAGCTGCAACCCGACTAAGCCTAAGAAACACTTGTAACCGGTCGACAAGACAGTTTGCATGATTTTATGAGGCGCCAAACAGACTAAGCCTCAGGAACACGGATTGTGGAGGCTAACATGCATCAATATTTTCCCATTTGTCCAAGTTTACAATGCTTTGCCTCCACTGGAAACAACCTGCACCATGATGTGGAGATTCGATTTTGGAGTGGAAGTGTTGCTAGGCGACAAATTAAATACAGTGAAAATCACGTTTTGTTCCCAGTGGTTAAACTTTGAATCCCCCAAGTTAAATATAATCAAGGACAGACCATATTCCTGAACCTTTTCAAGTAAAAATGTACTTGGGGACTCAATTCTTTTTTTTTTCTTTGTGTAATTGTTGAAAGAGTTGAGATATAATGAAAATCCTTTAGTGATTAGAGGACCTTGAGTTTATTTAAACAGTTGGAAATGTTTAAATATAATGCATGTTCCATTTTGATCACAGTTAAAGGACAGAAACCGAAGAGAACCTGATTGGAAAAGAATTGATTGATTGACTCACTGATTTGCTTACTGACTCTGTCACGCTTGTGATCCTGGGCGAACAGTGCTTCAGAAGCAAGGACCACTAACCCTAGACTCAAATAGGTGGGAAAATAAGTATAATTTGACCCAAGCATTACAAGTGAGTGTGTGTGTGTGTGTGTGTGTGTGTGTGTGTGTGTGTGTGTGTGTGTGTGTGTGTGTGTGTGTGTGTGTGTGTGTGTGTGTGTGTTTGTATCTGTCTATGTCTGCGTTGTTCGGGTATCTAACCTTGTGATTGTGTATGTGCATGTAAATGCACCCTGTAGGCCTACCTTTTGAGTTTGAAGTATTTTATTGTGCATCTTTGGTAAGGCCATGAGATCAGGGTATATATCCTTCTAGGTTTGTGTGTTTGCATTGAACCAGTTCTTATATTTAATGATTACAGCATGAAGCAAAAACAGATAAGTTCATTGTGAAGAAAAAAGATGAGTGAAAAAGTACATCCGGCAAGCCTCGATAGGTGAGTTTGTGTGTGTGTGTTAAAACATGTGATGGAAACCCAGGGGAGCCAGAACCAGACCACAAAGAGACAGTTTGAATGGTTGACTGGTGATGTTAGAAGCCTAGAAAAGTAAGGGACATTGTGTGTGTGTGTGTGTGTGTGTGTGTGTGTGTGTGTGTGTGTGTGTGTGTGTGTGTGTGTGTGTGTGTGTGTTATTGAAGGGATGACCAGATGCCTTTGTGTGTGTGTGTGTGTGTGTGTGTGTGTGTGTGTGTGTGTGTGTGTGTGTGCGTGTGTGTGTGTGTGTGAATTTGTGACAGTGGTTTACAGAGCTGAGCAGCCTCACTGCGTCTTCATAATGACATGAGAGCCTATAAAGGCCAAAGAAAAGAGGCTCAGAAGGGACTGAATCCAGTCACCCGTCTACCCAGTAGGCCTGATCAGTCTTCCTATTCATAAAACACGCCACAGTGACACTACTTCTTGCCAAACGGCTCTATTTATTAAAGAATAATTATATACAATCTTGAAATCTAGAAAGAAGACACTTTGGACCCATGAACGCCACTAACGTAGTTAGACTGTTTGATGATCTGGCGATGAATGGTTGAGAAGCCGGAGTAGATAAACAGGAAGTGTTGATTATGTTGATCCTCAGGTGTGTCTGGTTGAGTCGGAGAAAGGAGGACTCCGGAGAACAGCACAAAATCCATACAGAGTGATCCTAGCGGGAGGCAGACACTGTAACAAAAAGTCTAAATGGAGTAAACAATGTAAACATGCACACCATTTAAAAAATGTCAAATGTGTTCAAAACATATTTAGCGAACAGTTAAACAAATAGCTAAAGTGATTATACTATTAAGGTATAGAATAATGAGAATAATGATCACTTATAGTAACCAGCAAAAGTGTTACTGATGTTATTCTTTCACATCTAGTTAATCGAGATAAGCTCACAAAAATACAAAGCTTGTACCGTTGGACTCCTTGGAGTCTCAGCTTTCGTATAACATATAAATTGTGGAGATGGCATGTCTTGAAAAACATATTTTTCAAGAAAAACATATTTTTCAAGAACTTGAGAATTAAGGCTCTACCGGAAGAGGCATATTGGCGATCTGATTGGCAAAAAATATATATTTTTAAGAGCGATCTTATTACAACAGAACGACGCAACAAATACAATACCACTTCACCAGAAGTGGACATCATAACGGCATATGTGCCTTGCCGTAGTATGGTCCAAACATTTGTAGAGAATGAGAAAGAAAAAAAAAAGAAAGCCTAAGAATAGCAATAGTTTATAGCTGCTTGCACCAGTCACCTAATAACTTCAGCACAGCAGGTAAGTGCAGAGACCTTCAATACTGCATTTATTTTAGAATTGAGTTACTGCCCTCTAGTGGACAAATGGCTGCCTCTGAACGTGTAATGGAACCACTTGATGAATATAAAGGGTTGATCGGAGTGACGTTGTTGTTGCCAAAGGTTCGAAGGCCTTACCAATTAGGAAACTGATAACTAACAAGCTATTCAAGTCAGTACTTTACCCCATGTGACAAAAAAAACAAATCTAGAAAAGGTCTATAATGTGCAAACATGAGGGCCGCTTTAAGAATCATGCAAACACACACACATAGTTGCGTAGACACGCGTGTTTGCCTCAGAAATTGTTGGCTAATTACATATCTGAATAACTTTGGTCACTTTTTGCAAAAGCCAAATGATGAAACAGCACTCTATAGTAACAGTACACACACACACACACACACACACACACACACACACACACACACACACACACACACACGCACACGCACACACACACACACACACACACACACACACACACACACACACACACACACACACACACACTTACATAACACTAAACTAAATCAACAAACACACTATGGCCAAGCACTCAATAAGGAAATAAATAAATAAGTGAGGATTTTCCGAGACATTGGGTGTGTGTCTGTGTGTGTTCGTGCGTGTGTTTCCGGGTGCGGTTAGATGTGGAGCCACAGTATCTTAGTGTGCTGTCCATTAGAGCGACTTAATGGTCTGTGCATTATCCTAATGACTTGACGAGTCAGACTCCCACCATCAACTCTGGTGGGAAACACACACGCGCACACACACACACACACACACACACACACACACACACACTGGGCACACACAAACAGACACATACACACAGACACAAACACACACTGGGTGCAGGGAATCACACAGACACATGCCTCTTCCTCCTACTCCTCTCCTTCTTACCGGCAGCACAAGATACTCTTTAATGGACCAACGATTTGGCACACTCCTTAATGCACACCGACGCAACGCAAATAAATAAATAAACTAACAGAGGATGATAGGGCACAATGCTGTTCACACGGTCACACCAGAAGAAGAATGAATGAGTGGATGGATATGTAGCCCAGCGTTGAAGTTCTGAGAAGATAAAAACAAAAAAAGGTAAGAAGAACATTTAATATGCTATACATTATGAGTAATGTTCTGTTACTGTACTTCATATCTATACTTTTTTTGTAGTTCTCAAAACTCCAAATATCTTCTGATCATACTCTCTTTGATTATCAATGATGTATTATTGTTATTAACGTTATAATTATTAGTAGTATTAATATAAGAAACTTCCCACATATTTTTAAAAGGCTAACTTGTTCCTCATGTTTGTCTGCTGTATCCTTGATACAGGCGGTATCACAAAGACTTTGACTGACTTCATCAATCCAGTGGGAACGACCGCAAAAGACGATGTGTGACATGTGAGACAACATCTTCTTGTCTTCTGTGTCCTTTTCCCTCCAGTATTACACAAAATGAACCAATCAGGCACCAGCGACAACCTTCTGGGGTCTGAGGGGGGTGCTCCGCCGGAGGTCCGTCTCCCGGTCTCAGACCGAGGGGGTGCCGCCCCCCCGGAGAGGGCCGCTGCGGGCTCCAGGCGGGGGTTCGTGGGGCCCGCTGCGGACGAGATCACGGAGGCGCCGAGCAGCTCTCCGGAGAGCTGCAGAGAGGAAGACGGGCTCCCGGAGCCAGAGGAGAAGGAGAAGTTCCCGCAGCTGATGGAGGTGGACGACCGGCCGGCCGAGGTGAGGGCACGGCTGAGGAAGCAGTGGCAGAAGCAGAAGACGGCCTCGGTCTTGTCTGTCCTGACCATGGGCTGCCTGCGGACCGAGAAGCCCCCCATGGACTCTAACAACCAGGAGGAGATGGCGCCCGACATCGCCGTGTGCCGCTTCAAGCTGGAGCCAATCCCGTAAGTACCACATAACCAAATGCACTCGCTCATAGTTGTTAACGATGATTAGACAAAGGTCACATACATGTAGACGGAAAATAGCAGAAATACAGAAGGTTGAATAATTGATTGAATTCTGATTGAATTGAATACTGGATGGGTCAATCGATTAAAAGATTATATATGGATTCATCTATTGATTAATTGTTAATTGTGTCATTGTCTGAGAGGGTTGATTGAAAACTTGATTGATACATTGATTGGTTGATAATTTATACATGGATTCACTCTGATTTTATTTGATACAGAACATTCATTCCTAGAAGGGGAAGTAGAAGCCACAATAAACAATTGATGACCTATTTGTCAACAAACATGACGGACAAACAGGCAAAAACATTTCAAGGCAGAAACAAGAACACAATGCACAACCCTACATAAACAATGCGATAGTAATTGTTTGATGGATTAATTGGTTTGCATTTTCAATAGTGCCGAGGTCAAAGAAAGCTTTGACATCGACAAGCTGTTTGAAAGTGTGGCGAGCGGCGATGTTGAGAGGCTGCATGGACTGAAGAACTACTTGTATAAGACCATGAAACCACTCTCTCACTCACTGTGTAAGTAGGCCAAGAATGATACTTTTTTGATCAACATTTCGTTCACTAGATTGAAAACTGAAAGAACTGAGTGGATGGTGTTTCAATGTTTGATTCTATCCATTGATTAGTTTATTTAGGTTATGTAATATAAAACAAAATGTTTGCCGGGGTCATAAAAAAAGTAAATATAAATGGTCTGCTATCATGGTGTGCCATATCAGGACATTGGAATGAATAGTTACTTACCAAGCCTTGCCAAACTGATAATTTAGGGAACATTACCTCCATCACTTTTTAGATAAGATAATAAAATCAAGCCTGGCAACTAGAATTACCAATTAATTTACCTTGAATAATGAACATTGAATCTTGAAAATACCGTGAATAACTTCCCTTGAATCCTCAGATCAGTCCCATGGGAAGACAGCCCTGATGAAGGCTCTGCTGAACGTGAGCAGTGGGGAGAATGAGTTGGTGGACTGCCTGCTGAACATTGCAGAGGACATGGGAGACATCCAGAAGCTGATAAACTTGTCCTACACAAGCTCCTACTATAAAGGTAGTCATAACTCTAAAATCTGTTTGCCTTTGAGCCCTGAATTAGTTAATACGAATAAAGTGGTCAGTAAGTGAAGCGATTCAAATCAATTTAAAATGTCCTACCTGGGATGAATAAATTACCTCTTCTCCAAATGTATTAAGCAAATGCACAATTGAACAATTATTAATGAAGCAGGTCAGTGATTCAGCATTTAAAATGTTTATTATAATAATTATAATAAATGTGCTGAAAAGTCCAAGAAAAATATGTCCTTATACTGTACAGTTTGTACTTCAAAAACGGTTTGAACTCCATTAAAACCTCACCCGTAGGACAAACGGCTCTCCACATTGCCATCGAGAGAAGGAACACGTATTATGTGAAGAAACTTGTGGAGAAGGGAGCAGACCTTCATGCCAAAGCCTGCGGGAAACTGTTCCAGCCAGACAGCTCTGAGCCCAGCTTCTACTTTGGTAAGAGCATGATTCGATTATGTCATTACTACTTGTGAATTCTCACGCTTTTGCTTTAACGGAAGTCAATGAAACCAACTAAAATATAGTTCAACGGTTAAAAATATAAGTTGCGAAGTCGGAAGTAGTTGAAGTGTCAGAGAATTGGCGGATGGCTTCGATGTCCTACCATGATACCCATTATACAATTTACGGTTTTAAAGTTGGTAAAACCGTGTGAAAAAAGCATGCGATTCCAAGCTAATATGAACGTTATAAAAGTGGAATGGAGACTCTTGGTGAAACATTTTGGAAGGAGTAGTGCCCAAAGTTTGAAGAGAATAAGAAAGAAAGAAAGAATAAAGCCTAACAATAGTTGAGCGCTGCTTGCACCATTCACCTAATGATGTTAACTATTGTTATTATTGTAGTGTAATGCTAAAGAGAGATCTCTGCATGATCAAAGTGAGGGAAATTATTTGGGCTATTGTTGTGTATTTATTGTGGATAAAAAGCGCAACACAATGAGAGGCAGGACATTTCACGAACCCTTGTTTGTGACATGTTCATGTAGCCGACTAGCAGATGCTTTTACCCGAGAGGCTGAGAAGCATATAATCAATATTGGAGTGACCATGTAGAAAGATCAAGTTTCTAATTGGGCAGATTGCCCAATAACTAAAATGAATTCATCATTTTGTATGGGAAGTAACATATAATGATATGTACTCCCTAAAGCCCCCAGAATGATAAGAATGATGATGACCAATCTTCACTAAGTTTAGTCTTAGTTCATTTTTTAGTACTTTGTTACTCTAAAAGATTTTTCAGTAGATTCCACTTCTGTTTGGGTCTCACAAAGTGTTGTACATTTTATGTCGTTTTTAGCTACAATTTTAAAAGTGGTCCAAAGTGGTGAAGTGAAGCAAAACACAAGGGGGGCTGCTGCTTCCACCTAAAACACTTTTCCAGGTAGTTTTAATCAGGTTTCTATTAGCATTTGTAAATCTACTGGATCTCCAGTTATCCTACTTAAACGGGGGTTTCCTCAGCCTTTTAAAGACACAAGAAGAGGCTGCATCAAAACAACAACAACACGTTGCCAGTGACTGCCTCCGCTACAGGGGAGCTGCCTCTGTCCCTGGCTGCCTGCACCAACCAACCTGAGCTGGTGGACTTCCTGCTGGGCGCGTCGGCCAGCGTCGTGGAGCAGGACTCCCATGGCAACACGGTGCTGCACGCCCTGGTGATGGTGGCGGATGACGACTGCCATCACAACACCAGGTTCATCACGGCCATGTATGACCACATCCTGCTCGCCACCGCCAAGGTCAACTCGGACTGGAGGTTGGAGGCCATACATAACAAGCAGGGGCTGACCCCCCTGAAGCTGGCCGCCAAGACGGGCAAGGTGGAGGTAAAGCTTGCTAGCTTACGTTGCTCTCTTTTGATGCGGGGGGGGGGGATTGTGACACGGTTATACAGGATCAGCAACGCCTTGACAGCTGAATGACACTAAATGTGAAGGAAAGCTGTTCCTTGTGTAGGAACAAAGAAGAGGGATCCCTCGTTTGCGATGGTTAAAACATGTGCCGGCGAACGTGGCAGAGATAGAACAACGGCAAAAAAACTAAGCGGGAGTGTTGTCTGCTCTGGTTCCCTTGCACACCCTCACAACCTCCCTCTCTGTCCAACACAGCTGTTCAAGCACCTCCTCCAAAGGGAGTTCAAGAACAAGGACACAAAGCACCTGTCCCGCAAGTTCACCGAGTGGGTGTACGGACCCATCAGCTGCTCCCTGTACGACCTGGAGGCCCTGGACACCTACGATGATGACAGGTCCATCCTGGAGCTGGTGGTCTATGGCAGCGACAACCCTGTGAGTTGAAAGGTCTCTCTTCTGAAGAGCTGCTTGACAATATGACTACTTCTACTACTGCTAGATCAAATGGCTAGGTGGACATTTATCAAAGGGCTTCACAGGTCCACGGGTGCAGATCCCTGAGATTATTTCTTCAAAAGGTCCATATTGTTGGAGTGGTTGACGATTGGTGCAGTTGAGCAGGTGGATGACTAAAATGTGTGTGCGCATGTGTTTGTGCGTGCATGGGTTTCTGCACTGTGCATGTATGTGTGTGTGTGTGTGCCTGCGTCCGTGTGTGTGTTCTGCAGAGGCGTCTGGAAATGCTGCAGGTGGAGCCTCTGTGCGGCCTGCTGAACGAGAAGTGGAACCAATTCGCAGGCCGTCTCTTCCTGCTCCACTTCCTGGTCTACCTTGTCTACCTCGGGGCCTTCACCACCATCGCCTACAACAAGAAAGACATGGTGAGGATAGGCACTATGTTCCTAGGGTCCTTATAATCTGGCAGCCATATTAGTCTCAGAAATTGGAGTCCATTGGTGAATTATTTGTAGTTCCCTGGTGGCTAAATTGAGTGTTGTGTAAAGGTCATATCACCTTCAAACGATGGGTTTCTTTACAATAATGCAAAAAGACATTATTTATTTACAGTGTTAAATAACTATTCTGGATAACAATCCTATTTGTTGCTGTTATGATTGTGAATATATTATCAATTTCAATATTTTTTTTAAAATTGCATTAAAAGTAAAACAAGGTTTGCATATAAATGGAAACACATTTACAAGCTTGGAGAAGAGGAACAGGAAAATTGAAAGGGAATGATTCATAAATAGTTGAATACCTGTTAAAGCCTCTGTGGATACTCTCTGGCCTACAGCGTCCATTCCAAGCAGTGAAGACCTCCAGAGGATACATGCACATTGTCTTTCGTTTGATTACATTCATAGCATCAATTTACTTCTTCCTCCGAGGGGTAAGTAAAGGAATAATTTGATTCTGATTTCAATCGAATATTCAGGCGAAGGGTTAGGAAAGTAAAGTATAGTGGCTAGTTTGACTCCCAGACAAAAGGAACTGGGGTCGATGTCTGCATGATACATGTTGGCACCGATGCAATGCATCAACTCTACCTGCTCCCTAGTGAACTGTATGTGAATTATCTTTGGATGAGAGCATCTGCTAAGCATCTGTTTCTTTTAAGCTTAAAAATCGTATAAAATGTGAACCGGTTTTTGGTTTTCTATTCGTAGATCGTGGACTTGATGAGAAAGCGCCCAAAACCAACCACATTCATGGTAGATGGCTACTATGATGTCTTGTTGTAAGTTCATTCCTATTTGGTTCATTTGTTGACATGGCAATATAACGGTATTAGTTTAATTATTGCAATGGTACAAATCTTTTCAAAGGACAAAACCCAAGCACTTTAGACACTTTTTGGGAATATTTAAACAAATGCTAAATTTATGAATTAATAATGACTTTATGAAAATTCCTAGTGACAATAATGTGTGTGCATGCATGCGTGCGTGCTTGCGTGCGTGTGTCTGTATGCATGGGTGCATGTGTGTTTGTGTGTTTATGTGTGTGCATGCGTGCATGTGTGTTCCTGTGTTGTGGCTCCAGCTCAACTCAGGGCTTGCTGTTCCTGGTGTCTGCGGCTCTGTACCTGTTCAGCCGCTCAGAGTACCTGGGCTTCCTGATTCTCAGCATTGTGTTGGGCTGGGTCAACCTGCTCTACTTCGCCAGGGGCCTGAAACGCATGGGCGTCTACAGCGTCATGATACAGAAGGTACTCTCTAGATAGGAGGATGACGAATATATATATGGGTGTATGTGCCATGATGCAAACATAGCCTATACCTGCCACTACTGCTACGAGAGGGGAAGCACTTAGGCTGGTTTAGGCTCTCATAGTTCACAATACATCACCGTGTACATGTGTATATGGGTGTTTGGGTAAATGGCACCAACATGTTCTGGTTTCTTGTATATGGTTCACAAAACATCACTGTGTACATGTGGGTGTTTGGGTGAGAGGCAAAAAGACATTGCTTGATTGTTAACAGTGTTTATAATTGAACTCCAGCTAAAAACCAGGCATAGAGTATTTTTATGATGTACACATGATAAAAATCCCTTTTGGAATGATTATCTTTAGAACAAAATAAAACATTGCATCATATTGTAGTGTGTGTTAGATTTGGTCCCTGAGAGCTATGACTCCAACCACTGAATCACATCACAAGATTTGTTTAACGTTGGGGCATTCGTGATTCCTGGCACTTAACAATCCACTATGAATAAATCAGGAACACAAGGAGAAGGCAAGCTTTTACTAACAGTGTCTGCCGAACAAAGCACCACAGCTGAGTGTAGTATTAAAAACGTTAGGCAGCTCATAAAAGCAAAAAAATCATCTTAAATGAAAAAGGTTTCCAAGGAGAAAGCCTTGTGCTGGTCTCATTGGTTGCCATGGTTTGTGTCATGCAACACCTCATACCTTCTCTCTGTCTTCTCCACGAGGTCATCACTGGTGACATCATCCCCTTCTTCCTCATCTACGTCGTCTTCCTCTCTGGCTTCTCCGCAGGTGCCCCTGGC
Source organism: Pollachius pollachius (assembly GCF_949987615.1). Lineage (NCBI taxonomy): Eukaryota > Metazoa > Chordata > Actinopteri > Gadiformes > Gadidae > Pollachius > Pollachius pollachius. The sequence goes on from NC_136952.1 coordinate 10,401,866, forward strand.
TGGTGGTAACCGCCACAAAGGAAATACAATTAAGACCCACAGTATATATGTATATGATTGTCGATGCACTGATTTATATGATTATGGTTATTTTAGTACTGGTGCTGGTATGCAAATGTTTGCCCCGGATTCCCTGCATTAGCTTCAGTTTACCATTGACATATACATTTCATCTCATTTTCAGTTTCCCTTATTTCTCCAAGTATATCAAATCAAATATGGCAAAAATTTCAATTTAAATATATATATATGGATAACTGCTGATAGCATCAGAGTGAGGAAGTAGCGGCTCAATGTGACAATCATCTTCTGGAAGCATCTTTAATAATTCAACGTACAGGGATGCCAACTTGCATATAGTGCAGCTATGACAGTCTCTACATCAACAATGATTTAACCCAAGGTTAGGAAAGAAGGCACCTCAGCGCTCCAACCAGGTAGTCAATACAGACACAGAACATCTCACATTCGAGAACCAAACCCAACAAGCTAAGATCCACCAAAACACACAGGTGAATTCAGAGGCTGTGGAGCAGCTGCCCTGATGTGATGGATGCTCTCCTCCTCTGCCCCCGTCCCTCCCCAGCTATAGTCACCATGCTCACAGACCAGCCCAGGTGGATGGGGGAGGAGTCGGAGCCTCCGTCCTACCCAGTGGAGGTGGACTGCAGCGGGTCGGACTTCAGGGACATCACCTACACCGCCCTGGAGCTCTTCAAGCTCACCATCGGGATGGGAGACCTTAGCTTTAGCAAGGGGTATTCAGATGTGAAAGATGCAATGAAACATGGAGTATCATGGTTTAAAGTCTTAATGTTTTATCAAGTTGATATGGATGGATAATAATAATAGTAACTAGAAAATGCATTTCCTGCAGGAAAAGCGGGGAGTGCTATAGTGCAAAGTGTGGCTGAACGTGTTTTAATGAAACCACATAGTGCACGAGTGGCTCCACTGCTGCTGGATCCAACGTTGGGAGAAGCAACAGCCTGAAGAGAACCACCATAGCAACTCTTATAACCAGAATGTTTCCTATCTCTGCTCCAGCTATAAGCACAAGGAGTTGCTGTACCTGCTGCTGATTGGGTACATTGTGCTCACCTACGTCCTGCTCTTCAACATGCTTATTGCCCTGATGAGTCACACGGTGGAGGCCACCGCCAAGGAGAGCACCCGCATCTGGAAGCTACAGGTGGGGGGGGAAGGGGGGGGGACGCAGTGAGGGGGAGCATACCGGCACACACACAGAGTCCAAAATGAACACATTCCACCAGCCAATGGCGGACAGATTAGACCACGCCCGCGGGCGAGTCATCCTTGTCATCCTTATATACGTGTGTTCGTGTTTGTTTGTGTGCGTGCACACACGCGTGAGATTGTGTGTCTGTCTGTTTGTGTGTGTGTGTGCATCTGTTCCATGCATGCTTTCCTTATGTGTGTATGTGTGTGTGTGTGTGCGCCGTCCCGTGCGTGTGCGTGGGAGACCAGAGGGCCATCACCACGCTGGACCTGGAGTGGGGCCTCCCTCGGTATGTGAGGAGCAGGCTACGGTCCGGGGTGGAGAAGGACCTGTCCGGGGGCGGCATGTCCAACGAACAGGGCCGGCGCTGGTGCTTCAGGTCAGGTCCTGTCTCCCACACACATCCCTGGAAGGATGGATCCCTCGTCTGCGTTCCTTCTCCGGGTTTCTTTCTTGATGATTAGGGTCGTTTCTGCCAATTTTTGGATTATGGTTACAGGCTATGCTATAGGTGTGCAGTGAAATGTTGTTGGATTTGATATTCCCAACAATGCTTTGAGTGGCTCCAGTGAACAATACAATACAATACTGAACGTTTTTCCAGTTTCCAATATAATTTGTACTATTTATGATTTTCTTTTGTTGATTCATTATCGATGAAAAGTTCTTGAGCCATTTCCATAGATACAGTAGATGCCTCCATCTGATGGCTTTTTACAGTGTGAAATTTTGCCATAATAATATATTTTTTAATAATGTGTGTAATTTCTTTCCATAACCCTTCCCCACAACAAAGCAGCTTCTGCTTAGAATTTATTATTAGGATCATGGTATGACTCTAACCCCAAATTGTTTAGGAACCAGTGACCACTGATTTGGACATACATTACCAATAGATCAGAGACCTACTGATTATTTTCTATGATGGTGTCTAAAGAGTGGAGGAGGTGGACTGGAGCGAATGGAGGAGCAATCTGGGGAACATTAGGGAGGAGCCCTTGAATACACAGAAAATACCAACAGCGCCACCAGCTTCCAATGACAAAAGTAAGAGGACTGGGTAACATTTGCAATTTGTTATAAGCAATGTAACAACATGTAACCCTGTTTAGTTGTTATGTTATAACTTTGCGGAACCTGTGAGAAGGCAACCCCCCCCCCCCCCCCCCCCCACTGTCTCTCACTTACCAGGAAACTGATTGTTGGAATTGCACTTCCACCACAGTAGGGAGCAGTATTTCATTCCATCTAGCCTTGGCCAGGAAATGTTCCCCCATGTAAGTGGTATGGGCTAACTGGCCTTGATTGCTCCTTTCCTTATTTATGGGGTGTCTCATTTTGTGGTGGGGGGAGGGGTTGAGGGTAGGTGCTGGCTTGATGTGAGGCCAGTACTGGAAACGCTATGCTATGCTTAAGTTATGCTATATGCTAAATTACGCTATGCCATGCTAAGTTGCTAAAAGCTCTTTTTGAAACATTCATTTATATTTTGAACTCTGGATTCATTTTATTTTATTTATTTTTTTGCCTTTTTTGAAGAAAATAAAACACTCCTATCTTCTAACGGAATTGCCACCCCTCGTTTTTGTCCACACCGTCCAGTCCAGTGAGTCTGCATCCCAAATACTCTGGGTGACCACGTCGGTCCTGCACAGAACCCGTAATGCCATTTCACATTTTCCTAACCTTAACCCTCAACCCTATGCCTAACACTTATTTTCCCATTCCCAACCCCCTAACCCTAACCGTGTAATTAATGGTGTTCCATAACATTATTGCATATTAAGTACAGTTACAGTGCTTATTACAATGTACTTTCTTGCCTAATTAAACTGTTACAGGACCCTGTAATGTAAAGTGTAACCAATGCAAGGAGTGTATTAACTGTATAGATGGTGTACATTGCAGTTTGAACTTCAGTTCGGAGTCCAACCTCCTAACCACTACAATATTGAATAGTAATCCTCTGACTCTATTTGACCCTACCTAGGCAGAAGAATCCGAAATGTCCTGTGGCTGTTCCGTCAGAGATCATCAAAAAAACAACAGCTGGAGAATGAAGCATAACATGAATGCCTGGTCGCTGGGGTTGTCATTCACTATACATTTAAATCATAATTAAAAAATCGTTTACTGCTCTGTCTATTATGAAAGTTGAATCATTGAAGTAAGACTTTTCTGGGATTTCAAATCATAATAAAGAGAACGATGAAATTATATCTGATTTATATGCTCAAAATCCAATGTTACCTTCTGTTAACCACAGTGGCTGGTAAATGGCATTCAAAAGCCACTGTGCAAAGAGCTGTATAACTGGTGTAACCTGGATGTCCCCACAAATCTCTGTCTGCTGGATGTTGGATCGGCAGTTTTCCCTCAAAAGATCTGGGTCAGAACACTAGATGTATCCTCCTCTTTCTTGCTCAATCCCAGCAGACTGAAGAGACAGCTGGACAACTTCTCCCAGGCTTCACAGAATTTTTTTCGCTGAGCTGTTAAAAAAACACATTAATTTGACTGGTGGGGATCTGGAACCATACAGCTCCTGCACCGCCTAGATCAGCAGCAGCCAAAGGGAAATCTAAGTTTTACATTGTGCTCGTGTAGTTGTGTTTTTGTTTGAGAATTAAAAGTAAATTCCTTCTCACATAGATGATAAACAACCTGTTTGGACAAATGGATTTGCTGCTTCTCCGTGTTACAACTTTTTATATGAGAAAAAAAACATAACAGTTCTATGCAAAGGCTCTGCTTCCCATCAGAAATAAAACACAATCATTTTCCAATGGAGGAAAAAGTCTACATTTTACATTAGCCACGCAATACTTCGCGTGGCTATCTTCAAAACGCTAGTGCTTAAGGCACAGCAGCTTACCGTTACACAAGCTGTCAGACTTAACGAGCTAAATTCACAAGACCAAACAGGAAAAAAGACCGCCAACTTATTGACACAAAACGTGACAATACTAGTCACGTAACGTAATTGACCGTACTCTTTCAATTGTGAATGAGGTTAACTTCAAAATGTAATATTAGAATAATATAGAATTATAATATACTATATATTAGAATATTATTATATTACCGAGCTGTTTTCAATATATACCACGGCTAAGAGATCGTCAGCAGCAAAAGAGACTACCTATAATTACCCCCACCTGACACCTGAGGGCGCTAATAATACAAATAATAGGAGTTTTGGATAGATAAACCGTAAGAGAGAAAAAAAAAGTCGAAATAACTTTCTTGCAAAATAAAAAATAAAACTGGATGAATATTGAAATTTATTTGACAAACTTCAACAATCCATAGTAACCCTGTTACTGTTAAATAAACACACTGGGCGCACGCACACAAACACACATATTGGACACACAACACACACACACACACACACACACACACACACACACACATTGGACGCAGGCATAAACACACATACACATACACACACACACACACACACACACTCACAAATTCGGCCACATAACAGACACAAATACACACACACACACACACACACACACACACTGGAAGAACATACACTCACAAACACACACACGCCAAGCTGGCTTTCCTCTTCCTCCTACTCCTCTCCTTCTTACCGGCTGCACAAGATACTCTTTAATGGACCAACGATTGATGGGCACACTCCTTAACGCACACCGACGCAAAGCAAATAAATAAATAAACGGACAGAGGATGATAGGGCACAATGCTCACACCAGAGTTTATCGAGAGAGGAAGAAAGAATGAGTGGACATATATATATATATATATATATATATGTAGAGTTTCGTAGCCCAGCGTGGAAGTTCTGCGAAGATAAAGATGAAAACAGGTAAGAAGAATATTTTCTCAACAATTATACATTATGAGTAGTGTTCTGTACATGTACTGCATATTGATACTTATTTGTATTGCTCAGAACTGCAAAAATATAACTGCTATTAAATATTTTATATGTATTATTTCTATTAACGTTACAATTATTAGTTTTATTCCCATAAGATACATCCCAGATATTTTCAAAAGGCTAACTTGTTTCTCATGTATGTCTGCCGTATCCTGGATACAGTCGGTATCAGAAAGACATTGAATGACTTTATCAATCAAGTGGGAACGACCCAGCATTACACCAAATGAACCTATCAGCCACCAGGGACAACCTTCTGGAGACTGGGTGGGGGATCATAAAAATAAAGTTTCATTAACATTATAGTGTGATGCTTAAGGAAGATCTGTCCATGTGTGTGAAATGATTTGGGTTATTATTATGTATTTATCTTTCTATAATAAAAACAACGAAAGCGCCACACAAATAGAGGCCATTTGGTCTTAGTTTGTAGTACTTTTTTACTCTTAAAGGTTTTTCAGTTGATTCCAGTTCTGCTTGAACTCACAATGCATGGTGAACATTTAATATATTTAGCAAAAAATTCTGAAGTTGTCAAAAGGGGTGAAGTTGATGTAAAACACAATGGGGGCTGCTTCTTCCACCAAAAAAATACTTTTCCAGGTAGTTTTCATTTTATTTGCTTTTTGAATCTCCTGGCTCACCAGTTGTCCTGCTGAAATTGGGTTTTCCTCAGCCTTTTAAAGATACAAATGTTAGGCTACTACAGCTAAAACAAACACAAGAAGAGGCTCCATCAAAACAACAACAACACGTTGCCAGTGACTGCCTCCCCTACAGGGGAGCTGCCTCTGTCCCTGGCTGCCTGCACCAACCAACCTGAGCTGGTGGACTTCCCGCTGGGCGCGTCGGCCAGCGTCGTGGAGCAGGACTCCCATGGCAACTGGCTCGCCACTGCCAAGGTCAACTCGGACTGGAGGTTGGAGGCCGTACAGAAGAAGAAGGGGCTGACCCCCCTGAAGCTGGCTGCCAAGACGGGCAAGGTGGAGGTAAATATGACCAACGCTCCCTAGCTGACCGCGCTCTCGTTGATTTAGGGGAGGAGGTCACCATCCACCCTGGATTGTGACATGGTTATACAGGGTCAGTTCCCTGTATATCCCCAGAATAGTTCCCTTTTGTAACGGTAATGGAAGACCTTTGAACAAGAATGTCTTCTCAAGGCAAAGGAGACCGTCCACAAATCTAAAGGAAAGCTGTTCCTTGTGAAGGAACACAGAAGTGGGATCCCTTGGTTTTGGGATGGTTAAAACATGTGCCGACGGATGTGGCAGATATAGAACGGTAGCAAAAAAAAAAAAGCGGAATCAAAGGTTATATAAGACGACTGAACCGTTGTCTGCTCTGGTTCCCTTGCACATTCTCTCTGATAGAGACATGTGTCTCCCTCTCTGTCCAACACAGCTGTTCAAGCACCTCTTCCAAAGGGAGTTCAAGAACAAGGACACAAAGCACCTGTCCCGCAAGTTCACCGAGTGGGCGTACAGACCCATCAGCTGCTCCCTGTACAATCTGCAGTCCCTGGACACCTACAAATGTGACAGTGGTTTACAGAGCTGGCCTCACTGCGTCTCAATGACAACATGAGAGCCTAAAGGGCTGATTATGGTCCCAGGTTCACGCAACGCAAGAGGGTTACGGACCCGTTACATCCTTGCAGACCCTCCTTGCAAGGGCCTGACGTGCGCCTCCCAAAAATTGTAACCTTCCGTCGAGGCGACGCAGCAGCAAGGGCTGTGATTAGTCCGCTCACTCAAACCCGACGCAGAACCAAAACAGGTTCACGACTGCGTCGGAGCGTCTGCGTAGTCCTTGCGTTGCGTGACGTGGGACCATAATCAGCCCTTTACACATAAAGGAATGTGTTTCCTGCAGGATTTACTAGTTTAACAATAAGCTACTGCCCTCTAGAGGACAAACGGCTGCCTCTGGACGTGGAATGAAACACTTGATGAATATAAAGTGATGTTTTTTTTGCCAAAGGGTCGAAGGCTTTACCAATTAGGAAGGTGATACCTAACAAGCTATTCAGTTCAGTACTTGCAGTGTTGGAAAAGTTCACTTTCTACATGAACTAGTTCACAGTTCAGTTCACAAATTTTAAGATGAATCAGTTAAACGTTCAAATTTCAGAATTTTGAACTAAGTTCACAGTACCAAAAATGAACTAGTTCATAGTTCTTTTTTTCAATATGTTGCTGTGAGCTATTATTTTTTTCTGATATTTTGAACATTGAGCCCCCTTTCTGGTTTGTCTAGGATGAAATAGAGTGGTTGAATCAAGTATCGTAGCAAAATACAGTTTCTATCGTGTTTTATTGCACATTTTAGCATTTTGTAAATCCCACTGATTTCTGTTGGAAGACTCATTGCTCGTTGGCCGGAAATGGAAAGGGGGGGTGTTCACGTTTGGTTGTAGTCTTTTCGCTCGGTTCTAGCCCTACTGTTGGGACGGAGAACCGACCGAAAAGACTATAACCAAACGTAAACAGCCCCCCTTTCCGTTTCCAGCCAACAAGCAATGATTCTAGGAGGTATTCTAGTCCGCTGATCGAGCCAGAGAGCAAACGTTATGGATTGTACATATTTATTATACGAAATTCGTCCCATTATACCACAGATACTCTAGGGTCTATAGCATTTAACCGCTTTGTCTGTTTACAGTTTAATTCATTTCTCACAATTTACCAGCTCTCGTTTAGAAGAATAATCACCGCGCCAATCGTTTCAATGGGAATCGCGACGGTCTATCCTTTCAACATAATGTGTGCATATTTATAATTTGAAATTTGTCCCAGCCTTTATATCACAGATACTATAGGGTCTATAGCATATAACCGTGTTTTCTGATAACAGTTTAATGTAACAGTAAGCTGATAGCACCGCAACTGAAAATTAACCACACGGAGATAACCATGGCAACCGGTCTAACCAATTTTCTATTTGTGATCATTCTGCGCGCGCATCTGCCGTGTTGATAACAAATAATCCCCTTATTGAACGAAGTTAAACCGAGTGAGCGTGCCGTTCACAGACACCAGAATGAACAAGTTCACAGTAACGTTCATCAGGCAGTAATACAGTACGTTCAGTTCACGTTCTCCCAAAATATGAAGTTCATGAACTATTGTTCAATAAACGCGTTCAGGCACAACACTGAGTACTTGACCCCATGTGACGGAACAAAACTCAAGAAAAGGGGCAGAATGTGCAAACATAAGGGTAGCTTTTAGAATCCCAAATATAATTTTTTTGAGATTTCTTTAATGTATTTATTTATTCTACTATCCTAGAGTCCTGGTTCTGGTGTGTGCTCAGCTTGTTCTTGCTGCAGCGGGTTTTGACTGTTTAGTTGCTCACGCTCAACTTGCCGGCAGCACATTCTGCAGGTGCTGCTCGCTCCTGGCTGCTGCCACAAAATCTGACGTCAGTTTGACACCACACTCGGCGCAGTCATTGATAATTCTGATGCCACGTACGTTGAACACTCCATCACCACACGGCAGCGGTGCCGAAGGTTCGGAAGTTGGCCAAGAGCTTGGCCAACCTCACCAACCCAGACTGCTGGTTCAGCATGCACCAGCTGTATGTTGACCCAGCATTTCTCTCACACGACGCAGAGGACTGGGCTACCAGGGCAGAATTCCAGTCTGGAATTCTGCAAGCTCTTGGCCAACTTCCGAACCTTCGGCACCGCTACCGTGTGGTGATGGAGCCCTGGGTGCTGCTTCATCAAGGTGAGCTTGAGAGTATAAAGCAGCTTGGCCATCCATCGTATTCTGTACGCTGAACCAACAGTCTAGGTTGGTGCGGTACGCCAAGCTGGTGTTCGGCTAAAGGGATGAAAATTCTGGTCGATCGGCAGGCTTGTGCTCCAAGATGTCATCTGCAAGTGCTCATTGCTCACCAACTGGAACCTTGGTGCTTAAGAGTGCCAGGGGCAGCATCTCGCATGCCAGGTACCAGAGGTGCCGCCCCAGTGCCTCAATCGCAGATTGTGAGGTCATTCCATCTGGCATCTACTGCTGTGTCAAAGGTCAGCCCCCCACGTGGAGTAGATATATGTAATGAAGTTGGCAAACTTCTTTACACCAGGAATGTAGCAGGACAATGGGCCACTGTACTCATGTGGCACCAAGGTCGAGTTGTACCGCAGACTTGTAAACAGGGTAACCTCGGAGCGTGACCTCTCCTCCTTAAGGTCAGTGAAAATGTGGCCTCATCAAAGGAAATGGCCAAGACACCTCCTACACTCAATTGCACATTCATCAGAGGACAACCAGTTGAACTAGTCAACGGTTTTAAATACCTAGGGCTCACCATAGATAACAAACTCAACTTCAACAAACATGTCATTACCAAACACAAACATGCACATCAAAGGCTTTATGTCATACGCAAACTGAAATCACTGTCTGTGGCCCCCCACCTCCTCTTACTCCTCTACAAAAGCATCATCCAACCTATCCTAATGTACTGTACCCCTGCTTCTTCACCCTGCTCACTGTCACCAGCAATAACAGACTCCTCAAAATCCCACACATAGCATCCAAGATAATCAACCTCCCCACCCCCAGCCTGTCAGAGGCAAATGACCTTGCTATTGCACGCCTGGCACGAGTAATAGTCAGCAGCTCTGAACACTCCCTTAACCAATTCTTTGAATTACTCCCATCTGGCCGCAGATATAGGGTACTAGACTGGAGAAAAAGCCCATTTTAAAATAAGTTTTGTCCCCTCAGCTATCATAGCACTGAACAAAAATATGTAGATCTTTCATCACTGTATTTTTTCCATGTCATGTTTATTTCTGTCTACATGTTTTTCTGTGGTAAATATGGGAAGAGAGTTTATCTGTTATCTGTTATATATGTGAGAAAATAGTTTATTTGTTATCTGTGTGCCTCACAGTGTTGCTACACTGTGTTGTGTATTTCCAAATGTATGCTGCCCTGAAACCAACTTGACTTGACTGTGTGAAAACAATTATCCCCTTGGGGACAATAAAGAAACTAAATAACTAACTAACTCATTGATGTGGTGCCAGCACCCAGACCAGAGCAGTGTTTGACGCAGTGAGAGCTGCATGGCAATGCAGTCTGCCATGATGAGATTGTGTTTGACGCAGTGGTAGCCGCATCTCCGACCACCACAGTCAGAGGCTCTTGCAACTGGTGCACGTTGCTGCGCTTCGGCGTCACCTTGCGCTCCCAGAGCAGGGTGCACATGGGAGGTGGTACCTACTGCTTGTGGTGTTCCTCACCGATGGCCTACAGCACTCGGCTGTGGGATTGGTCTGCTGTTGCGTAGGATGTGGAAATCCCTGTCCAATTGCCACCTGACGCTGCAATCAGGCTGCGCCTGAGGGTAGTCGGCTGCATTGGCGTGATCTTCACCATGTAGCAAAGTGAAACAAGACTCGGTTGGCTGAGGATGATAGGTGGAATGTAGAATGAGGTGCCAGTCTTCTTAAGCTTCCGGGATGGTGTGGTTTCAGCCCCCGGAGCGGCAGTTTCATCTGCGTCGCTATCCTCATCACTTCCGCCCTCCAACACCGCTGCGCTGGACGTCGCAGTCATGTCCGGCTGCCCCTACGTAAAGCGTGCCTGCCAGGCTGCTGCCCAAGCTTCACGCTCATGTCCCCGCTTCACCTTGGATGGCAGCTTGGCATCAAACGCTCAAAACTCGGCCACTCTGTCGCCCTTCATGTCAGCCAGCAAAGCAATGTCCTTTTTTTTCTTTCTCCTAATGCTCCTCTGCGTTAGGAGAACACAGCGGGAATTTGGCATCCAGCCTGTTCTCCATTGCGTCCACCTGTCGAGCTCCAGCCTCACTGGAGCACCTGGCTTGCGGAATGCGCCACAGCCAAGCAAAGACCAGCCTGCGGCTGCAAGGGTCGGTGCCTAAGAGCGAGGGCTGCACTTTGTGAGAGCTGGATACTGTGGCAGGAAATGAGGCTTTGAGGGAATAGAATGCCTGGAAATGTTAAGTGGTTTAACCATGAAAAACCACAAAATAATTTATTAAAGAGCTAGTTTCTACAATGAGATGACAAACAACACTATATCTATATATATAAATGTATATTTAAATATAGACTATATAGACAAACCATGCATAGGCCTACAAATATTAACATGGTCTAACTAAGAACAGCAAGAACAAGATGATAGAAACTTGAGTAGCTAGCTACTGTACTATTAGTGTAAATAGGTGAGCTAGTAAATCATCCAGCTTTGAACATTTTGATTTATAAATTAATCAAGTACAGTGCTGCTCTCAATAAACATGATCATAATTTAGAGACATCAATATTCAGAATAGAGTACTTACTTGTTGGATCAAGAGAGAGATACCTTCAATGGATGCTGGTAACCCCTTTAAGTCGTTAAAGTTGATGTGCTGTTGCACCTCTAGATCACCACGCAGCAAAAATATTTTGCATGTGTTGTAACAACATGAAATGGAACACTTTGAGCACCCAGCCAGATCAATATGCTAGAAATGATCATTTTGATGCACCCTAACAGACGGGTGTGTGTGTGTGTGTGTGTGTGTGTGTGTGTGTGTGTGTGTGTGCGTGTGTGTGTGTTGGTGTGGTCAGATGTAGAGCCCCAGTATCTTATTTTGCTGTCCATTAGAGCGCCTTAATTGTCTTTGCATTATCATAAAGACTGATAATTGACAAGTCAGGTCTCAGACTCCCACCAGCACCTCCCTAAAAGGACACACACACGCACACACACTGGGTGCAAAAACACACACACACACACAGACAAAAACTGGGTGCAAACACACACACACACATTGGCCACACAACACACACACACACACACACACACACACACACACACACACACACACACACACACACTCCTCCTAACCAGCAGCACAAAACACTCTTTAATGGACTAAACGATTGTTGAGCACACCCCCAACACAAGCAGATAAATACATTTACTGAAAGAGGATGATAGGGCACAATGCTGTTGGATTGATATGTGGAGTTTTGTAGCCCAGTGTTGAAGTTCTGAGAAGATAAAAATAAAAACAGGTAAGAAGAATATTTTTTTATTTTTATATGCTTTTATAAATTATAGATAATGTTATGTAATTGTACTGCATATTTATACTTTTTTGTAGTTCTCAGAACTGCAAGCAAGAACTGCTTTGATATATTTTCTATTCATACTCACTGCTTGATTAATCATGTATTATTGTTATTAACATAATAATTATTAGTGGTCTTCATATAAGATTCATCCCATATATTTACAAAAGGCTAACTTGTCCCTCATGTTTGTCTGCTGTATCCTGGATACAGGCGGTATCACAAAGACTTTGACTGACTTCATCAATCCAGTGGGAACGACCACAAAAGACGATGTGTGACATGTGAGACAACATCTTCTTGCCTTCTGTGTCCTTTTCCCTCCAGTATTACACAAAATGAACCAATCAGGCACCAGCGACAACCTTCTGGGGTCTGAGGGGGGTGCTCCGCCGGAGGTCCGTCTCCCGGTCTCAGACCGAGGGGGTGCCGCCCCCCCGGAGAGGGCCGCTGCGGGCTCCAGGCGGGGGGTCGTGGGGCCCGCTGCGGACGAGATCACGGAGGCGCCGAGCAGCTCTCCGGAGAGCTGCAGACAGGAGGACCTGGTCCCAGACCCTGAGGAGGGGCAGAAGGAGCTGGACGACCAGCGGGCCGAGGTGAGGGCGCGGGTGCGGAGGCGGTGGCAGATGCAGTGGCAGAAGCAGAGGACGGCCTCCATCCTGTCCTCCCTGACCATGAATTGCATGCGGACCGCCAAGTCCCCCAAGGACTCTGACAACCAGGAGCAGCTGGAGTCCAGATGGAGAAACCTCAACCCAGATGCTCTCTCGTAAGAACCGCAGAACCCAATGTTCTCACTCATAGGTTATTACGATGATTAGACACAGGTAACATAGTTGTAGATGGAAAATAGCAGGCTGACTACTATAGAGTACAGACTATAGATATACTATAGAGTACAGACTGTTGATAAATTGATTGATTGGATGGTGAATTTAATACTGGATGTGTCCATCGATTAGAATAAGGATTCATTTTTTCCTTAATTTATTGCTTGCCTGATCAACTGTATTTATATATGGATTCATCTATAGATTAATTGTTAATTGTGCCATTCTGACAGGATGGATTGAAACATAAATTGAAACAATGATTAGTTGATCAATTATATATGTATTAATTTAGAGTTGATCTTTTTGATAGACAGATTATTAATTCCTAGAAGGGTAAGAAGAAGCGTCAATAAATATTAATTTCCTATTTGTCAACAAGCATGTCAGACAAACAATGCAAAACCCTACACATAAACAATGCGATAATAATTGTTTGATGGATTGACTGATTTTCCATAGTGCTGAAGTCACGGAAAGCTTTGACATCGACAAGCTGTTTGAAATTGTGGCCAGCGGCGATGTTGAGAGGCTGCATGGACTGAAGAACTACTTGTATAAGACCATGAAACCACTCTCTCACTCACTGTGTAAGTAGGCCTAGGATAACCCTTTTTTGTCAACTTTTCGTTCAGTAGATTTAAAACTCTGGAAGAACTGAGTGGATGGTATTCTTTAGTATTAATGTTTGAATTTATCAATTGATTTGTTTATTACGGTTATGTAATATAAAACAAAAGTAATAGTCACAAGTTTCTACACATTATAACTGAGATGTAAGAACATTGAATCTTGAAAGTACCGTGAATAACGTCCCTTGAATCCTCAGATCAGTCCCATGGGAAGACAGCCCTGATGAAGGCTCTGCTGAACGTGAGCAGTGGGGAGAATGAGATGGTGGACTGCCTGCTGAACATTGCAGAGGACATGGGAGACATCCAGATATTTATCAACTCATCCTATACAAGCGACTTCTACAAAGGTTAATAAGTCAATATGAATAAAGTGTCATTCAATTCAGCAATTCAGATCAGATTAAAATGTGTTTTAATTATTATTAATGATTCATGTGATAAATAATCCAGTATTTCCCATCTGGGAATAATAATGTACAGTTTATACTTCCTTAACGGTTTGAACTCCATAAAAACCTCACCTGTAGGTCAAACGGCTCTCCACATTGCCATCGAGAGAAGGAACATGTATTATGTGAAGAAGCTGGTGGAGAAGGGAGCAGACCTCCACGCCAAAGCCTGTGGAAGAATGTTCCAGCCAGACAGCTCTGATCCCAGCTTCTACTTTGGTGAGAGCATGAATTTGACATTAGATTATACATCATAATAATGTTTCATTAACATTATAGTGTGATGCTACAGAGAGATCAGTGTATGATCCATGTGTGTGAAATTATTTGGGTTATTATTATTATATTATTTTTATATTATTAAAACCTATGAGTGGTTTTAAGTGCACCACAATTAGAGGCAGGAAATGTCACTTACCATCGTTTATGACATGTTCATGTTGCCGACTAGCAGCTGCTTTTATCCGAGAGGCTGAGAAGATAATCAATATTGGAGAAACAATGGAGAACGATCAAATTTCTAATCGGGACAGAGTGCATCGTAGCCAAAATAATAACATTACATTTTGTAAACTTTTTTAGGTTGATACCAGTTTGGTTCTCACAAAGTGTAGGTCTCAAGTGTAGCTACAATTTCTAAATTGGTCAAAAGGGGTGAATTTGATGTAAAAGACGAGCTACTACCACCTAAAAACCGCCGCAAAACAACAACAACACGTTGCCAGTGACTGCCTCCGCTACAGGGGAGCTGCCTCTGTCCCTGGCTGCCTGCACCAACCAACCTGAGCTGGTGGACTTCCTGCTGGGCGCGTCGGCCAGCGTCGTGGAGCAGGACTCCCATGGCAACACGGTGCTGCACGCCCTGGTGATGGTGGCGGATGACAACAGCCAGGACAACACCAGGTTCATCACAGCAATGTATGACCACATCCTGCTCGCCACCGCCAAGGTCAACTCGGACTGGAGGTTGGAGTCCATAAATAACAAGCAGGGGCTGACCCCCCTGAAGCTGGCCGCCAAGACGGGCAAGGTGGAGGTAAAGATGACCAACGCTTTTATGCCAAATAAAATCTGGGTACAAAAAGTATAGAATGCTGGCATTGTTTGAACTGAGAAGTTTCGATGCTACTTAGTACTGTAGCAAGTCTTATTGCATTAATATGTGACAGTGACAGTTCAGACCTATGCACTTACCAGCGGTGCAAATAACGTACACCTATTATACGTATACTAAAACACTACTACTGAGTATTTGATATTAAGTATATATATTTGAAGTGAACTAAAGTACAACTTAAAACTTACTTAGAATAAAGTACTCTTCATGTAAGTGTACTACAAAACACTTTTGGCAAAATAGATTTAAGTATTTAAATCTATTTAGCGTACCTTTTCTATGTACACTGAAATACAGCTTAAAATGAACTAACATTAAAGTTAACTTCATGTAAGTATACTTAAAGGCACTTCTAATGAAGGGAAATTGAGATACAATTTTATAAAGCAGTGTATTACAAAGGACTTGAAAATAATTAAATAAAGTACACTTAATTACCACTGTAAGTATTTGTAATTTTGTACACTTTTTCAAAGTACACTTACATATAATTTACAATACACTCAAAACAGTGCACTTAAAGGAGACATATTATGGCGTTTTCACAGCAAGTAAACATAGTATTTGAGTTCCAGAAAACATGTTTTTGAAGCTGTATGCTGGATATAGCTTTTAGGAAAAAAAATCTTGCCTAGCGCTAATCCCCTCTGTTTCAGTCCCTTCAGAATGCGCTGTTTCTGTTGTCTATAGCTTTAATGCAAATGAGCTGCTGCCCATTGACCAATGAGCTGACAGACATAACCACAGCATGGAGGAGAAGGGATTGTTGCCGTTTGCGGACTCCTGGAGCTCTATATCTATATAATATAATATAATATAATATAATATAATATAATATAATATAATATAATATAATAATAATAATATTATATATGGGTATTTATATAATATTATATCTAATATCACAGCCAAAAGCTATGTGCGCCTCGGATGATATTATGAATCATAAAGACTGCGTCTGACGTCTCTGGCACTTCCACAACAAGTAAAGACTCGTAGTGGGGGATATCTCGGCCATGGTTGAGAAGAATTGGGGGAAAGGAACTTTGGCCATGACTCTCTGAAGTCCATGAACTGCGACATGGAGGAGAAAGGGATTGTAATCCGGGTGCTGAGCTGCCAGACTGCCTCCGAGCTCCCCCCACCAGACCTGCCGGACTGCCTCCGAGCTCCCCGCGCCGGAGCTGCCGGACTGCCGCTGTCGAAGCCGTTCGGCCGCCGCCGAAGCTTCAGCGGCAGTTCGGCAGCTCCCGCGGTGTACTCCGGGAGCTGAACTGCCGCCAAAGCTTTCCGGCTGCTCCGGCGGTGTCCGCCGAGAGCTGAAAAGTCTGGCGGGGGTAGCTCGGCGGCAGTCCGGCAGCTCAGCTCCAAAGTACAATCCCTTTCTCCTCCATGCCTCCTCCTCCGGCGTGTCTTCCTCGGCAGTGAGGCTCCGGCGGGAGACAACCACGGTCAACAATCCCTTTCTCCTCCATGTCGTGGTTCAGTCTACTTCAGATTGATATGGACGTGGAAGAACCAGAGACGTCGGAGAACCCGACGCGGTCGTTTCAGATTCATAATATCGTCTGGAGGCTCACACAGCTTTTGGCCGTGATAATATATATTATATGATATATATATCTATGTATAATATGATATTATTTAGATATAGAGCTCCAGGACTCCCGTGTGTTCTAGAATATTTACAGAACACGGCTAAAGGCTGTGTGTGCCTCGCCATTGCGATACATCCACTGTAAACAGCGCATGGTACCGTGGCTGCAAGCTGCTCAGGGCCACACCCCCACCCTCCTCCTTGACCCGCCTCTCTCCTCCTCATTTGCATTAAAGCTATAGACACCGAAATGGCGCATTTGGGCTCAATGTGCGACTGGCTCGTAGTGGCTGTAATTCTGCACCACGGCTGAATTTCGGGAACGTCTTCAAATACTGTGTTTGGGACCCACTAATATCTATATTAAAGCATCCATAAAGTAGTATGCCATGGGACCTTTAACACTTTACAGTACAATGCAGTACCAGTATCTTTGAGTATACTGAAGTTGAACTTAAAGGAGAATTTCACCGGTGGAGACATGAATCTGTATTGAAAGTGGGTCATATATGTAGTCGAATAGTAACGTAAATTTCTAATTTGGGGACTTCTTGACAGAGAAAATGCAGACAGTGACTTTTTGGCGCTTGTGATTTGAAGACGACAACTCCCACAATGCCAATCAGCGTTCACTCCCTGAGGAACGTAACATAACAGCCAATCAGCGTTCACTCCCTGTGGCATGTGATTGTTGCCGTTTGCGGACTCCCGGAGCTCTATATCTAAATAATATAATATATAGGTATCTATAAAACATGGCCAAAAGCTGTGTGAGCCTCCAGATGATATTATTAATTAAAGACTGTGTCGGGTTCTCGGACGTCTCTGGTACCTCCACAACAAGTAAAGACTTGTAGTGGGGGTTATCTCGGCCAGAGTCCTGCACGAGTTCGGGTACACGACAGGTGACCCACACAATTTGGAGGAAATGGGTGAAAAAGAATACTGTGTCGAATGAGGGAATGATGCAAGACCATAAAAAAATATGACTGGGTTTCTAACAATAAAAAGCTTAATGCAAATGGGTGAAGTGTCCCTTTAATGATATCTATTGTGCAGTACACTTTTTAAAAGTACATGTTAAACATACTTTAAAAAAGCACAAAAAGTTGAACTATGCCTCACCTGGAAAAGGAAACACTCCACAAATCGAAAGGAATTGTGTTCCTTGTGAAGGAACACAGAAGAGGGATCCCTCAGTCTTGGGATGGTTAAAACATGTGCAGACGGACGTGGCAGGTACTGAACGGTAGCAAAAAAACTAAGCGGAAACAGAGGTTATATAAGACGATTTTAATGTTTTCTGCTCTGGTTACCTTGCACACTCTCTCGAATGGAGACGTCTGTCTCCCTCTCTGTCCAACACAGCTGTTCAAGCACCTCCTCCAAAGGGAGTTCAAGAACAAGGACACAAAGCACCTGTCCCGCAAGTTCACCGAGTGGGCGTACGGACCCATCAGCTGCTCCCTGTACGACCTGCAGTCCCTGGACACCTACGATGACGACAGTTCCATCCTGGAGCTGGTGGTCTATGGCAGCGACAACCCTGTGAGTTGAAAGGTCTCTCTTCTGAAGAGCTGCTTGACAATATGACTACTTCTACTACTGCTAGATCAAATTGCATCCGTGGATCTTTATCAAAGGGCTTCACATGTCTTGTTGGAGCATGTTGACGATTGGTGCAGTTGAGCAGGTGCATGAATAAAATAGCACTGGGAACAAAAGGGAACGAATGCGCTCTATTGCTGATTTGTTTTATGTTGATGTCTGCTCTGACTCCCTTTTGGTGAACTTGTCATAGTGATGGCTGGTGTCACTGGGAGAGTCTAGTACTACGGAGTGTTGATTTGATTGATGGTTGATGTAGTAATAGTGGACGATATTGTCACATTTGACGTATAGGGTATTTGACTCTCAACCAAGAGGTTAGCAAGTCACTGTAAATTGATTTGGATGAAGGCGTTGAAAAAAACATATCGAAACAACAATGTAATTATTTTCATTTTATCTAATATCTTTAATATCTTTTGTGTGTGTGTGTGCTTGCATTTGCATGTATGTATGTGTGTGTTTGCGTGCGTGTGTGTTCTGCAGAGGCGTCTGGACCTGCTGCAGGTGGAGCCTCTGTGTGGCCTGCTGAACGAGAAGTGGAACCAATTCGCAGGCCGTCTCTTCCTGCTCCACTTCCTGGTCTACCTGGTCTACCTCGGGGCCTTCACCACCATCGCCTACGTGATAACCTCTGTGAGGATAAGAACTATGTTCTTAGGGTCCTTGTAATCTGGCAGCCATATTAGACTCAGAAATTGTAGTCCATTGGTGAATTATTTGGAGTACAAAAGTGGCTAAATTGGAGTGTTTGGTAAAGGCCAGAAGACCTTGTAGACTTTTTCAGATAATGATGCGTTTTTTCAGAATAAATACACACAATAAAGACATTATATATTCAAATGTATTGCAAAACATTCATAAATTAATCAATAAATACATATCATAGAAATACATCTGTAGCATTGTTTCTGAGTAGTTAAACACCTCTGTTGATACTTTCTGTCCTGCAGCCAAGTTTCCTAGGGGAGACCGTGTATTACGCGTTCCCTTTCCTCCTTCTGATTACAGTCATAGCATCACTTTACTTCTTCCTCCGAGGGGTAAGTAAAGGAATGATTTGACTCTGATTTCAATTGAGTATTTATTCAGGAAGGGAATGGCATTCTAGTAGCTAGTTTGACTCCCAGCAAAAAGGAACTGGGGTGATGTCGGCATGATACCTGTAGGCACCCATGAGATGCCTCAACTCTACCTGCTCCTTAGTGAACTGTATAATTATCTTTGGATGAAAGCACATGCTTAGCCTAAGCATCTGTTTGTTATAAGCTTACAACGATTATAAAATGTGAACAGGTTTTTGGTTTTCTATTTGTAGATCCTTGACTTGATGAGAAAGCGTCCAAAACTAAGCACATTCATGGTAGATGGCTACTATGATGTCTTGTTGTAAGTTCATTCCTATTTGGTTTATTTGTTGACATGGTAATGTTACATAATGGCAATAGTACTATTATTTCCAAAGACAAAGCTCTTGCACTTTGGCTACCACTTTTTGGGAATACATTTATTGTATACTAAATTAATGAATTAATATTGAAATTATGAAAATTCATAATGACAATAACGCACATGCATGTATGTGTGTGCATGTGTGCGTGTGTGTGTGTGTGTGTGTGTGTGTGTATGTGTGTTTGTGTGTGTGTGTGAGTGTGTGCGTGTGTGCGTGTGTGTGTGTGTGTGTGTGTGTGTGTGTGTGTGTGTGTGCGTGCGTATGTGTGTGAGAGTGTGTGTGTGTCTGTGTGTGCGTGTGTGTGTGTGTTTGTCCATGTTTTTCCTGCAGCTCAACTCAGGGGGTTCTTTTCCTGTTGTCGTTGACTCTGGCCCTGCTTCAAATTCATTTCCAACGCCGCCTAGAGTTCCTTAGCTTCCTGATTCTCAGCATGGTGTTGGGCTGGGTCAACCTGCTCTACTTCGCCAGGGGCCTGAAACACATGGGCGTCTACAGCGTCATGATACAGAAGGTACTCTCTAGATAGGAGTATGACGAATATATATATGGGTGTATGTGCCATGATGCAAACACAGCCTATATCTGCCACTACTGCTACGAGAGGGGAAGCACTTAGGCTGGTTTAGGCTCTCATAGTTCACAATACATCACCGTGTACATGTGTATATGGGTGTTTGGGTAAAGGGAACAAAAACATTGCTAGATTATTAACACTTTACAGTGTTTATAATTGAACCTCAAACTTAAAGCCAGGCATAAAGTATTAATCTATGTTCACATGATGAAAATCCCCTTTGGAATGATCATATAAAACATTGCATCATATTGTAGTGTGTGTTAGATTTGGACCCAGAGAGCTATGACTCCAACCACTGAATCTCATAGCACCACAGCTGAGTGTAAAAACGTTAGGCAGCTCATAAAAGCTAAAAAACAATCAATCTCAAATGAAAAAGGTTTCAAAGCGCCAAAAGAGGGGCAAAACCTTGTGCAGGACTCATGAGTGTCATTGGTTGCCATGGTTTGTGTCATGCAACACCTCATACCTTCTCTCTGTCTGCTCCACAAGGTCATCACTGGTGACATCATCCCCTTCTTCCTCATCTACGTCGTCTTCCTCTCTGGCTTCTCCGCAGGTGCCCCTGGCTGGTGGTAACCGCCACAAAGGAAATACAATTAAGACGCACAGTATATGTATATGATTGTCGATGCACTGATTTATATGAGTATGCTTATTTTAGTGCTGGTGCTGGTATGCAAATGTTTGCCCCGGCTATATATATATATATATATATATATATAAATAGAATTGTGTGATTTTTCTGATTATGGATATTTTAGTAGTGCTGCTGGAATGCTTATTTTTGCCACAGGTTCTCTGCATTCTCTGCATTAGCTTCAGTGTCCAACTCGCAGATAGTTTTCATCTCATCTTCAGTTTCCATTATATCTCAAAGTATTTCAAAACAAATATGCCAAAAATGAGATTTTATCTATATATATATACATATATTTATATGGATAACTGCTGATAGCATCAGAGTGAGGAAGTAGCGGCTCAATGTGACAATCATCTTCTGGAAGCATCTTTAATAATTCAACGTACAGGGATGCCAACTTGCATATAGTGCAGCTATGACAGTCTCTACATCAACAATGATTTAACCCAAGGTTAGGAAAGAAGGCACCTCAGCGCTCCAACCAGGTAGTCAATACAGACACAGAACATCTCACATTCGAGAACCAAACCCAACAAGCTAAGATCCACCAAAACACACAGGTGAGTTCAGAGCCTGTGGAGCAGCTGCCCTGATGTGATGGATGCTCTCCTCCTCTGCCCCCGTCCCTCCCCAGCTATAGTCACCATGCTCACAGACCAGCCCAGGTGGACGGGGACCGGGAAGACGCCTCTGCGCTGTACGGACTGCACAGGGCTGGACATCAAGGCCATCACCTACACCGCCCTGGAGCTCTTCAAGCTCACCATCGGGATTGGAAGACTTGGCATAAGAAAGAAGTAGAACAATAATAATTGATGCCTTCAAAACCACTTTATTTTCCATATTCAACTTTTCATTTTAGTATCTCTTTGTTATATCATCGGAAAACATCGCATTTTCACCCTACAATCTGCTGTGATTGCTAGAAACAATGGCTGATATGTATCTCTATCTATATATTGTTCTTCAATACAGTATTGCCCTTTCAATCCCCCTTTATTGCGACCATCCCTCAGCCTACATGCTCCACTGCTGTTGGTTCCCACTTCTGGGTCCATGGTTTGGGAGAAGCAACAGCCTAAAGAGAACCACCACAGCAACTCTTATAACCAGCCTGTTTCCTATTACTGCTCCAGCTATAGAAATAAGGAGTTGCTGTACCTGCTGCTGATTGGGTACATTGTGCTCACCTACGTCCTGCTCTTCAACATGCTTATTGCCCTGATGAGTCACACGGTGGAGGCCACCGCCAAGGAGAACACCCGCATCTGGAAGCTACAGGTGGGTCCAAAATGAACACATGCCACAAGTTAATGGATTTGACCACCAAACTGCAACCTGACCCCCAAACTGCATAACTGAAAACGTACTGGCCCTCACTGGTGTGTGTGTGTGTGTGTGTGTGTGTGTGTGTGTGTGTGTGTGTGTGTGTGTGTGTGTTTATGTGTGGATGTAAATCTGTATCTGTGCATGCTTTCGTTAAATATGTGTGTGTGTGTGTGTGTGTGTGTAAATCTGTATCTGTGCATGCTTTCCTTACATATGTGAGTGTGTGTGCGTCTGTGTGCATGTGTGCGTCTGTATACGAGTATGTGTGTGTGTGTGTGTGTGTGTGTGTGTGTGTGTGTACATCTGTTACGTGTATGCATTCCTCATATATGTGTGTATGTTTGTGTGTGTGCATGTGTGTATGTGTACACGTGGGTATGTGTGTGTATGTTTGTGTGTTTGTGTTCCTCTATTCCGTGCATTCATTCCTTATGTGTGTGAGTGTTTGTATGTGGTTTCATATGTGTGTGTGCGCCGTCCCGTGCGTGTGCGTGGGAGACCAGAGGGCCATCACCACGCTGGACCTGGAGTGGGGTCTCCCTCGGTGTGTGAGGAGCAGGCTACGGTCCGGGGTGGAGAAGGACCTGTCCGGGGGCGGCATGTCCAACGAACAGGGCCGGCGCTGGTGCTTCAGGTCAGGTCCTGTCTCCCACACACACAAACACACACACGCGCACACATTCCTTAACACCAGAGGTTCCCAACATGTGAGCCATGCAGTGGCATGGGGTGCCTACTTCAGTTGGGGTGGCCCCTGAAAAAAACGACCAGACACTATCGGCAACTGCTTGGAAATGAAGACTTCGTCGTGCTCCTCCTCTCCCTCAACCCCTCCAGGCTGTGGAGCCCCACCACAGAGCTGGCCTTCCTCACCAGCTTCTTTACTTTGATTGCATCGTCAGCCCTGGTGCCGCCTCTCAAGCACATCACCACGAAGAACGGTGGACTATAACAAAGTCTGATAGAACGTCTGTAATAGATATATACATTGAAAGATCGCATTGAAGAAATTATATAAAATATGCAAAATATCGATAAGTATATCTATATTGAAACTGCATGAATGATGATTTGAATGTATCAAAAATCGACCATTAGTTCTGGTTGATACAAGAACACATTAAACCGGAAAAGTAAGCTTATCAGGCATCAAAATCACATGTTGAACAGACTCTTTGATTTCCAAAAATGTATGATCCCACTTTCAGTGTGCCAGATAACCCTACTAGGAATTAGAACACTGTCATGATTGATTTTGAACTTGTTAGAATTTTTTTCTTTTCATGGCCTAAATGCACTCCTAACCATCACTAGAAGGATGGATCCCTCTTCTATGTTCCTTCTCCAGGTTTCTTTCTTGATAATTGTGGTCGTTTCTGCAACTTATAGGTTACGTTTGTAAGCTAGGCTATGGATGTGCAGTGAAATGTTGTTGGATTTGATATTCCCAACCATGCTTTGAGTGGAGCCAGTGAGGCAATATAATACAATACAATACAATACAATACAATACAATACAATACAATACAATACCGAACGTTTTTCAAGTTTACAATATAATTTTTACTCTTCATGATTTGCTTTTATGGATTCATTATCAATGTAATACAAGTTCTTGAGCCATCGCTTAGCATTTTATTGTTAGAATCATGGTATGTCTTTATCCCCAAATAGGTTTGGCACCACTGATTTAGACATATATTACCAAGAGGGTTAACCCTAACCCTAACTTACTGATTGTTTTCTATGATGGTGTCTAAAGAGTGGAGGAGGTGGACTGGAGCGAATGGAGGGTCAATCTGGGGAACATTAGGGAGGAGCCCATGTATACACCGAAAATACCAACAGCGCAATCAGCTTCCAAGGACGCAAGTAAGAGGATTGGGTAACATTTGACATGACAGTGTCCTTGTTACTGTGTAATTGCAATATATATATATATATATATATATATATATATATATATATATATCTATATATATATATATATATATATATATGTTTAGATGGGAGATGTGGGAAATATATAGATGCATATGTAATAAGAAATGTAACAACCTTTAACAGTGTGTAGTTCTCATGTTATAACGTTATGGAACCGCCTGTAACAGCGCAGTGTCGTTAGGATTAGTGTGGAACTCGCTTTATTCACCTTTTCCTAAAGTTAACCCTAACCCCCTAAAACCTAACCACACTGTGCAGTAACATGCTGTTCCATAACGTTATAACATATTAAGTACATGCTGTTACAGTGCTTACTACACTGTACTTACTTGCCTAATTAAACTGTTACAGGACCCTGTGATGTAAAGTTAATCAATGCAATGACTGTATTAACTGTATAGATTGAGTACATTGCAGTTTGAACAAGATCCTTTCAGTTGGGAGTCCAACCCCTAACCACTGCAATATTAAATAAGAATCCTCTGACTCTGTTTGACCCTACCCAGGCAGAAAAATCCAAAATGCTCTGCTGACGTTCCGTCAGAGACAACAAAAAACAACAGCAACTTGGAATGAAGTATAACATGAATGCCTGGACGCTGGGATTGTCATCCACTCTATACAATATGCATTATAATAAAAAATAACTATATTGATCTGCGGATGTTTACTGGTCTGTCTATTATGAAAGTTAAATCATTGAAGATTGCCTTTGCTGGGATTTCAAATCATAATAAAGAGAAATTAAATGAAATTATATCTGCTTCCATTTTTTACTATGGAAATCTTGCGACTTTATTAATAAACAAATCGTTTTTAGGAGGTGGAGCCAAAATCAACTGGTCTAGGTACCCAGTAAGGGTTTTAGAGCCATTAAGTGTTACTTTTCAAGGGTACACCCATTGGACAACGACCATAAGAATATATAATTTAACTTTTTAAAGAAATGTTCACTTATCCCGACTTAAAACAAGGCCAAAACAGTCAAGGAGATGATAAATTAAAGGCATAGGTCTACTACATATAGCACCAAACTATTAACTCATATTATTATTACTGTTTGAGTTATAACGATTGACGCAACCAAGTTACCAAATAGTTGATCTAATTATAAAGCCATAAGGACATCACACCGTTGTAAAAAATGAATATTTGGCTCATAAACACTTGGTTTTTATTCAACATGCTAGTTGTTCTAGGTAATACTATATATTATATAAGTTCGTTTTTACATTCTTGGTGTAAAACTAGGGAGGGCATCAGTGGGACCAAAACAAAAAAAAGGAGAACTAAATGCAGACGGGTACGGCGGCCGTGCTGGGACACACCGTCGACAGCACCTCTTTCTACTCGTAAATAAAGAGGCGCTGCTGTAGCAATGGAGGGGGTGACTGTAGGGCAGGTATTTGACGCGGAGTGCATTCTTAGCAAACGACCAAGAAAGGTAGGAAAACCTCATAATGATGGGAACACGTCAACAATTCCGACTCTCGTGTTTGTTTGATTTCTTGGGCTAACAAACCTTTTTCCCCTTTTCCCAGGGCAAGTTTGAATATCTGGTGAAGTGGAGAGGGTGGTCTTCCAAGTAAGGAGCTAGCCTTTCTATATTAGCCGACATGGCTAGCGTTCGTGAGATGGAACAAAAAGGGAAACAATAACATTGCTCTCTTTTTTTTTTTGCCTTGTAATTGATAGCTCTAGGCCATTGATATCCAACCAGAGGGGCAGAGTAGCTGGTTTTAGGCTAAAGTCCTTCTGGAATATAACGATCGCGGATGAGTGCGATTTAGAGACAGTCTCGGCTCTCCTCCAAGCAGCTGATACCATCGATAGAACAACAAGGAGCACGAAATGCATTACATGGAGGGCAATTAAACTGTGCATTTATATTTGAAATAGCATGTCTTGTGCTGTGAATTAAACGTGCTTCTATGCAGCGTTGCAGATTATGGTATTTTGGCATATGATCAAGAATGCTTGAGAATGTGAATGTGTTTTTTAAATCACTCTCCCGTTTTTTAAATGCATTCAACAAGCTCATTCAGAGGCTATTTTTAATCTATTTTAATAGCGCTATAGTAAATGCATGAGAAGCCCTTTGCGCTGTGGTACCATTCATTCGGACGCTTCAATACACTGTTTATGTTCATTAGCCGTAAAGCTAATAATAACTTCTTTTATTTTAACTAGTCTACTACAACTCATTTGCATTCACAATTATTCTCAGTTACAAAGCAGATGTGTTTAGTTATGTTATAACCAATGAGTTAAGTAGCAGAGGTTGCAGGCAATTTTAAGCAATCAACCCGATTAAACATTTGTTATGTTTGTGTTTATGTTTTCAGGCACAATAGCTGGGAGCCAGAAGATAATATCTTGGACCCTCGGTTACTGGCAGCTTTCCACAAAAGGTGAGTGTGTGTGTGTGTGTGTGTGTGTGTGTGTGTGTGTGTGTGTGTGTGTGTGTGTGTGTGTGTGTGTGTGTGTGTGTGTGTGTGTTTCAGCAGGGTCATTAATGTCATTTTGCAAAAGACCCTGTTTTAAAGAAGTTATTCAAGCCATCATATAAACTTCTGTCATTACAGCTAATAACATTTGTAAATACTTTAATACTCAACCTTTGATGCAAGTGTGTTGCAGACGTGCAAAACTTTCAGTAACCAATGTACCTGTATGTGTTTATTTACAAAACTACAGACCTAGTGTTTGATATACACAATGCCTAAAATTGTATTTTGTTTCTTGGTCCGTGCACCAAAACAAATATCTTGTATGTTAATGTTGTCCGGATTCTGGTTGGGATGTCTGTCTTTAGGGAGCAGGAGAGAGAGCTGCTGTTCCAAAAGAAAGGCAAGAGACCCAGGGGCCGCCCACGAAAAATATTGGTAAGCCCTCACTCCTCAGAGAGTCTGTTTATACTGTATTGACATAAATGTAATAACTAGCTACTAAAGAAGTTTGGCAGGATAGTGTAGAGGTTGGTGTGTTAACTCCCAGCCTGAAGGTACTGGGTCGAGACCAATCCCAAACGTCTGCAGCCTACCCTGTTGGCATCCTTGAGCAAGATACTCAACCCCCTACTTGCTTCTTAATCACATCTGAATTCACTTTGGACAGGTAGCTTTGGTAAAAGTTAATATATAGTAACACTAGCAAATCAAAGTAACACCACTGGTCTAATGTTGTCGACCTCCATGTATTAAGAGTACCGTGAATGAACATCAAACCTGTTGTGTTGCCAGGAAACCGCACCTTCAGCCAAAGACAGCCCCACCTCCTCGTCCCCCTCCTCCGGCCTCTCCTCGTCCGCCTCCTCGTCTTCCTCCGAGGACGACGACGATGAAGACGACCGCGCCAAGAAGGCCAAGCCGGGCCCCCGGCCCCTGCACCCGGGCCCCCAGAAGCGGCCGCAGATCCTCCTGGCCAAACCTGACCCTGTCCGGAAGAAGCGCGGGAGGAAGCCCCTGCACCCTGATCTCCGGGCTCTGCGGCAGGCCAAGGGCAGGCCGTCTCCCTCCCCCCCACCCGCCCCTCCTCCGCTGCCTCCCCCTGCGGCCACCGCTCCTCCACCGCGCCAGCAGCCGCAGGCCCTCAGGCCCCACCGGGACGGCCCTAGGGAGGAGTCCAGGTCAGGGGTGAAGAAGCCCCTCCAGCCGGCCAGCTTCACCTACACGGGGCTGAGCCGGGGGTCCCGGGAGGTGGCCCCCCCGGGCTCCCAGGGCCCCGCCGGCTCCTTCACCCAGTCGGCCTCCTCCAAGCCGGCCTCCCTCAACTCCATGTGGGCGAACCGCTCCCTTTCCAACTCCTCCACCTTCCACAGCAAAACCGCCGCCGCCTCCGCCCACGGCAAGAGCTCGTCGGACCTGAAGCGCTCCCTGTCGGACACGGGCAGCGGCCGGGGCGAGGGGCTCAAGACGTGCCCCCCGGCCCTGAAACATCAGGTAGGAGGCGCAGAGGTACCCGGCCTCCACGGGAGTTCCAAGCACTCGGGCGGCTTCGGGAGAACCCAGGGAGGCGTCGGGGGCTCCTCCTCTCAGCGCTGCCTCCTGGGCCAGAGGAGACAGGAGGGCGCAGCGGGCCAGCATCAGCACAACTCCTCGCCCTCCTCCGTCACCTCCAAGCTTACGGCCGCCTCCCCCGCTCCTCCCGCCTCCTCCCTCTCGGCGCGGGACAGAGTCACCCAGGCCCTCAGCCTGCGGGCGCTCAACCTGCAGAGCGTGGCCAAGCATGGCAACGGCCATCTCCACGGCAACAACAACAATAGCGGCGGCGCCGGAGGCCACGCCGCCTCCCGGTCGAGTCTGAGGACCAGCTCCGGCCCCGTCGGGAAGGGCGGCGAAAGAGCCAAAGAGTCGCGCACCTCCTCCTCTGTGCCGGCCTCGGGTCAGTTCTCCAGTCCGCCAGCAGGGGGAGCCGCCGCGGAGCAGGGCAGCCGTGTGAGGGGCAAAGAGGCGGGGTCGGGGGTCGGGTGGGACGCCAAGGGAGCAGGCAGTCACCCGGGGAGGTCCAACAGCCGGCTGGAGAAGGGGGGAGGCGGCGGCGCGGGAGCAGGGGGAAGCGGCGGGCGGCAGGAGGACAGGAAACACGGCGGCCAGAGCCAGACGCTGAAGGAGCTGAGCACGGGGGACTCGGACGAGAGCAGCAGCAGCAGCGGGGGCAGCGGCAGCGAGTCGGAGCACGGCGGCGGCGGCGGCGGCGGCGGCGGCGGCGGCGACGACGGCGGCGCCTTCCTGTATCCCGGCAACCGGCCCAGCCTCGGGGAGGTGGTGGCGTCGGCGGGGCTGGACGGCGAGACAGACTGGCGGCCCGCCCGGACCCTCCTGGAGCACGTGTTCGTCACGGACGTCACGGCCAACTTCATCACCGTCACTGTCAAGGAGTCGCCCACCAGCGTGGGCTTCTTCAACCCCAGGAAGCACTGAGGTTCCTCCGTCGCCGAGGGTAACGGCTTCGGTGACCCCGCCCCCACACACCGCACAGCATATCGTTCGGTACATCAGTGGTGCTTTGTTACCCCGCCCCCCTCCCCGCGTATACAAAGTTGTTTGGGTGCTTCGAGACATGTGCCATCTCTGAACCCCATGGGCAAGGACACCGATGAAGAGATTAAAAAATGGCTGCAGAGCGTTCGATCCGCCATTTTTCCATATGATGACGGTGTTTTGAGTGGTCGAACAGACTAAGGAGCGTGGCTTTAGCTGGGGGTGAGCATGAAAATGAAAAAGTGAAGTTGTACACACATACACACACACACACACACACACGCACCCACACTTATTCAGTTCTCATTGGACCAAAGGTGTCAAGAATGTGAATAGTTTAAGTTTCAATTTTTTTACTCACAGTATTCCTTGCACTACCACAGTGTAAATCTTAAGTTATGTTCTGATTTCTTTCATCTAAAAAAAACATTTTATTATGAATATTTTTACTCTTACAATTTTATACCATTGTAATACAATCGTACTCATTTTCAGTTATGATACTATCCTAGGGTTGAGATGTTAAATTGTTTAATTTATATTTGTAAATATGTTCTTTTTTTGTGTTATCTCGTCTATCTGGTGCTTTTATGGCTTATTAGCTTCAGATACTCGTAGCCTGTGTGCCTCCCTGCTATTTTGAAGGTATTTGGAATAAACTATGATTACTTATTTAATGTGGTTGTTGTTGCTAAATCGCCGACTGTCACTTTGGAGACTCAAGTCAAAAAGACCTCGGGCCATGAAGTACATCTTACAAATCTACCAGCTGGTGTCGCTGTCACATAATAAAATAAACAGCCACGTCCATATTCGATAATTGGACTTAGATGAGTAGAGCGTGTGTCGAGTGTCAAATGCCGTGCTTTTGATATTACGGCCTTTATATTATATTGATGAGAGAAATATGCAAATATTTAAAGAGCGGGTGGTAATGTGCAATTCTAAGCTTGGTTGGTACAGTCGAGTGGATTGAGTTTGCTCCAGGATTAAACACAGGCGGAGCAGGTGACGATGAATATATCAGGTACCAGGAAAATATAAGGTGGAAGGACTACACGCTTTCTGTTTGCTGAAAATTCTTAGCTTAGGCTCATACATTTTTCTTAATGTTTATCGTTATATAAGGTAGCTTATTTAGTTAAAAAATAAAATGCATTGTAATGACATGTTATACTTTTGACCAATATAGTCGGCGTGACAATCGAATGGTATCTGGCAAGGCGCGTCGCACGAAGGCAATATTCAAAGTAAAGTACACGTGAAAATGTACGTCCCATACAGACATTTAACGAAATATATAATAGGCCTATTGTACTGAATCTTGGCCTGTATAAAACGAACCACATGCCTCAAGACAAACCACCTGTAACAACACATAGACCTACCTACTCGTGAAATACTCAATACCCCCCCCCCCCCCCCCCCCCCCCACACACACACACACACACACACACACACAGCACACTAAACAAAGCAACACATTACGCAATGCCATACGGGTCGGGGGAACTCGCGGTTACGAGGTCGGCGTGGTTTAGAAACAGTGTGCGCCGCTGAGTGGTGTGCGACGTGCGTGCAGCCGTGTGTGTTTGCGTGTGACTGACAGCATCTATCATTCCACAAAGCTGCAGATTCAGTGATTTATGTTCATGGCTCGTTCGGAGAGGTGGAATTTTCCCAAAATAAGTTTGTGTAAACAGGGCCGCGACAGAGGGGGAGCT
>NC_136952.1:10438020-10448020 GCF_949987615.1 Pollachius pollachius
TGCTCCAGGTAAAGTGTCTCCCTGTAGCTCATACGATTTACACAAAACCAAATTCCTACTAAAAATAAAACCAGTGTACGAGCTCAGCAGCTGGGCCAACATCTATTCCACTAGACTGTACCTTCTGTGACACACACATGCACGCACACACTCTCAACACATACACACACAGACACATGCGCACACACACACACCACACCACACACACACACACACGCACACACACGCACAAGTCCCAGACACCGAACAGACTCCAAACCATACACTGCTTCGCTTCATGGAACTGCTCGATGAAAGCTTTTTTCTGGACATTTTTACTAATTCGATGCTCTGTATATTTTACTGTTAAAGTAGTTATTTTTTGGGGAGGGGGGCAGGTGAAGGAGATTAATTGAATTAGCTGTGCAACCGCCCGGCTCAGAGCCGCGTCTTGTTTTTCTACGCATGTCAGCGTGCTTAGCGTGCGTGTCGTTTAAGAGGTGTTGAAAGCGCGGACACACCTCTAAATAGCCCTCCAACCTCCCCCCCCACCCCCCCCGAGCACTCTTTCAACAAGGCCGTTTCCTGACGAAGGTAGCAACTAATGCCTCCCGCTTCGAGAACGTGGACAGAATCAAAAGAGGACGGTAATTGGGAGTGACTGAGAGCTTGGGCCCAGTCGTTGGCTCCAGGCATGATGGAAACTATGCTTGTTGTGACGAAACGCCGCAGCAGACTCCAACATCGACCCACGGCGCACGCGTTGGTCGCCACCTTGACGTCTCTCGTCAAGACCTGCTGTAGACCACATGAGCCTTAACAGGCTTATACCGGTTTGACATAAATTATAATTTGTCACACAAACCAGTACCTCATAAAGAAAAGTATAACTGCAACTGTTGGCCAGACTATAACACGAGTGGTGGACCAAAAGCTATGTATACATTTGGTATCTATCAATAGTAAGACAGCTGAACTAAATGTGTTTACAGTTACACAGTTACACCCACACATATTTAACCATAGACAATTCATTGTTCAGCAGCCAAAACATGATCTTAAAGATGAAAATTGGATGTGATTGTTGCTCCCTCATAGCTTTTTTATGTATAGACGGAGGCTGGACAGTGTAGCTTACCTTTTTTAAATCAAGCATGCATCTATGCAGTTGCACACTGTAAGTACACTTAATTAATGTTAGTGGACCGACAGCTAGCCTTCTCCCACTGCTACAGATACAGAAATAGATTACTCAACTGATCCCAGAGGCAAGCGTTTGAGCTGCTCAGATCAGAGAGGAAACATCAAAGTAAATCGAATAGAATAAACACAACTAGCAATACAAACACAATATACAGCATAAAGAGCCTACACTACAACTAAAGCATGCATTGGTGTTTCCCTTCCACCTGTTTGATGCCAGCTACGGCAGCAGGACAGCCATTGAGAGAGAGAGAGGAGAGAGAGACATAGACAGAGACAGAGAGAGGTAAAGAGGTAGCATAGCGAGGGTCTTTGGGCAGGGGGATTAATAGTTAATGACCTCCATTTTCAGATTCTTAGCTTTAAGCTGCACGGCGCCTGACATACATACTGGGCACACCGTCACATGTAGAAACATTCTTGTTTGCCCAAAGAGAGAGCAAGAGAGAGCAATGGAGAGAGAGAGAGAGAGAGAGAGAGAGAGAGAGAGAGAGAGAGAGAGAGAGAGAGGTGCGTATGAGAGACACTGCATGCACATATTCAGTTTGACTGGGCACAAATAGCTCTAGCTAACTAACTAAAGATGATGCATGCACACAAAACACACACACACACATACACATGCATACACTCTCACACACACACACGCACACACACACACATACACACACAAACACATACACACACACACACACACACACACACACACAGAGTCTCCGAGCACTCCATCATAGAGAGGTACAGGGCATCTCAAGGCTGAGAACGAGAGGTTTTAATTGGGCTCTTCAAAGCTTCCAGGATCTGCTCATCACTCTCCTTGTGTGCTCCACAGGCATGGCAGACATCTCATTGAAGTGAAACCTCCCAAGTTCTAGCCCTGTCCTTGAGTTTCAGGTCCAAAGTACATTAATGACGGTTTGGAGCCAAGATGGCCTCTCTTTTGGCTCTTCTGCACGATTAGGAAGATGTTGGCGACTGGCCTCACGAGGTAACGAAGCGCTGACACGCATGTTCAGCTGAGATGGAAGGTTGGAAGAGGCCGAAATATGCTTAATTGGGAGAGTTTATTAACCGCCATAAATAAAGATAACGAAGAGGAAGGACCCGCAGTCGACAAGCACAAGACTTAAATCACAAGCTCGTAAGACTAAAATAGACAAAAATACCAAAATATGATTGCTGCTTGGAATGAGGGTTATGAACCATGAAGATCACGTGGGAAGTTGGAGCAGAAATAAGTTGCAGTCACTTATTATAAAATGTTATTAGTATGAGTTCACTTCTTACAAGATAGATATTTCAGACTAGAACCCTTTTTTGTAACGAAGAATAGGGGATCAGGATATCAAGTGTTTTAGGGTGCTTGACTCCAATCTACTTGTGGATACCCTTTGGCAAGAAGCACAACTTGTACCTGCAGGAGAGGTGGAGAGGAGATTAGGAAGACAGAAGAGGAGAGAGGAGGAGCAGAGGGGTGGAGCGGAGAGGTGGAGGAGAGGTGAAGATGAGGAGGAGAGCGGTGGAGAGGAAAGGTGGAGGAGAGATGGAGAGAGATGAAGAAGAGGAGGAGATTGGTTGAGAGGAGTGGTGTAGAGGAGGAGGAGGAGGCAAGAAGGGGAGAGGGATGGAGAGGGGGTAGTGACAGTGCTGTGCTGTGGGTTGTGGGGCAGGCTGGGTGGTGGGTGTTCTTGGGTTTCAAACGGATTCTTATCAAACACACGGAGGACAGGTATGTGGGCTGAGGTCAAGCCTGGCTTTGATGTCGCTCGCTCGCTCTCCTGCGCTCTCTCTCTCCTCCTCTCTCTCGCTCTCTCTTTCTCTCTACTGAGGTGAAATCGTCCTCATGAAACCCTGTGTCTTCAAACAAGCAAACAGACTTATAAAGGAACAAATTGTCCCGAAACATTATAGTATAGTAAGAATGTAACCCTTTGTAGTGTAACCAAGGTGTGTGTGTGTGTGTGTGTGTGTGTGTGTGTGTGTGTGTGTTTGTGTTTTGTGATAGCGTAGGTGACAGTACACACCCATAGCGTAGTGTATCCTCGCTTACTGTAACCGCAGCATAGTGTAGCATTTATTATAAGGTAAATGCTATAATGTAAATGTACAGTACCAAAAAAGCAGAGATAAGATTTGACACATTTGGAATTGGATGTGGAATTCAACAACTCAGAGACCCCAAACAATAACACAATCAATTATAAAACACAGCCACACTTAAGTCGAGTTGCAGTCGAGTGTGTCTGAAACTAAACTCTCCAGCCCACAGTAGCAGAAACACAGCCCCTGGCTGTTAACCTCCAGCAGATAGCCTCTGGCTGCTAGCCTCTGGCCCTCAGCTCAACGAGACAGAGAGAGAGAGAGAGAGAGAGAGAGGGAGAGAGAGAGAGAGAGAGAGAGAGAGAGAGATAGGGAGAGAGAGAGAGAGAGGGTTGAGAGAGAGGGTTGAGAGAGAGGTTCGATCGATAGAGAGAGAGAGAGAGAGAGAGAGAGAGAGAGAGAGAGGGTCGATAGAGAGAGAGAGGGTCAAAAGAGAGAGAGAGAGAGAGAGAGAGAGAGAGAGAGAGAGAGAGAGAGAGAGAGGGTTGAGAGGGAGGGTCGAGAGAGAGAGAGAGAGAGAGAGAGAGAGAGAGAGAGAGAGAGAGAGAGAGAGAGAAAGAGGGGGCCTCAGGGGACCAAATAGGAGATGCTGCTGAAGCCATGTTCGGGGTCAAACTAGTGGGGTTTGTTTACAGGGAGAGAGACGTGCTCAGAGTCTCTGGTAGTTAACCCTTAGCCTCTGACAGACACACACACACATACACACACACAAACATGCACACACATATCCACACATATACACTGAGACACGGGCACACCGAAACACACACACACACACGCACACACAAGGAGACAAATACACACACACAGACAGACAGACACACACATACATACATGTAAACACACGAGACACATACACACACATATCCACACATATGCTGAGACATGGGCACACCGAAACACACACACGCGCACACAAGGAGACACACACACACACACACACACATGCTAATGTGTGTGTGTGTGTACAATACACGGACATGCTAATCAAGCCGATTGCCGTTGTGTGCCATATTTATATTAATCTCTGCTCTGCGGCAGTGCGAGAGAGAGAGAGAGTGAGAGAGAGAGTGAGAGAGTGAGAGAGAGAGAGAGAGAGCGAGAGAGAGAGAGAGAGAGAGAGAGAGAGAGAGAGAGAGAGAGAGAGAGAGAGAACATTGTGGGACCGGGGGAGAGAGAGGGGGCGAGTGACACACCTAATGGCTACACATTAAGCCCTTCCTGCAGGCAGCGTTTAGAATGTTCCACTCTCTATCAGATCTGGAACACGCAGCAGGAGAATTCTGTGTGTCTGTGCGTGTGTGAATGGTATGTGTATCTAGATTTTTGCATGCGCCTGTGTCTGTGTGTGTGTGTGTGTTTGTGTGCGAATGCTTGTGTATGCGCACGTGTGTGTCTTTGTCTGCGCACACGCGTGTGTGTCTGCGTCTGTGTGCATGTGTGTGTGTGTGTGTGTGACGTGTGTGTGATATGTATCTGTGTGGGTGCGTGCCTGCGCAGGTATGCATGAGGTATACAGAGGCAGGCTGGAGCTGAGGATCACCCACCCAGGTGAGGGTGGGTCGGGGCGGTCAGGCTGTGGGCGTGTGTGGGGGGGGGGTGTGGCAGCGGGCCCAGGGCGGGGCCGGTCATCACCTGACCAATGGGCTTCTGAATTGGAATGAAAAGGGACAGGTAATTATGAACAGAAGGTATGGCTCAATAAAGCAAAATACTAAATTGCATTATTATATTATTATTAAATTATATTATCAAACATAATTTGTTTTTATTTTTTGACTGGGAATTCGATTTTTTATAGAGGACCATAGAATAAAGATCTTGCATATGGAAAAATTGGACTGTATGCGTGGGGTCGTCCATTTAATAACCGTATAGAAACGCGAAGGCCCCGACACAATGACAATGATGTGTCCCCTCCTGCTCTCCCAACCTTGACTGTCCACCTGGAGGATGACCAGGTATTTGCTTTTAAACTTCAATGGCGAAAAATAGCGTGCTACCGTGATCCATAATCTTTAAACATGAGTGACGTGCTATGAGGATGGCTTTGGGTATGCTTGGGATTGGGAGTTATCGTAAGCACTGGGGACATAATAAATATGAAGGTGTATATAAAGCTATATATACAAAAGCAAACGAGGGCCGTGGTGGGTCATTTGAGTGGTTTTATTGTAAAGTCAAGACTACACTACATAAAGAATAAATACAGACACATCATCTTAGTCACATGGTTGGCCGTCCATTTCTCCCTCTGTGTGTGTGTGTGTATGTGTGTGTGTGTGTGTGTGTGTGTGTGTGTGTGTGTGTGTGTGCGTGCGTGCGTGCGTGCGTGTGTGTGGGGATATTTGCAATCAAAACGCCTCCAGAATATATGATTTTTGTCTATATTATTCGATATTACCTGGGCATTATAGCTTTATAGTATTGAAATATTTCAGCATTTTGTTGTGTATGAGCTTCCTCCGTTTTGCAATACATTTTATAAATTGCATCAAATGACATGTATAAATCAAGTTAATCTGGGGTAAAGACTACTCATTCTGCAGTGTGATTATTCTATTTCCTCTCAGAATGGAAAATAGCTCAGAGTCCTTCACAAAACAGCACTTCATTCCTCGCAAGGCGAAGTTCAGTATAAATATACAAAAACAACAAAACAACAAACAAGCGAGATACACTGAACAACAAATACAGTAGAAATGATTATATTAATAATACTGACCATTTATACAATTTTTTTTATCATAAAATAAAATGGTACAACATGTACATCAAATATACATTCTTACACTTTGGACAGTGCATATAAAAATAGCAATACAATACACTATGACTTCTAGAACTTTGAGAAAAAAAGAATTGTCCAAAAGTCAGTGTGTCAGTTCGGACAGGAGCATTTGCACTCCGATATGACGGGGTACTGCACGGGTATCCAGGCGCACTTCAGCACAACCTTTCTCTGCATGCACCGCCATCGTAAGATGGTAAAATGCGCCGATTTGGCAGGTTTGCAAACCATCCCTTCGGGCACCGAACAAGAGCGCTTATTGTAGCAGCTGCCCTCCTTCACGTAGCGCGGCCAGAAGCGGTGGCCCAGGTCGTGCCACGCGTAAACCACCGGGCAGGACGCGTAGGACCAGAGCCACAGTTGCAGCCTTCTCCGAAGCTTTTTGCTGGGCTTCTGTTTCTTCCCGTGCTGGATCTCGAACTCCATGGCCTTGATCTCCTTGGGCATCAGCCCGGTGGGCTTCTGCTGCAGCCGCGTCCCCTCCGAGTCGCTGGTGTCCTCGTTGCCCACGTATCGGTCCTCCGGCGGGGCGACGGACATGAAAAGGGGGTCGAAATGACTGCCCAGGATACTTCGCAGCTCCGTTTCGTTTAAATCTTTCTCCTTAGGGTCCAGCACAGGGTCCGGGTCCTCTTTGATCACCAGCAAGGGAAGCGTGTCGCTCGGAATTGGACGCAGGAGATAGTAGTGCTGGCACATGCCCTCCTCTATCCTGAACCCCAGCGAGAGTACCAGCATGTACACAGCCAAGAAACAGTACGAGTTATCCATCGCCTCGATGTCGGGTCCCAAGTGATGAAAGTAGGCCTACTGATATGGTTTCAGGTATCCTAGGTCCTTCTCGTTTTCGCCTCGGGTGTGGTGCTTAAAAGTATTTTTTAATTTGGAATCAAAATGTTAACAGAGAGCGCGCAAAGACGCACTCCAAAATCCTCGGTGCGCAAAAACGCAGTGATGCTCCGTATAAAAACTTCTCAGAAAGTTTCAAAACGCTGCTGGCGGATTACCATAGCAACGCTCAAGTGCGGGAGAGTCAAGTTGATCTTGAGGTTTTCACTTAGAGCAGAAATGTCCTTGCGTTTCTGTTTCCCAGTCCATGACCTGCCTCCCTTGAGAGAGAAAGTAGTCCTCCTCGGCGATGCACTCACAAACGCTCCAATCTTGCGGGACGTCGGCATCAAAGGTGGGATCTGACGGGGGGTGATCTTTCCTCCGGGACTCCTGCTGCGCGCGTCGCGGTCAGCGTCAAAGAGCGACGGGAGCGCAGCGACGTGTAATGGCTAGTTCCCGTCCTCATGTTTCCCTCACAGACCGCCACGGTGCGCTGCTGTCCGGGTCCCTCCCTCACGGCAAATTGGGGGCGCCTCTAAGCGGACCCAAATAATAATAAAAAAAAAATACACTGATGTAATTCCGGTGATTTCTCTCTCTCTCTCGCTCTCTCCCCCTTCTGACACATATGTCCTCACAGAAGCACGCACGCACGCACGACACACACACGCACGCGCACGCGCACGCACGCACACACGCACACACACACACACACACACACACACACACACACACACACACACACACACACACACACACACACCTTATATACTACTTAAATCCAGTCACAGGTAAGCCATCCTAAACACGGCGGCGCGGTCCGGACCGGTACTCGCAAAGTGCGCAGGGTATTGAAGTGCGCGTCATTTCCCGCCGCTGGCTAATTGGTGATCACTGATCAGTGATTGGATCACTGCGTCGTAAATCACGGCCGGGTTCTGGTTCAGCTGTGGAGGTGAGCGCCTCTCCTGCTCTCCGGGACAGACGCGCTGCCAGGGAGGTTTTTACGAGGGCGCCGATCCCCAACACGCCTGGGGCCAGAGTTATGTCTGTTGTATAACTCTCTCTCTGGCTAAGATGCTCTCCACGTTTGTTTATCCAGGAGGACCAGGAGGAGGGAGTGGGAGCAGAGGAAAAGTATGTCTCTATAATAACCAATATGAGCCGTCTTCAGCGCAATTGTTCTGCTGCATAATTTTCGAAAACACAGCGTGTTTTTTTTTTCCAAAGCCTGATTATCAGAACATTTTGTTTTAGTCGCTTGCAAAAAAGGGTAAACTAGTGAACGAGTAAACTAATATACTGGTGAAAAATGACAACAAATGAAAGGTGGATGCAGAGAATCGCAATCCAATCAGTCCCTTAAGCGGTGTGGGAGCTGCAGGCCCCACGGCGGCGCGCAGCACGCCACGAGGCAAACCATCGGAATGTTTGCGCATGTTGTAAAGCTTGAATTATGGGCCAGATAAAAAAACAACTCTTGTCTACGCCGTTAAATACTGCAAATGCCGTCCAGATAAAGGGCCAAGTGTACTCGACTCCACCGCATGAGGACAGGGACAAATAAGCCCTGGTTGCCGGGAACTTTTCTCCCTATTCCGTGCAAGCGTGCGCACCGAAGATCCCGGTCCGGATAAAACATTTAGCCACACACAGCCACGCAACACTCAATCTATGGGGTTACCTATGACCAGTAGGCTAATGGCTTGTATAAATTATATTCTGCACCTCCTTAAAGCAATTAATCAGACTCGTCATAGGCTGCAAGGCACAGGCCCGCTCGGTCAAAACAAGCCAGACTGTGTAGACCCATGTAGACCGATAGCATTCAGTATTGCGTGTTTCTTTTTAAAAACCAAAACATTTACTAATTCATACGGTCAGCTTCCAGGATGTTGCTTATCAACCTGGAGTGACTGGGCAGAGAGATTAAAGCCGCCCTGCGAGGAGTGCTGCATGGAGGAGCACTGCACTCACAATGTGGAGTTTAAAAGTGAACCAATTAAAAGTGAACGAGCGCCTCAGTCGCCGCGGCTACAGTTCCCTTTTGTGCTTAGCCTTTCTTTTTTTTCTCTCTCTCTCTCCCCGCTGCCATGGCCCCCTGCCCCTTCCTGTGGCCGTCGTGGTGGTGGTCCGGTGACACGCAGTATTGGGGTAATTTTCTGGGCTGGTGATGTGGCGGTGTGTGTGACGGGCGCCGCTAAACTATCTGTCCGCGGCGAGGAAGTGGAGGCAAGAGAGGAGATGCTCAGATAAGACTCGCTCTCACTCTCTCTTTTACTCCTTCCCAATGCTCTCTCTCTCTCTCTTTCTCTCTCTCTGGCTCCTTCTTCCCCCACTTTTCTGCCCTGCCGCTGTCATACTCACCTTCTCCCTTTCTCCCCCCCCCCCCCCCCCCCCCCCCCCCCCCCCCCCACAAACACACCACTCTGTCTCTCCTTCCCCCACCTCTCTCTCTCTCTCTCTCTCTCTCTCTCTCTCTCTCTCTAAAATACCCACTAGGGACACATGTTTGTGCCGTGACGGGCAACAGGGGTCATGCGGCCCCGGCTATCATGAAAGCCACAAAGGAGGCCCCGAGGGGCCCATGAGCGCCAGTCAGAATGGCTACAGGAGAGAGAGAGAGAGAGAGAGAGAGAGAGAGAGAGAGAGAGAGAGAGAGAGAGAGAGAGAAAGAGAGGGATGGAGAGGGAGAGAGAGGGCAAGAGAGTGAGAAGGAGAGGGAGAGAGAAAGAGAGAGAGGGCTAGGGAGAGAGAGACAGAGGAAATATAGTCTGCAGCGCTAAGCCCTACACACACGTTAGTATTTCTCTGTTATGCTCTGGTATTACTGGAAACCACATTTTATTTTCAACAGCTATTTAAATGTAAAAAGATAACAAAAGGACGTTGTTGCATAGGTTCACAACACATAGTTAAACATAGGGAATAATTATGGGGCTGGGGCGGAGAAGGGAGGGGGCATAACAAATGGCAACAGTGGCGAAGTGTTTGCACATTTGTAAGTGTGTGTTTGTGTGTGTCAGGAATGAGTGTGGATCCACGTGTGTGTGTGTGTGTGTGTGTGTGTGTGTGTGTGTGTGTGCCTGTTGAATG
>NC_136952.1:10453020-10480267 GCF_949987615.1 Pollachius pollachius
AAAAAAAATTTCATTGGTGATTAATCACCATTAGAATGGCAGGATTAAAGTCAAAACTTAAAAATGAACGACAAACTGCAGTGGATACAGATGGTGTTTGTGGCTCCCTCTCCCCGTCTCCTACACAAGGGGCGGAGATGCAAGGCGTATCTCCGCCCCTTTCAGTTTTTGGTTTCCGGCCGCTCTGTGCCATCTCCTCGCAGAAGTTCTGCTAGTAGAACTGCTGGAGCCAAGATTAGCCTAGCCCTGATCCAAACCTGATCAGAGGGGGGTAATTAAAAGATAATAACATTATCAAATGTTACACTATACTACATCACATTATATCTTTGTTAAGTAAAAATCTGGCTATACCGGCACTTTGTAAGTTTTCCCATTAGCAGCCTCTAGTGGCTTAAATTGTAACTACAGTTAACATAACGACAATAACTGTCGACAGTAACTATTCAAAAGTGGACTAGATTAAAACGATTTATAGTGGAAATATTCCCTGTATGATTGACTTGGATGGGGACGTTTTATTCCTCTTTACACTTCATAATAACTGCAACTTTGAACAGGAGCGTCGCTAGCAATTGAAAACATCCGGGGCTGTAGCCCAGAAGATAGAGTCCTTTTAAAACGGGGGTTTGGGGGTTTGTCCCCCGAGAAAATTTGAAAATCGGCTGATGAACATGCAATTGTAACGTAGTTTGAGAAGTAAAGGAAAGACCAATCGTCATGCCTGACTCACTTCAGGGCAGGCCTACTGAGTAGGTTAATGTTTATGTTAAGGATAGGTAAGTGCACCACATGCACCAGCAGCCAAAATGAGACATTAGAAAAGCCTGTAGCCAAATAAACACTGTCATGCGCCTACCCGATGTCAAGTGGTCCGGGTAAACAGAAATATCGACGTGATGGGCTATGCATAGAGAATCAAACTTGCAACATTTTGCAACAAATGATTCTAAATCTGCCCATAAATGTACACATTTTGCGGTTTTCACTGGCTACAATATTGCATCTGTCAGTTGTCAAATTTGCTGAACAAAATGTTTAACTTCAATAATTGTTCGTAGTCAATTTATATAGTCCATTTATTTAAGCTCTCAACAGCATATACAGCTTCGCCACATCGGCGGGAAAACCCGGCACACGCAAAGTACATCCATGGAATCAGCCGTTCAAAGCCAGTCTGCGTGAACTGATGACAACTGGATGGCAGGGGATGCGGACAAGGAATACACCGCAGGGGGGGACATGAGAGCCCCAGCTCGCGGCATACTAGTAGCGTGCTTAAAGCGTGGAACAAGCTGGATACGGAGCAGGTGAAAAACTCCTTAAAAGTGTGTGCGTGTGCGTGTGCGTGCGTGTGTGTGTGCATGCGTGCAGGCGTTATTCGATTGCCTGGTAAACATGTACGGTAATATGCATACCGTTTTGAATAATACATTTGATAGTATTTCCCATCGTTGCTGAGCAAGAGTTTTGTTTGAAAGTTCAGTGATAGAAACAAATAAACGCCTGGGCTATTGAAGTTTTACGGTACCACTGTCATGCACCTACACACGTGGACAAAATTGTTGGTACCCCTCTGTTAATGAAAGAAAAACCCACAATGGTCACTGAAATAACTTAAAACTGACAAAAGTAATAATAAATAAAAATGTACTGAAAATTAATGAAAATCAGACATTGCTTTTGAATTGTGGTTCAACAGAATCATTTTAAAAAACAGACTAATTAAACAGGCCTGGACAAAAATGATGGTACCCTTAACTTAATATTTTGTTGCACAACCTTTTGAGGCAATCACTGCAATCAAACGATTTTTGTAGCTGTCAATGAGACTTTTGCACCTGTCAACAGGTATTTTGGCCCACTCTTCATTAGCAAACTGCTCCAGTTGTCTCAGGTTTGAAGGGTGCCTTCTCCAGATGGCATGTTTCAGCTCCTTCCACAGATGTTCAATAGGATTTTCGATCAGGGCTCATAGAAGGCCATTTCAGAATAGTCCAATGTCTTGCTCTTAGCCATTATTGAGTGTTTTTAGCTGTGTGTTTTGGGTCATTATCTTGTTGGAGGACCCATGACCTGCGACTGAGACCAAGCTTTCTGACACTAGGCAGCATATTTCTCCCCAGTATGCCTTGATAGTCTTGAGATTTCATTGTACCCTGCACAGATTCAAGACACCCTGTGCCAGATGCAGCAAAGCAACCCCAGAACATAACTGAGCCTCCTCCATGTT
Source organism: Pollachius pollachius (assembly GCF_949987615.1). Taxonomy (NCBI): domain Eukaryota; kingdom Metazoa; phylum Chordata; class Actinopteri; order Gadiformes; family Gadidae; genus Pollachius; species Pollachius pollachius. Next base: position 10,455,254 of record NC_136952.1, read on the forward strand.
TCACAGTAGGGACAGTGTTCTTTTCTTGGTATGCTTCAGTTTTGCGTCTGTGAACATAGAGCTGATGTGCCTTGCCAAAAAGCTCCAGTTTTGTCTCATCTGTCCATAGGACTTCTCCCAGAAGCTTTGTGGCTTGTCAATATGCATTTTGGCACATTCCAGTCTCGCTTTTTTATGATTTGCTTTCAACAGTGGTGTCCTCCTTGGTCGTCTCCCACGAAGTACACTTTGGCTCAAACAACGACGGATGGTGCGATCTGACACTGATGTACCTTGACCTTGGAGTTCACCTTTAATTTCTTTGGAGGTTGTTCTGGGCTCTTTGGTTACCATTCTTATTATCCGTCTCTTCATTTTGTCATCAATTTTCCTCCTGCGGCCACGTCCAGGGAGGTTGGCTACAGTCCCATGGACCTTAAACTTTTGAATAATATGTGCAACTGTAGTCACAGGAACATCAAGCTGCTTGGAGATGGTCTTATAGCCTTTATCTTTTACATGCTTGTCTATAATTTTCTTTCTAATCTCCTGAGACAACTCTCGCCTTCGCTTCCTGTGGTCCATGTTCAGTGTGGTACACACCATGTCACCAAACAGCACAGTGACTACTTTTCACCCTTTAAATAGGCAGACTGACTGATTACAAGTTTGAAGACACCTGTGATGCTAATTAGAGGACACACCTTAGTTTAACATTTCCCTATGGTCAAATTGTTTTCAATCTTTTCTAGGGGTACCATCATTTTTGTCCAGGCCTGTTTCATTAGTTTGTTTTTTTAAATGATTCTGTTGAACCACAATTCAAAAGCAATGTCTGATTTTCATTGGTTAATTTTCAGTAAATTTTTATGTATTATAACTTTTGTCAGTTTCAAGTTATTTCAGTGACCATTGTGGGTTTTTCTTTCATAAACAGAGGGGTACCAACAATTTTGTCCACGTGTGTATACCCGATGTCAAGTGGACCGGGTTGAATTCACTGCGGGTCTCTCTTCTTATATCCATCTTACCAAAGATATTTTATTACTGTCCATCTCAACACTGATCTCACTAAGTCTACGTTTACATAATGACGGTCTGAACAGAAGACGCAAAAGTGGCGTCGCGTCTTCACTTTTTATTCCACGTTTAGACGAGCGTTTTCGGGAGGAAATCTGCATGCATACGGTGACGCTAAAGTGTGTGGAATTCGATTGGGTATGCATGTCAGGCGGCTAGGTGGTGCTGTGATACACTATCACACAACACCACCATGTCTGAGCGCATGTGTAGAATCTTCCTTCTTCTTTTATCTGCGCCGCGAAAACCAAAACATAATTACAGATCCTTCTCTGTTCAGTAATACTATCTGTACATATCCTGTACATTTCGTGGAAAGACTCCTGTAAGTTTATTAAAGCTGCCAGGGCAGCTTGACGGTCCGACGCATGGAAATAATACAACATGTTTGTTTATTTCCCTGTACTGGCGCTGTATGTGACGTAAACGCGTACGCAACGTGAGCAGATCTGAGCAGAGTTTTGCGTCTTGGCAGTGTAGACGTAAACGCTACGGCGGAGCGTATTCAAGTTTTCCACTCTGGAGGGTGGGTTCAGATTTTTGCGTTTTTAAGCACCAAAAACGCTGTCACCGTCTAAACGAAAGGCACTTCCGATAAAATATTTTGTCGTTTTTACCCGAAAGCGTCCTTTTGTAAACGGGGCCTAAATCTTCCCATATATGGACACGTCAGAATTTTGTGGTTTTCACTCGCTACAATGTTGCATCTGTGGCTGCTGATAATGCAACCACAAAGAAGTAAACTACCAGGCTATTTTCATCATGTTTTTTTTTTGACGGCACAGCGATCCGGGGCTATTCCCTAAAGATCCAGGGCTATAGCCTCGAATGCCCAGGTCTAACGACGCGCCTGACTTTGAAGCATTAATAAAGGCGTAGTTAATGGTGAATTCATCATTTATAAAGCATTGTTCCAACATTCATACCTTGAGAAAGCAATTCATAATCTATTATTAATTATCAATAAGATAAAGAAATAACAGTTCATAAGATCATTTATAACTTTTGAGTTCTATTTTACAATGTGTTAATGCTTTGTAAATATTTCATAATCCTTCAAATCATGATTAGTTCAGGTAGTTAGAAAGCAAGTATTTTGTGTGAGCTCATCTAAAGTGAGGACTGTCTATGCCTAACTAGTTGTTACTACTCATAATTTGGTACTGCCTGACTGGTATGTATGCATGTCATTTATAATGCATTGTAAAGCCTAGAGCTCCCACAAAAGTCTTCACTAATGCTTTCTAACTATCTTAAAGGGGAGCTGTGTAGGTTAATGGCATCTAGCTCTGATGTTGCCTGTCCCTTCCAACGATGATGGGGAGCTGAAGTCACCTGTACTGGACTGTAAAGTGCCAGTATGTACTTCCAAAATGATATAATCACAAATGAGTAATTGTCTATGACAGAATCAAGTAGCAAAGTGTCAAGTAATGAGGATCGTTGATATATTCATTAATGGCATATATAGTTACGTCTGTAAAACTATATAATAATAGCATACAAGTAAAACAGCGGTGCTGAAAAACGTTAGAAGAGTTAGTCTGTTCTGGGCTACTGTAGAAACATGGTAGTGCAAAATGGCGGGCTCCGTGGAAAAGGACAAGTGCTCCTTCTTATCTAACGAAACCACAATTGTTATTTTCATGGGAATAAAGACTTTGAATATGAATGTGATAGTCCCTTTCGGATACTACACTCACTAAATTCTACACACTGGCCCTTTTATCAATCCAGCCATAACATGTTATTTAAAAATGCTTTGCAACAACCATGCTAACTTCAAGTGATATTTCAAAAGAACCTTGAGTAGCACTTAACAGGAAAAAATACACCTAAAATATGTCCCAACTTTCCAGATTCTCTCTGCAAGAAGAACACATGGAACAAAGATATTTGTGTACAACTTCCACATGGGGCAACATTTATTTCCATTTCTGAAATAAATCCATTCATGTGAGGCTGAGACTATAAAAAATAAAACACAGGGAAAACCACGTACGCACTTCATCCAAAATCAAAACCGCCAAAAAAATATTTTCTTTACAGCAAATAAGTTAAAAGCACAACTTGAAGCAAATATTTTAGGGTACAACGGCACTGAGGATAGATATGTGATTGTGGTGGAGAGATAGAGGATATGAGGTTCTTCTCAGTTTTTGGCTGTTTGTATGTGCAAAGGGTGATCATGTAAAAATAAGGATAGTATTGGTATAGCTTGAGTGAATCGTCACACTACAACAACAACAACAACAACGTATGCAACGAGATATGAGCAACATGAACGGTTGCTTAAAATGACCACCATCCCTAAGCATTGTCTTGCATAAAGGCGCAACATACTTAAGGTTGACTTAAGATCCAAGTTTGTTAGGCATTTTAAGATAATTCATATTAGTGTTAGTTAAATAAAGTTGTCTCTTTTTTCTAAATTTTATGTAAGGTGTCTTGGAATGATAACCTTTATTGTACAGACATAAGGAGTACTTATAAATTTGATAGGATTAAGTCATGATCACCTGAATGATGGAGGACAGTGAAGTCCGACATTTAATATCAAATATAGAATAAAATAAATTGAATTTTCCTGAATGCCATTAAAAAATGTGATCGCTATTATCTTTTTACTACTGAAACAGCTTAACCTGATAGGAGCCCCATATGATCTGGAACCCAAAATATGTTTGGTCAGACGTGAATAATGTAAGCTGCCCCATTAGTAATGCCCCATTGCATCCAACAACAACAACACAATGCAAGTTAGCCTTCATTCCGTATTGGCTAACTATGTGCAAATATTTAAGACAGCAACATTAAAAACACAATTCAGTTGTGCATCAGTTGAAGAGTGTGCATGTTTGACAAGCTCTCAAACCCTTACGGAGTACTGGGTGCTGGGGTGGGCGTCTCTCTTGCTGTTTTTTTTCTAAATACCCCCCAAAATGTAAAGGTCACGTTTGTTGTTTGTGGTGCAGTCTGCCATGCGAACACAGCCAGGTTGAATCAAAGCCCCTTTGATACAACTGTACAAAATAAACAAGAAAAAACCCAATGAATCAAACAGTCCAACATAATTAAACCCGGCACACCCACAGACGCACACACACTCGCTCTCACACACACACACACACACACACACAAACAACAAAAACACGTTAAAAATTTGCCAACACACAAGTCCATAAGGCAAAGTGCAGACAGTTTTTTTTTCTCTTTTCTTTTTGTGAAACGGTAACCACGGAAATGGACTCCGAGCATCTCCTTGATGTCGTCATGCGAGGACGAGGAGGCACAAGCGGACACTAAGCTTTTAAGTCCCAAGACACACACGGGTAACACAGGTAATCCACAAACCCAGTGAACATCATGCCTACTGAACACGCAACACGACCTCCACCTCGGGATGCTGACGGGACCATGAAAAATAGCAACATCTGGGAAAACGCGATAAAAAAATACTTTAATATAAACAGGGCGGACGGCATGGGGGAGGAGGCATCTCTAATAAATGCAAATCTTTATGGGGTTAGGGGATTAAATATATGTTTTTTAGTGTAATAGTGCTGTGTTCATATCCTTTAGAGGTGACTCGGCTGGCTCCTCTCTTCTGGAAGAGGGGCGAGGGAGTAAGGAATATACTGGATATTTATTTTAATACAATTGTGCCATAAAAATATAGTGTCGGACATCGAAAGAAAATACGAGTAGATCAGAGCAGCAGCAGAAGCAACACCAAAAGATATCGATAACACATCCAAGCAGAGAGAGAGAGAGAGACAGAGACAGATGGAGAGAGAGACGGAGAGACAGAGTGAGAGAGGGAGAGAGACAGAGAGACAGAAGGAGAGAGAGAGATCATGATTTGATGCGACAATATCCACAGAAAACGACAAAATGAAATGTAGGAAATACATTCACGTCACTGGAGCGAGCGTTGGGATCAGACTGCATGCTCTGATAATAGTGATGGGGTGAGGGGGGATTCCTCTGTAGAAAACGTGTTTACGGAATACTTTACAACCGAATTAAAACAAAACTAAACAAAATGTAAAATGCCATGAAAACCAGTCTTAATCTCCTTCAGCTCCTTATACGTATATCTATATAGATATCTACCTATTTGTAGTAAATCTTTTTTTGGTGGATGTACAGAGTCTTGTGCAAGTTCCTGGTTGGAGAAGCAGTGCTTGTTTTTTCCTTCATCATTGCATTGAAGAATCGTTTCTTGTATTATTATCAACGTTAACAGTCGTGCCATGGGAGTCTTGAGACCGACAGGGAGTTGAACCTGCAACTTCAGTTTGTATCTTTGTTGAGAGTGTGAGCACCCCCTCTGCGAGAGGTCTGCAGTGGTCCCACCTGGAGCTCATGCTGGGGGTTTGATGCAGGGCAGACACATTGCAGAGGTGGCTGTGTGGATGAGTCTAATGTGGTACGCCCCCGTCCGACCTTTGACCCTTAAAGCGTGCTGCTCAGAATCTCTGAGAGCTGCTCATTGCTCTGGTCGTCTGAGTCCTGGTCGCCGCCGCCGTTGCCTTCCGCTTCCGCCTCGTCCGGCCCCTCCCCTTCGCCTCCAGACTCCGCCTCCTCCAGCACCACCACCGACACGCCCGCGCCCCTCCCCTTCACCTCCATCCTCCCCTGTTCCGCCTCCTGCTCCTCCCCCTGCTCCTCCTCCTCCTCCTCCTCCTCCTCCGGCTCTCCGTCCCTCTCCTCCCTCCACCGCTGGCACTCGTGCCCCGGGGACGCCTCCTTGCAGGGCTCCACGAAGATGCGGCGCACGTGGGGCCGCGGGTCCCTGTGGCGGCCCCGCCGGCTCTCCAGCAGCAGGCAGGACGACTGGCTGACGAAGGTGGGCCCCTGAGGGGACGGCAGCTCCCCGGGGCCGGGGAGGTCCGGGTTCCTCTGCCTGGTGTACACGCCCTCCGACAGGGAACCCGTGTGGCCCTCTCCGCCGCCGTGGCCCCTGAGCCAGCGCTGGGGCCCGCTGAAGTACTGGCCCCTGTGGCTCCGGGAGAGCAGCTTGCGCTTGCTGGGGGGGTTGGCCAGGGCGCGGAGGGGCGTGGCGGGGGGCCGGGGGTCCGGGTCGCTGGGGGACAGGGAGAGGGTCTCCAGGGTCTTCGCGGCGGCGTCCACCGGGGAGGGGGAGAGGGGGAGAGACAGGGGCATGTCTTTGGAGAATCTGGGGGAGAGGGGGAAGGAGGGTGAGATAGGGCAGGTTTTGGAGAGCGAGGGGGAGCGGCGCCCGGTGCAGGGAGAGAGGGCGAGGTCCTTGGAGAGGGAGGACGAGTGGGGGAGGAGACAGGGGGAGAGAGGAGCGCCGAAGAACGGAGAGAGGGGGCCCACGCTGTCGGGCAGCGGGGGGAAAGGAAAGTCTTTGGGGGAGCAAACACTGTACCTACGAGGAGACAGACACTAGTTCATTAGTTTCATTAGAACACGTCATTTAGGGAGGACTTGGAAAAGGGAAACAAGAAGAAGCCATTTTGAATGTCAATCAAGCACACAGTTTACTGCGGGTCCATTGGGTCGCGCTGAGTCACTTCAGCCAAAGGAGAAACCGTTGGAACTCGGGGTACTCATGAACTCCAGTCAAAGTTCTTCCTATTCTCATGCTGAACCTTTGCTTTATTGTAAGAATCTCACCGTGCACAACTATCATACACTGCATTCCACGATATACTGCACACTTTGCACAGATTGCTTGAGATATTTTTTTTTTTTGACCAATCAGATCACCCGATTTTTTTTTCTTTTCAGAGCGATATGATTGGTTGAAAACTACATATTTTGTGTTAACATTAAACATATATTAACTGTATCAATCGGATTGAAACATATCTCATTGAATCGCACCGAATCGTTAGAACATTGACTCGAATCGCATCAAATCGTTCCATATTAAAATGTATCGTCCCTGAATCGTATCGTAGCGCATGTATTTAGTTACGTATCGGATAGTCCTATAAAGGAGAGATGCACACCCCCTATTAAATATGGGACCAAATACTATCTAAATTCAACTTTGGTTAATTGGCCGAGAAATGTTATTGTATGTCTTGCCCACTCATGAACAATACATAACTACCTCTCCCTCCCTCCCTCGGTCTCTCCCTCCCCCCCACTTACCCCTCCTCTCTCACTCTCTCACTCCTTCCCTCCTTCCCTCCTTCACGCTCTCTCCCTCTCCCTCCCTCTCCTCTCCCTCCCTCCTCCCCTCTCTCTCCTCTCTCATTCCCTCCCTCCCCCTATCTTCCCCAGTCTCCCCCATCCTCTCCCTCCTTCCCCCCTCCTCCCCCCCTCCCCTCCCCCCTCTCTCATTCCCTCCCTCCCCCTATCTTCCCCAGTCTCCCCCATCCTCTCCCTCCTTCCCCCCTCCTCCCTCCCTCCCCTCCCCCCTCTCTCATTCCCTCCCTCCCCCCATCCTCTCCGCCTCCCCCTATCTTCCCCAGTCTCCCCCATCCTCCCCCCCAGTCTCCCCGGTCTACCTGATCTCGTGGATCTGGAGCACGTCGGGGGCGCTGCCCCCCAGTGAGTGCAGGGCCTGGGTGGACAGGTCCTGGGCCGAGGAGTACAGCAGGTCCATGTCCCGGGGGCTCAGGGCGTCGCTCGAGTCGTAGTCGCTGTCGGTGGGCAGGAACACCTCAGAGGAGCCGTCCTCGTCAGAGCCCAGCGCCGTGTCTGGGGCGGGACGGACACACACACACACATACACACACACACACACGTTAATACACACAGCCACAGCGACATACACACACAACCACACACACACACACACACACAGGCACAGAGACGCATATACAGGCAAACACATACACTCACAGGCAGACATACACACACACACACACACACACACACACACAAAGAACACACACACACACGGATGCACACATACACATGTACAAGCACACACAACCACACACACACAGTGGAAATATTTAAAATGGAAAGATAGTATCAAAAACATACATAGAAGCCAAATGTGAATGAGTTTAATATTTGGCTCAAGGTGCTTAAGGAATCTAATAGTCTCGGTCTGTATAAGTACACATATGTGCACTTTCATGTCAATAAATGTAAAGAAATTACTGCCAGCAAGGTATTTTTGATTTTTTTTTTGAAAGCTACTTCAAGTTATTTACTTTTTTACCAAGTTATTTACTGCAACTACTGCTCTATAAATAAAAAGCACCACAAAAATATTTATACTGCTGTTTGCTCTTCTCATTCCTCCCTTTCCTTGTATCGTAATGTGCATATTTCAATACTAGGTGTGGCTTGTAGCTGGAGCGCGTATTACTTTCTTACTTGAGCACATAAGCTAGCGATGGTTTTGCTCTCTTGTTTCAATAAATAACATAAAACAGACTACAAATCGGTTCAAACCATTTGCTGTACGAACATACTACAAATGACAAACCTAAACCCTAAACAAGACCAAGACATGCAAAAACATCCTACGAATGATCCTAAACGCTAACCCTGAACAATAACAGGAGCTAAAAAAACATTGGTGCAAGCTTTCTCTACGAACATTCTACGATTAAACAAATATCGGAGAATACATCGGAAAAAAATATTTGAGAGGGTGAAACCCACCGTTGGCGGCGGTACGCCGGCGGAGTTCGGGCGAGGGCGACGGGGTGGGCAGGTAGTCCATGGTGGAGGAGGTGGAGTCCGTCTTGGGGTCCTGAGGGTCGCTCTCCGTCCGGGTGGCACTCACCAGGCACGTGATGGGCACGCCGCCGCGCGGGTGCTTGTAGCGAGCGTACTGCAGCGCATCCGTGATCCACCGCAGGTCCCGCCACATCTCGTCCAGTTGCTGTGGTTACCGCAACGGCAACGGGGGAGCAAGAAAACGCAAAACATCAACGATGTAAAGTAAAGGATGTAACAAACGGTCAACGAAATCGTAAATATTGCAATGTCAAGTAAAGCATATAGTGTTAATCAAACGATGTAGAGGAAATTGAATAATGTAGCAGACGACAAACAATGGCATTTTAAGTAAAGGCTGTAACGTAAATTGAACAATGCGACACAAAGTTAACTATGCAACGTAAAGTTAAGGATGTGACGCATATATATATATTTTTAAAGTCAGCAATGTAACGCTAAGTAAACAATGTGAAGATTTTCGCATGGCATTGTGTATTGGGGTTAGGGGTTTCGACTTGACTCTCAGCCAAAAGGCACTGGGTTTGATCTCCAATGGCAGTACTGTACCTGTAGGCATCTTTGGGGGGAATGCTCACCACAAACATATTGGATTCAAATAACCGGCTTTGTCTAACAAGTAGGTAAGAAAAAATATTTTGTGTAACAATTCAAAACACAGAAATGCAACTAATTATTTCCGAAAGAATAAGCGATAACTGTTTTGTGTTTTAAATCTATAATGAACAACAAACCATTAGCTATTTTTGTCAAAATGAGAAACACAAGCCTTTTTCAGTTGGACGGAGAACTGGTTTCCTTTACAGATACAGTAAATTGTTATCTATTAATATGAAAAACCTGGCCTGGAGAAAAGCCTCAGCAGCAACACTATGCAAACTCACAGACTATTAAAGTGTTTTATGCTACTCCACACAAGTCATTACCTTGAGTCCTTCCAGGAGCCGTCCACTGTTTAGTGCATTGTTTACTCATTAAAACCTGCGCCCAGTTATGACTCTTAAACTTAAACAAACCATTCCAGCAGAACAGAGCTTATTTTACTTCCCTATATTATTCTGCAGAAAACAAAGGGTACCATTAAAACGTACCCATCAGGGGAGGACGAAATCGTTATTTTTTTGTTAATCAACTAATCATTATAATAAAGATATATATGCTTTTTTAGAGGTTCCAAAGGCGTTCTCTGTTTCACATCAGTTCTGGTCTTTCTGCTTGTCAAGCAAAGTAAGCCATTTCAGACTTTTTAAGCCCCTTTCCTGACAGCTATGCCATTATGGACTAAATAATGAATGGATGTATCCTTAATAAATATATATGCATCTGAATTCCCCCCAAGGCGGCGGCTACCAAATGGCATTTCTATTAGAACAAAGTGTGATGGCCAGGCAGACTATATTCAAAGAGCATACATTACCAGAGACCCTTCAGGGAAATGAATCTCCGCTCAGTAAAGAACTAAATGTCAAGGGACTAACAGAAGGCTGGGGATTGATCTTAATAACCTGGTCCAACACCTGACTCACTCTTATAAAAAACGCTATCAAGTCATTATCTGAATCATTTCCTTCCACCACGGGCTCACACTCTGTGAGGCCGGCGCCAGGGGAGAGATTGAAAGAAGGTCTTGCATGAATAATACATGGGGCCAGGCAGACATTGACCACACCTTCCTTAACCTCGTTGGGCTGTCACAGAGCGGGCGTTTCAGACGAATCTGTGGGGATGAGTGGAGGTTTTTATTCTGAACCATAGTGAACCTGAATGAGGCAGACTGGGAGGGGAAGGCTTTTATAATAGTCTTGGTGGGAGAGTGTGTTACGTCAATTAGTGTGTATTAGTAAGAGCAACTAGAGAAGAAGAAATTACCCCTTTGTGTAACCACAGCACTATTGCAAGGTATTAAGGAATATGGATGCAAAAGTAGTGTAATCAAGAATGTGTTATTAAAATGGAATACACAAAAAGTAACATATTCTAACAAAGATCCAGTTATGCTAATGGGTAACATTGAAAGCCATGCTCTCACTGTGCCTTTCCCAAAGTAAGATGAATACTTTGCAGCCTATCGCTACACAGACTACATCCGAAAAAAGGAGAGGATTCTTCACTTTGTTTTACTCTCTCTCTGGCATGTGTGTTTGTGTGTGTGCTTTTGCATGTGTGTGTGTGTGTGTGCTATTGTGTGTGTGTGTGTGTGTGTGTGTGTGTGTGTGTGTGTATCAAGTGAGTGCATGTCTTTGAAGAGAATGAAGCATGACAAAATGTTAAGGAGCTATTAGATGTCTGTCTGGAGGAGCCAAGAGAAAGAGAGAGAAAGCTTACTGCCAGACACACACACACACACACACACACACACACACACACATACACACACTAAAGCAGGGAGATGACTTGGCTGGAAGGAATGCCGGGGCTCTGATGGCAGACAGAGAGAGAGAGAGAGAGAGACAGAGAGAGGGATACAGAGAAAGTGCGAGAGGGGGGAGGGAGAGAGGGAGAAAGAGAAAGCAAGAGAGAGAGGGCGGGGAGAGAACGAGGGACAGAGATAGAGACAGAGAGAGAAAGACAGGGGCGTAGGGGGGGCGAGAGAGAGACAACGACAGAGAGAAAGATAGACAGGGTGAGAGGGATCGGGAAAGAGAAATACAAAGAGAGAGAGAAATACAAAGAGAGAGAGAGAAAGAGAGAGAAAGATAGACAGGGAGAGAGAGGGAGAGTGAGAGAGGGGGAGAGAGAGAGAGGGGGAGAGAGAGAAGGAGGGGGGGAGAAGGAGAGACAGGAGGGAAAAAGAGTGGGAGAGAGAGAATCACACAGGAAAGAAAGTGAGTTTCCGGCAGAGGGAATAACTCAAATCCAACCAATGTCCTTTTTGGCCAAAAGAGAGAATTTCTTCTCCTCACAATTTATGAATCCCTACTTCAGGCCTGATTTATTCTAGTCTTGTTTAACTAATACCACGCTACTGAAGCTCATCCCCCAAGAGTGCATATCACATAAATCAACGTTCAATGACAAAAGGTTACATATATCTATTAAAAAAAATGCCTTTCAACTCATCCTCACCCAGTTCTGTGTCAATCTATTTAACAAAATAGATGGAAAATACAAAAATACGTTTAGCAGGAATTCCATCCACAGCGACTTACAGTAAATCCAAAACATGTCATTAGGCAGACTTAGGGGGGAGGTATCTTGCTCATGGATTCGTTGGACTGTAAATACACGTCTTGAACCTAGAACCTTCTGGCTGGGAGTAAAACACATGTCAACAATGAGCAGCGTCACCCCACATAAGCGGTTATATATAGGTTATGATCCTCTATAGAACATGTTCACCGAGGTGTCGAGGTTATACCAAAGGTATAGCTCATAACAATAATCATAACAAGCTAGTAGACTAAACTGGTCTACCTCCCATCCCTGGTATGTGAAGGTAGCAGACGTATAATTAGTGTATGAGCGATGCCTGGGCTAGTCTTACGATTGACACCTCTGTGAAAAGTTTTAATTGGCAGCATGTCAATAGACAGAGTGATTCGTCCAATCGTCAAGTGGCTACGTCAAGTGGCTGAATCACGATTAATTTGGTAAATATTGAAATCACGATCATTCAAACGATTATTTTTGAGTTTGAAAACTTGATGCATTTATTCAGCATTTCTCTTCAAAGAAACACTTTGTAAATTCCCCTTAAAAAAAATACACAAAATGTTCAAATCCAAAATAATGAACATAAATTTATCAAGCTGTTCTATTTCTATAAAACTTTAAGGAAAAAAACAAATATACAAAAAAATTAAAAAGATTAAAATAAAAATATGGTTTCAACTTTATAATATTAGTTTTGAGATCGCAATCAAAATTTGATTATTCCGACAGCCCTAGTGTGTAGTAAAGGCAAGGTTTCCATCGAAAACTAGGGTGAAAGGGTAAAAGACATCGCTACCACCACCAACCCCACCACCACCTCCAACCCCACCACCACCACCCCTACCACTGCAGTCAGTAGATTGCGTTGGAGGACACGCACCCCTACCCTTCTGACGGGAAGCTTGCGCACGGCTGATTCGTTTACACGGGGCGATGGCTTTTGAGAATGCTCGGTGTACCGTCCAACTGCCAGTCTCACACGTCACATGACTGACGTCAGGGAATTTCCTATTGCTTTTGGTCCGAATTTTAAAGGGGTTTCCCAGCACAGTGATTCAAGACAAAGTGATTCACTGATTTGAAAGCAAAACAGGGACTGCCCAGGACGTCGGTGTTGCAAGCCCCTGTGCGTATGTGTGTGATGCATTGTTGGTAATGATGTGTGTGTGCGTGTATGATGTTCTGTTTGTAATGATGAGTGTGTGTGTATCGCTGTTTGTGTAATGTTGTGTGTGTGTGTTTGTGTGTAAGTAATGATGCGAGTGTGCGTGTGTCTGTGCAGGCATGCTTGGGTGTTTGTAATGAAGTGTGTGTGTGTGTTGTAGTGTGGGTCATTATCTAATAGGTGACGAAGGGACAGCATAACTTTAGGAGACAGGGCCAGACAGGGCCTGCCTGCCTGCCTCCCTGCCTCTCTCTCTCTCTCTCTCTCTCTCTCTCTCTCTCTCTCTCTCTCTCTCTCTCTCTCTCTCTCTCTCTCTCTCTCTCTCTCTCTCTCTCTCTCTCTCTCTCTCTCTCTCTCTCTCTCTCTCTCTCTCTCTCTCTCTCTCTCTCTCTCTCTCTCTCTCTCTCTCTCTCTCTCTCTCTCTGCACCAGAGGAAGAGGTGAGTAGCAGGTGACCTTGTGCATTCATAAAGAGGAGGGACATCATCCTACTGTTCTTTCCCTACCATGTAGGCAACAGTTACGTTTGTGTGTGTGTGTGTGTGTGTGTGTGTGTGTGTGTGTGTGTGTGGATGCGAGCCAGAGCGGTAGACTATAGGGTGGTGGAGTTGACACGTGATGCTGCATGGAAGGAATGCGTAGCAATTGAATGTGTGTCTCATTGTGCGCTGTTGCGTGTGCTGTATCTATGCATACTGGATGTGGTTTGGTTTCATATATGTTTGTCTGCGCATCTGGGTGTGTGTGTGTTTGGCTAGCGTTTTGGAAACATAGCCTCTACATTGATATATTATTAGTTACAGTTGCAAAAATACACATCTCTTGAGGTTCAGAATAGGAATATTGTTCTAATCGTTTGATTTGATTTATTGCTATAGAATACCACCATAAATAAAATAAAAAATAAAAAATAAATGCAATGCAAATATTAATGGCAGCGCATTCACAATAGATATTAAAGGTAATGGTATAAATATTGCAATTAAAATATCATGCCACGTTTCAATAACAAATGCTTGTTTTTATAATAATCAAAAAGTGAAAAACTTTTTTTCATTTGGTTTATTTAATTATCTTCCAAAAACTCTAAACTAGTGGTCAATAATATAAACCGGTTTATCAAACCATTAAACAAAGCGAACCACAATATAATCCCTTTTTATCAGCAATAAATTTGGATTATCTTTGTGTCCAGGGCCTCAGAGCCTATAATATCCAATATGTGAGGCTAAATATGAATAATGACGTATCAGGTTCGCTTAAACAAAAACACCCTTAGCTAGCTCAACACTCTTTATCTTTATTGCTTGAAATATGACAATGATCGCGTTCCAAATCTCTCTCCTAGTGGATCAGTTGAGCACGCAGCTGATTCATGCCAGATTGGACATTTGCCGACACATTTTGAGCTCCATCCGTCGTATTGTCTACCGCTGGCGTCTGGGCTGCAGAGTCAAAGTATATTTTCCCCTGTTAACACGTGGCGAGTCTAAACACACTGTGCCATTAGGACAGCATCACGTCAGGGTCCTGTTAACTAGGACAACACACACACGCAGAGATAGACAACCACACGCATGAGACACACAGACTTGTGCACGTATACGCACGCGCGCATCAGAGACGCACACACACATGCGCACGCAACCACACTATTACACACACATGCAAAGCAGAAAGACACACACGCACAACCACCCATTCAAGCACACACACAAGTACCTCCAAGATATCCAAGACATACTGTAAACTAACACGCATACACACACACGTGTGTGCACAAACACATGCACGCATAACCCATGCAAATGCAATCCACACACACTGATCCGTGTGTTTGTACGCATGCATGTATGTGTGCGTGTTGTGTATGCGTGCTTGCGTGTGTGTGTGTGTATGTATGTATGTATGTATGTATGTATGTATGTATGTGTGTGTGTGTGTGTGTGTGTGTGTGTGTGTGTGTGTGTGTGTGTGTGTGTGTGTGTGTGTGTGTGTGTGTGTGTGTGTGCGTGCGTGTGTGTATGTGAATGGCACTGAGCGGCTACTAAACCTCTGTACCTTGACAGACGGGGTCTGCGCTCTGCGCTGCCCTCCCCATTAACAGTTCACTCGCTCTAATAAGAGACACATTGCACAGCTCAGCGCAGCAGACATGCAGACGGACACACAGCCAATCCGTGGGTGCACGCACACACACACACTCATGATTATTATTATTTTTTCCCCTGCCCTTCGAAGGAGCAATTTGTGGTTGGGTTGGGGGGGGGGCAGGACAGGCCACTTTTTTCCATCCTCTAAAATCACAAGCAGAGTTGGAGTCTTGAACACACAAACACACACACACACACAGATACACACACATATACACACAAAAAGTAACACACGAAACACACACACGCCCACACTGACAGAAAGACAGACACACTCTCACCACACCTATTTGAGTGCGAGCCTCGGAGAGCAGTCTTGTGGCTTTGTGGTTGGTCTCCATTAACAGTGGTGGCTAGCACCGTGCTAGCGCACTGGGCTAGCAGTAGGCTAGCAGAAGGCTGAAACACCAGATGGCTTTGCTTTCATGCCTTTAACTTCTGACATGAGAGCAAGTTATAGGCTTCTTTAGCGCTATGAAAACAAGCTATTTAAGAGCTAATACTGCACGCAGTGAAGACTTTATGGAAACAATAAACTTCTAAAGGTGAATTACTGACTTTGGTAGTTTGAACTGTTTTTATTTTGTTTAAAAAAAATAATTATTATGGACTTAGAAATTGAATATACAATGAAAAGATATTGGAAAAATTGTTTAGTCAAAGCATTGACTTTTAAGACAACTTAACTATGAGTCATGCATTGTTTTTTGCTAATTAAAAAGTATTACAACTGTGTAGTGCAACTTCAAAGCGGCATGCAATGACGTTATGCTAGATTCGAGTTTAATACGTCTACCACGAATATGTAATATACAGGGTGCGATTTGTGAAAAAACCAGAGGGGGGGATAATTTTGAGAAACATTTTAAAATGTTTCAAAATGAAGACGGACCCTGTGTATTTTGGTTGTTAATTATTACGATGTAATGGTGAAAATACTTTGGGTGGGGGGGATAATTTTTATCCCCACCGAGGATAAAAATAATTCAGCAGAGGGTAGGACGTGTAAACCAGAGGGGGGGATAATCCCCACCATCCCCACCGGCAAATCGCACCCTGGTAATATGTTATGTGGAGGATTGAAAACCTTTCTACTACTAACCAAATTACTATGGGAAAAGAGTTGTTCCTTCAGCTTGACAATCTAAAGCAATCTCGGAATCCATTGGCTATTATCTGATGACGATTTACCCCTTGGGATATCATTCAAATGTTTCAGGGGAAGAGGACATTTCAGCTCTATGTACTGAAATCAAAGCCAATAAATGGCTCAACTGTCTTCAGACTGTAGCCCATGGTCTCCGAGCTTGTTATTCCCCACATGGACTGATTGCCCTGATGCAACCAAACCCCACTCAAACGTGATTGGTCAATACTTCTTTTGCGACAAATGTAAAACAGATCCCTTCCAACACCAAAATCATGTCCCCTGTCTAGAGATTCTGCATTAATATCAGAATCAGATTATGGAGTTTCAATCTAAAGAAACTGTTAGTTGGAGATGCTTTCTCAGGTCTCTGAAATACTAGTGTCTAGAATAGGGAATCTTCGCTTAAGGATGCCTCGAGGTATATTGTGGACATTGGGGAATCAAACCCAGAACATTTGGCGAGAAGTCAAAACAACCTGACCCTGTGGTTTTACCCGGGACCCCATTTATTTATTTGAAATC
Source organism: Pollachius pollachius (assembly GCF_949987615.1). Classification (NCBI taxonomy): domain Eukaryota; kingdom Metazoa; phylum Chordata; class Actinopteri; order Gadiformes; family Gadidae; genus Pollachius; species Pollachius pollachius. Next base: position 10,472,135 of record NC_136952.1, read on the forward strand.
ATACCACCATCATAAATAAGCAATATATCATGTTTAAAAGATGTTGAAAAATTATTCAAATGCTCTTTTGAAAAGTGTTTAGTTTATCGCAACCAACTGAAAATAAAGCGTTTGATTTCTCCAGGGACATTCATATTATTCTCGTGTCTTGCTGTTGAAAACCATGCAAAACATGAGGCCCATTCCCTGCTCGACCACCAGCGATCGAAGCTTTCCTCTGCGTGTCTGTGCGTGTCTGTGCGTACACGTAGATCATTGACTGGCAAAAGGGGCGGTACTCTCCCTGAAGAGGGGTGTGGCCTTACGTCAGCTTTCTACTGCCCCCCCATCTTCATGTCAGGTGACCCCAGGTAGGGTGCCAACTCAGAGGTTGGGACAGACTGCACTAGCCAGAACGCACCTGTATATAGTCCAGGATGAGCTGGTGCCTCTGTTTGGCTCCGGACACCTCCACGTCGGTAATGGCCTCCCGCAATGCCTGCTGGGTAATGAGGGCGTCCAGGTCCAGCACGGAGGATAGGCGACAGTACAGGCTGATGAATTTCTCCTTGTAGGCCCAGAAGTGGACTAGGGGGCGAGAGAGAGAGAGAGAGAGAGAGAGAGAGAGAGAGAATGAATTTGATTGGTTAACAGGAGTATCGCATCCAACAAGAAACCACAATCCACCACATTGGATTATTCCCTCCATGACACATGTAGGTATGTAGTTTTAGTATGCAGTTATTAATAGAGTGATCCATGTCCATGCTGTTCCATCCACGCAGCAGACCAGACCTGCGGTTAACGAGTGATCACAGCCAGCACAGAGAGGGTAGGGACTTGGAAACACACATGGATATCAATAACCAACCACCATGATTTGGCTGTCAAAATACTAATTAATCTTCATCACATCATCCAAAAAGCCGTAATGTTGTGAGAAAGTCAGACACAAAGAGAAACAAAAAAAGTAGACGTTGGGGAAACTATTGGCCTCTTCAAACGGCTCAGCGCAGAGCGGAGTCGAGAGCTAGCAGGCTCTCACGTTGTAAGAAAAGGTTTGGATTCAGCATTTGTGTCAATCACCCCCCCCCAGGTCGCTAGGCACCAACATGGGCACAATTGATCTTCAACTTCTCTGAAAAGCTAAAGCCCTCTGCTATTCTACAGAAAGTCTGGTAACACTTCACAATAAGGATACACTAACTTCCCCTAACCCTAACTATTAAGTTACAAATGCAGTATTAAGCATTCAAATATAGTGTTAGCCTAAGGAGTAGGGTTACGGTTGGGGTTTTGTATGTGGAGTTCGTTAGGGTTTGGGTTCAGGTTGGGGTTAGGATTAGGTATAGCGGGTTAGGGTCGACCCTCACACCCAATAATGTATTAATGAGGTTAGGGGGTTAAAATGAAACCTTAGTTAACATGAACATCATTATCTTACTTAACTTGAGCTCTATTTGTAAACATAAACAACATTAGTAAATGATACTAGACCAATAGTTAACTGTTATTTAACTGTTGGTTAAAGTTGCATCTTGTACAAGTGAGCTCCTCCCAGTCAGTAGGTGGGAGACTTTCAGAATCCAAAGAACTCAATAACAGTGTTCCTTCCACTCTGACTGGCTGTGAACTGTACGACTGTTGTTAAGAAGGAGAGAGATACAGGCTGGCCAGCATTTGTTTTTTGCATAATAGATCAGTTATAGGATGTGAATTTATGATAATTGAAATCACTATTGATCAGCATTGTCTACAGATATGTCCATGTTATTTTATGCTTTGAGCTGGTTGAAACGATACACTTTTGCAACTTGGAGGCTTATTCCTGCATTAACTGATGTAAAAGACTGTTTACTTTATGAGCCGATTTTGTAAAGCCTCCCTCTCTCTCTCTCTCTCTCTCTCTCTAAGAGAGAAGAGAGGAGTTGTGCTGTGTTTGTGTTTAGAGCAGGTCATATCCCAGGTAGAAACATCTCTTCTGCCTCCGCAACAGATGCTGTTCATGAGGACTTGTGTGCAGAGCGGGATAGAGAAGCTCCGGTCATACGTTATGCATTTAGTGAACAAATTCATCTATTTAATTCACAAAAAAACTAAAGTATGAATATGCATACAAGACAAGGTTTGTTAATGAGTCACAGAAGGATAGGACAGTAGAAACAATTCATCAGTTTGGATATTTCTATTCATATACGTGCTTTAATTATTGTGGGCATATTTTAAAAAACTATTTTAATCATTATATCCATCTATCATATATATATATATATATATATATATTTATGTATATTTTCTCTTTTAAATAATATTATTTCAAAATCAGACATGAGGAGAAAGTTGTAGTGAGCAGAGGGAAGCCACAGCAGTCTCCAGTCTGTCTGCTGTGTACAGCAGGGGGAGATATGGACGAAGCTGTTGATTCGCCCACAGAATCCCCAGGAAACCCACAGGGTCAACCAGCCTGGTGGGCAAGACCCAGGGGGAACAGGGGGAGGGGGGTATGCGGTAAAGTCCAAAAGGGAGAGTATTGTGAGCATGGACGTTAATGAGACATTAATGTGCTGTGTGTGTATGTGTGCACATATACGCCCACATCTTGTGTGTCAAGGAAAGGTACGCATCTCTTTATGCTTGCCGACCTGTATATGTGTTACGACTGTGTCGCTGTGTGTGTGTGTGTGTGTGTGTGTGTGTGTGTTCGCCTTTGCGTGACTGCGTGCAAGCCTGCTTGTGTTTTTTGCGTGCACGACTGTTTACATGTGCAAAGTGAGTACTTGCGCACGGGCATGTGTGTTTGTGTATGTGCGCGTGTGTGTGTCCGTCCCGCTGGAGACTACAGACTGATTTAGTGTGTCTCCCGCTAGACTGCGGGGGGAACAGATAGGAATCTGTGGATTCTCCACTCCGCTACCGTCACTGAGCTAACACAGTGCAGCCTGTGCACCTACACTGGCGACCATTGTAGGAGCACACCTACTCTCTCTCCCCCCCCAGACACACACCCCGCCTCTCTCTCTCACACACACACACACACGAACATGTGCACATGACAACACACAAACACACATGCAGACACAAACACATACGTGCAGACAAACACACACACAAATATGCATGCAGACACACACACACACACACACACACTCACAGACATTAATCCTCCACCTCTCTCTGACATTAATCCTGCAGAGTGCCAGTCCTAAATTTGTGTATTTGTATATCATTTGTACACATTAGTTCGTTTTTTAATGCGTCCAAATGGAGCCTGAGTGAAGGGGTTGGTTTCTATTACTGATCTGCTCTCACGCTCTGGATGTTTAGAGTGGTGCCATAGAACTAGTCCCCGTTTAAGGAGCTGCTCAGAGAGAGAGAGAGAGAGAGAAAGGGGAGTACTGGGAGAGGGACTGAGATGGATGGCGAGCCAAGATAGAGGCCCAAAGCACCTTGACAGAGATACAGAAAGATATACAGCAAGAAAAAAAGTCTTACAGACAACCCCAAGACATTGAGCGAGGTAAATACCAAAACCTTGCCAGAGAAAGAGATGGAAAAAAGGCTGAGACAGACTTCAAGGAAAATGGATAAAAAGGTCTCACTACAAATAGTGAGACAGGATGGAGAGAGAGAGATAAAGAGAGAGGAAGAGCGAGATAGCACGACGGGGACAGAGACACTAAGATAACGGATAAGAGAAACCCAGATCCAATCATAGCCTCCAGCGAGAGACGGCAGGAAAAAGACCTCACACCTTGAATTCCCTGACACCACACACACCGCGGGGGTCCAGCCGCCTGCCCCCTGTAGCAGCAGTCCAGCGCAACAAGCACGGCGCGGCCAGGAACCAGCACGCCCCTTCAGGTCGGCCCCCGTCCCGCTCTCAGGGTGAGCGGGGGGTCATGCATCGATGGCTCCGGTCAAAGGGTCCACCATGGACACGACAAAAACAACCTAGAGTTCCTTATTGAAGCAGCTGCTGGGTGCTCATTGCTGATGCCTTCTACGTGCATGCCGCAAGGAACTACCCTGTTCAGAGGGACCCTGTGTGTGTAGCGCTCTGCATGTGATGCATGGGACAAATAACGCACTTTGACTTGGCTGTATTCTTTCTACCCCGGCAGGTAAAAAGACGGACGCGTTCCTCTTTGTGGGCGGTTGACGGTGGGTAAGCGGACATTAATCCATTCATGAACTATTTGCAAACTATTCTAAGAGGGTTCTTTTTGGAACGTTGGTTCACCGGAGAATCACGTACGAACGATGTACAGTAGGCCTCCGACACGCATGCGTGGGTGTGCATGCTCATGTGCATCGGCTTGTACATACGTGTGTATGTGTGTCCGTACCCACTGTGTGTGTGTGTGTATGTGTTTGGCCCCGGGTGTGTGTCCGTGTGTGTGTCCGTACCCAGTGTGTGTGTGTGTGTGTGTGTGTGTGTGTGCGTGTCTATGTCCGTGTGTGTGTCCGTACTAGGGATAATAATAATAATAATAATAATAATAATAATAAATTGTATTTATAACGCATCAACAACTTACATCAACTCAATGACCTCAAAGTGCTAAGAATGAAGGGATGTCTCTTCATAAAATAAAAGTCAATAGATAAATAATAAATTAACTACGGAATTGTAATTTTTTAAATTAATATGCAAAAAATGAACCTGGGCCTACGAATTACACAATTTCATTCGAACTAACGATTTTTGTTGAGGAAGATCAACATACACACATGCTCTGGGGTGAGTCTGGTGGGTAGTCTGTTGACCGTGAGCCGTGCAGCGGAGAACACCCGCTCGTGGGGCACCGATGTCCCGGGGATGGCCAGAGAGCGCCTTGCTATGGTGGCGAGCCTCGGGAATCTTCTCTCGTGTTCTTTCCACCAGTGAAGGGGATTATTTCCAAGGGAGGGGGAGATTTCCCTCAAGTACCGTTCCACCTCACTACACCTCGCTACTTAACCCATAAACCGACGTGCGCAACCGGTCAAAAATATTCTTGGCGGTTAGCCGGTTAACGGTTAACTGTTGACATCCCTAGTCCATACCCAGTGTGTGTGTATGTGTGTGTGTGTGAGTGTGTGTGTGTGCGTGTGTCTGTGTGTGTGTGTGTGTGAGTGTGCGTGTGTGTCTGTGTGTGTGTGTGTCCGTGTGTGTGTCCGTTTGTGTGTGTGTGTGTCCGTGTGTCCGTGTGTGTGTCCGTGTGTGCGTGTGTGTGTCTGTGTGTGTGTGTGTGTGTGTGTGTCCGTACCCAGTTCGAACATCTGCAGCGGGAGGTGGAGGTAGCCGGAGTGGGGGGTGTAGGCGTTGGCCTGACCCGGGGCGGTGCACACGTCGTCCGACGAGGGCAGCAGCAGCAGGAAGGAGACCCCGTGGCCCAGCTCCAGCACCTCCTGGCCGTACACGCGGAACTGCTTCGCCTGGCGCCCGGGGGAGCGCACACACACACAAACACACGGAAAAACACACGCACAAACACACACACACACACACACACACAAACACAGAATAAATTTGCGTTAATAAACCGTTAACTAATTGTTTTTTCACAAATTTACTACTTGTGTTCATGCCTAATATGGTGTCCATGTTCACCAGGATATTGACTTGGACATTATTTAATAGGGTTAGGCTTGGGTTAACACTACCCCATTGACCCTAACACCTATATAGTAGTGGTTATTACTGCACTAACTCATTCAATTGAATGTTAATTAATGTACTCTAATTGTAAAGTGTTACAGGGCGTAAAATAAACAGAATAACGTTAATGACATTTTACATTAAAAGTTGAAAATTCTTCAAAATGTTTTAAATGTATTTAATCCCAGACTCTCCAGTAAAATGGCTTTGGACAAAAGAATGAGAGCGTTTAGATGACCTAACGGCCGAGTCAATGGAAAGCTCTTGGATTCACCACAGGAACAAGTGGTTCTTCTGCAGCATCGATACTAATCTTTGCTTATCTCAAGCCAGCAAGAGAGTAAGTGAGAGCGAAAGTGAGAGAGTGAGATACAGCGCTACGGAGAGACAGAAAGACGGAGAGGGTGGAGAGCTGGAGATAAGCGTAGGCGAAGGAGGGGAATTAAAGAAAATGCTATCTCCATTATTCATGGGCTCGAGCACTGAGATCCAGCAAGTAACAAGGGAGCGGGTAGAAGAGAGAGAGAGTGGTAGAGAGAGTTAGTGAGAGAGAGAGCGAGAGAGAGAGAGCGCTTGAGAGTTTGCTTGTGGAAACAGCTTTGCCTTGGCGTTTCAGAAGCGATTACACAAAACACTAACGATCACTTTATAAAAAGAGATTACGCTCGCCTCGCCAAGGATGAGAGTGAGGTGGTAATGAGATTAGCAGTGAGTGAAATATATATATCTATATATATATATAGATATATATATGTGTGTGTGAGGGCTCTTATGTGCTTGAGTCTATTGTGTGCATTTCTATTTTTGTCCAGGTGATGGTGTTGCTTTCCCCTCAGCAAAAGTCTTCTTGAGCTGTTTACCTGTGTGCTTGAGTGAGGGAGTGTGTGCGTGCGTGCGTCTGTTTACCTGGAGCAGAGGTAGGTTGATCACCTTCAGCAGGGACTTTAGGGCCGTCTGCAGTTCGTAGTACAGCAAAGGGGTGTGGCCATCTATCCTGGGCCCCGCCCCCTCGTCCTCAGCCTCCGCCCCCTGACCCGCCACCTCCGTCTTCTCCTCCTTCTCTGCCTCCTCGGTGACAGACTGGTTCTGGAGCCAATCCCATTCTTCCCTGCAAAGGGTTGGGGATACATCACATGGTGAGTGAGGGGTGCATGGGGGGGGGGGGGGGGGGGGGCGTGCGTCGATTGTTTCCAGAAGGGAATGCGATGGAGAGTCAAGTAACAAACAGACAGGAGAGCTCTCAGTGTGTCGAAATCGGAGAGAGAAGCCGACATGACTCCTTCTGTCAAATCAATAGATTCATGTTCAGGCAGATAGCTGATAAGTAGTGAGCAGAAAGCCAAGCGTTCTCCCTTGCCCCTTGCTAACACTCGAGACAGATCATTGTGTTGGTTAACAGTGATCCCAAATGGAGAACAATTGGCCTTGATGATCCATCTCACTCAAGCTTTCCTCAACAAATATGCCTCCTCATCTTCGTCTTCCTCCAGGGTGTGCCTCCTCCTACTCAAGTCTTTGCAGTGTTTTGACATCCCACTGTTGCGCTGAAACCCTCCCTCCCAGTTCCCTGTATCGTTTTTTTCCATTAATAGATCTTGCCCCAAACTAATCTCATACTTTCTGCTACTTTTTATTCAAGGGAAATCCGACGCCCCATTTCACAGTTGTAATTTTTTGTTGTAGTACTTGTGAACTATCGACCACAATTAAGCATTCTCTATCCCTAAGTGCCTCTCTGGACCCCCTCTCTCTCCATCTCCCTCTCTCCCCCCCATTCTCTCCCTCCATCTCTCCCTGCAGCTTGTTCTCTCTCCCTCCATCTTTCTCTTTCTCTCCCTATCCCCTACTCCATGTGTCTCTCTCTCCCTCTACGTCTCTCTTCCTCCATCTCTTCCCTCAACTCTCTCTCCCTTCCTTCATCTCCCTCTGTCTCTGTCTCTCCCTCAATCTCTTCCTTCACCTCTCTCTCCCTTCCTACATCTCCCTCGGTCTCTCTCTCTCTATCTCTCTATCGCTCTCTCTCTCCCTCTATTTCTCCACCTCTCTCTCTCTATTTCTCCACCTCTCTCTCTATATCTCCCTTGCTCCCTCCATCGCTCTCTCTCTCTCCATCTGTCCCTGCAGGTCTCTCTGCGGTCTCATTGCTCCCTGAATAGACACAGCATTCTCCTGTACCCCCCCCCCCACCCCGTCTCTCAACGACCAAAGCTCCCAAATATTTTCAGAATAATCTGAGCATGAAACATGCATTGGGGAGGGGAGAGTGGTCAGAACACACACACACACACACACACAGATACACAGCGGCCAGCGTTCTTGCAAGGCGTGCGGGGGTGAGATTAACAGCGGAGGACAGAACAGCAGCCCATTTTGTACTCCCCTTTCTTTTTGTCTCTCACTTCACACTTCTCAATCTCTCTCGCTCTCTATCTCTCTCACTCTCTGAGGAGGAGGAGGAGGAGGAGAGGGAGGAGGATAACAAGGTGGAGGGTGAGGAGGAGGAGGATGAGAGG
>NC_136952.1:10480467-10515467 GCF_949987615.1 Pollachius pollachius
CATTACACTAACGGGATGCACTCACATCATATATTATACATATTTAGACTTCCAACTACTAATATTTGCGTATATCTCAGTTTGTAGTGGTTTTGTTCAGCCTATTCAGACCATTCTGATCCCGGGAGTACAAAGTAAAAACTCTGTTTCTCTCTGCGGATCGGCCTGGCCTCGAGCCCGAAAGGATTTTCCAAAATTAAACGATAGGAAGAATCAGTGCTTGGGAGTGGGAGTTTCAGGAGTTAACAAGGATCGCCGGAGCCTGCCGCAAGAAATAGGTATGGCGAAGCCCGAAGAGGGTCTAGCAATCAATTAACTAGTGATAACTGCTTTCATCCCAACTGAATAATAACGTCGAAATACGAACAGAAATTGGAACCAAAAGGTTGATCTTTTTCCTCTCCTATTTTGTTTGCAGATGGGCTGTTTCATGAAGGCGGCCAAGCCCAACCAACTTACAAAAAATACAGTCCTGTCATGGGCACAAAAAGTGACGTCGCCACACCAAGAAAGTGCCCAAGATGTCCAGTCCAGCCCTGCTCTGCCCCCTTCCCCCTGTCCTCCGCCCACCTGTATGGTGATGATGAGGATGTCCAGGGCGTAGGGCTCCTCCGGCGTGGACAGGGACTTCCTCTGGCTCTGCAGCTTGGTCACCTGCATCCACTTCCCACTGAAGAACGAGTACTGGCTCTCCATGTCACGCACCGTCACCAGCAGCACGTTGCCGTGGCGATCCTTGATGGGCTCGTAGTGCACTCGGCCCAGGTTGTGAGTTCCCAGAAGGTTCTGGAGGTGCGAATATTGCCAAAAAAAAAATTCGGGGGGGGGGTACCTCACCTTTTGTAACAATTCAATTTAATGCAATGCTGATCTCTCTTTCTGTGATGACTTTATGCACAGGTAAAGTCTGGCCCGTTATATTTTAGGTGTGTAAAATGTGCTTTTTTTGCATTTGATGAATCAAGGGTTGATTATTCTCATTTCTAATTCTGACACTTAAATTTTAGTACTTTACTTTCAAATTCTACATTTTAATACCTCTAGAACTATTCCTACAGCTCATTGCATTTGATGAATTTAAGAACATTTTATGTTTTACATTCAGGCCAATTAAAAGGCTGACAGTGCACATAAAGATGATCTATGATGTGCAACACACTGAAGCAGAGTGGACCTAAAACCATCAGTACAGTTTCTTTTCATCTACTTGTATCTTAGTCAGGTTAGCTTGTTAGTAGCTCTTGCATCCCCATGTTATTCTTATCTGAGTCGGGTTAGCTTATTGGTAGCACTTGCATCCCCATGCTACTCTTATCTAAGTCGGGTTAGCTTGTTGGTAGCGCTTGCATCCCCATGCTACTCTTATCTGAGTTGGGTTAGCTTGTTGGTAGCGCTTGCATCCCCATGCTACTCTTATCTAAGTTGGGTTAGCTTGTTGGTAGCACTTGCATCCCCATGCTACTCTTATCTGAGTCGGGTTAGCTTGTTGGTAGCGCTTGCATCCCCATGCTACTCTTATCTGAGTCGGGTTAGCTTGTTGGTAGCGCTTGCATCCCCATGCTACTCTTATCTGGGTCAGGTGAGCTTGTCCTGAGGCTGACCTGCAACTGCCCGGCGGCGGTGAGCATCTTGTGTCGGGCCTGCAGGGTGGAGGAGGAGGACATGGAGACCGACATGCTCTGTCTCAGCCACCGCACGTCCTCCCACATACATGACAGCTGGCAGCGGCGGGGGCGAGAGAGGTGAGCGGAGAGCAGAGTGAGGGAGAGAGAACAGGACGGAAAAGGTATGACAGGAAGTTAGAATTGGAGAACGAGATGGCCGATCACGACATACCGTCAAGATATACGGTATGCCAAAATAAAGTGGATTGGTTATTTAAATACAATCCTGACTTTTCAGCTATTACACGCTATTCTCTACTCTCTGGCAAAACAACCAATCTTAAACATAATAATTGGTAACAAAATATGGAAGCGAAACAATCTGCTGACTATATTTGACCAATGGTATCGTCAAATGAAAACATGGCGCTTCAAGGAAATAGCTGTGAGCTGTGAGCTACACTTTATTTCTGCAACCCTATGTAAGATAGCATGGTAGCTAGCTTTGAGCTTTCAGTTACTGGAACACCGTTTCCCAGCATACCTTGGTAAACCAGAGGAAATCTTGCATGAGGGAGCTGCTGTAGGAATCATCCACCTCCACGATGGGTATCTGGTCCTCAGCAGTCACCAGCAGACTGTCTTTGTGATAGAACACAGCAGCCAGGTAGATCCCCCTGAAGGACAGCAAGAATGGTATGACCCGGGTAAGTTTTTAAGGCCAAAATAGAGATAGAAAACATATCATGTTTATCGGTCATATTTGACAATATAATCAACATGTGTGTTCTATGAACTGTAACGTATTAATACATTTTTCGGGGGGGGGGAATCATGAGCTTGTGAAAGTGAAATTTGTTTTGAATGTCAGTGCCCTTTTCGGGATGTCAGACTATCTGACAACAGACACTAAAGGTCAGCAAAATGTGTGCGAACAAGCAAACCAGCACAAACCTTTTCAATGTTTTCACAAACTTGTTGGAAGAGTTGAAGAGGTGTTTGAGACTCCTGGAGACGGACTGCTTCCTGCTCGGGTTCTGAAGCTTGGAGGAGTCTGAGGAAGATGAGGGGTGGGGGGGCGTGCTCATTAAACACATGTAATGTTCCAAATGCAACCGGTACTTATAAAGGTAAGGAGAACTTTAATGCTCACACAACCATCAAAGGTAGAAAAGGCTTAACATCATGGACAATAGCACTGGAATAGCACACTCAATCTCTACCTAGAATGCATCTGGTTGGCATATGGACAAACGTCCTCCTAGACGCGTAGTGTGTGTGTGTACATGCCCACGCGTGAATGCTTCAACTACATTGAGGTTGCTGGCAGTCAGAACTAGGGTTGACTGACTCTGACGCATAGCCAGCCTGGCTGAACTTTATCTCCATGTATTCATCTCTCTCTCTCTCTCTCTCTCTCTCTCTCTCTCTCTCTCTCTCTCTCTCTCTCTCTCTCTCTCTCTCTCTCTCTCTCTCTCTCTCTCTCTCTCTCTCTCTCTCTCATCCTTCTCACCCTCTCCCTGTATCTCTCTCCACCATGGCCCTTCCTTCCCACAAGGCTCACGGGGCCCTCAGCGATGCCAATCTCCACCCTGCCAGACTCCCCCCACCGCTGTGACCCCTTGTTCTTTCTCTTAAGTTAATTAAGCATCACCAGTGTAATTGCCAGCCTGTAAACAAGAGGGTAGACAGGAAGAGCAGGGTAATGCCATGCTGCCGCGCACAAGCACACTGGCAGACCAGCGCACAGTTCCTGGCCGGACATGGAACAACCGGCACCACCCTCCACCACCGCTACCTCCACCACCACCTCCTCCATGAGCATGACTCCCTCTACCGCCCCCTCCGCCGCCAGCATCAGTACGCCCTGCACCGCCACTATCACCCCCTCCGCCACAAAATCCTCCTCTGCAACCGTCCACCACCACCTCCGCCCCCACCTCCACAACCATTCTCACCTCCGCCGCACATCACCTCCATATCCATCTCCATGGCTGCAATCTTCCCCTCCACCCCTATTACTACCCTGTGCCCCACTACTACCACCCCCTCAGACTCCTCCGCCATGGCCACCGTCATCTCCACCATGACGACTGCCTACTCACCCAGGGAAGGCCGAAGAGGGTTTTAAGGGGCCCGGGGCAACGTTCAGTGTCTATTGGAGAGGACGAGGTGCCACGCTGGCCGGTTTAGCTGCTAAGTACGACATCACTTGTAACTGAAGACCACTACTTCCTCAGATGATGTCCTGTTGAATACTGAATGACTACTGGAGTATTAAATCACACTCAAGAGCTAAATTAAGGCCAAATCCACTTTTTATGGTATTCATTCCAAGGCTTTTTGGCGGGCTTTAATACACTGGGCTCGCTCTCTCTCTCTCTCTCTCTCTCTCTCTCTCTCTCTCTCTCTCTCTCTCTCTCCCTCCCACGTGTCATAATCACAGAAGAAGAAAAGCAAGTGACACTTCTCAAACACATCCACCAGCTTGAGATGCAGACTTCGAAAGCAGAAAACTAAATAAACATTGGAAAGCATTTTTCAATTAACAAGATGGAATTGCCGTCGGCTCACATGGAGAGAGAGACAGAGAGAGAGATAGAGAGGGAGAGAGGGAGAGGATGAGAGAGAGGGAGGGAGGGGGAGAGAGAAGTTAAGTGAAAGTGACAAGTGGCTTGAATGACGGTAGGGGTCTGGGCTTCCGTAGGAGTGCGCATAACCCTGTACAAACACAGAAATTAGTTAGAGAGGGAGACAGAGAGAGATGGGCTGGAGAGACACAGAGAGGAACAGAGACAGAGAGGAGGAGAGGGAGAGAGAGAGAAAGAGAGAGAGAGAGCGAGAGCGAGAGAGAGAAAGGTCAACACCAACAAATTAACAAAGTCAAAGGAGAGCATTTACATTTTGTAATTAACTTAAAGAAAGAGACCCTGACACGCTCCATAACAAAGCCCTACCCTATAGAGAGACGAGACTAGAGAGATGCCAATTCAGCACGCCGGTTCGGGACTCAATTCATATAAACCAGCAGAGCCACCAGACACATACCTCAATAGACTAAACCAAAAATAACTACACTAAAATAAAAATAAAACTCTGAACTCTTAGTCCTAAACAGAGAAGACAACGTGGCGAGAACACTGAAACACTGTGACTGTGATCCAAATCGAAGGACAGTCTTCACTATGTACAGACTCTGTGTGAACAGCCTCGCTGAGAGAGAGGCCGCCAAAGGCAGACCTGGCTCCCGAGAGACCACAGACAATATGAGGTGCGCTGTGCACAAGACGACGTGAACACCGGGCTGCACTTATAAAGTCCCCGCCATCTGCACCAAGTCTTCACAGACACAGACTTCCTGCAGATAATAAAAAACCCAAACGATTTTGAGGACATGACTCATAACAAAACATTTCCATATCTGCTGGGCGGATGAATGTGCAAACACAGCGGCATCGTTTTGTGAGCTGTTGTGACAGGAAAAGGACGCCAAATGGAACACAACCCCCGTTAAGACCATCAATCATCTGTGTGTTCCTGCCCTATCAGCACTGTGCTGATGTCTGTACACAGACAGACTGCCCACACAAACCGAACAGATCACTTTAAATGCTTTCATAAAAAAATATACCTGTACACAATTCTACTTTTTTGCGGGAATGAATGGAGAGATTTACTACATATGGCGACAGAGAGGGGAGAGTGAGGGGGGACAAATAATGACAGAGACAGAGAGAGATAGCAACAGATTAGGGGGAGAGAGAGGGGGGGGAGGCAGGGAGAGGATCTGGGTTCATTGGAGAGACAGGGAGTGAAAAAGTGTGAGCGAGAAAACAAGATCGAATGAGACATGAACATAAGGAGTGAGACGGAGAGTGTTAGAGACAGACCGAAAGAGAAGAAAAAGGGCTATATTCCATTATTGAGTCAGCACACACACACACACACACACACACACACACACACACACACACACACACAAACACACACTTAAGTTAATGAGTGTGTGTGCTCTTTATGTGTTTGCTTGTGTCCCCATGAGTCAGGAACACAGCTCCCTATGCGTGTGTGTGTGTGTGTGTGTGTGTGTGTGTGGACATATATATATATATATATATATAGATATAAATATCTACACACGTGTGTTCATGTGTCAAACACAATCACATCTCTTTCTCAGAGCATGTTTGCTCCTAACCTGCATTTGTGCGTAATAAATGAAGATAAGCAGGCATGTAAATGAGTTGACCATCCGTGCTGATCCCTCTATATATATATATAGATATATATATATATATATATATATATATGAATGTATACATAACCTTCGCATGGCCATTGGGGTACCTAAATGACGGAATGCGTTATCCCAGAGATCACGTTATAGCGAGAATCAAATATTTCATGTTGGTTTGCCCCAAAAAATGCAGAAACAAACACTTTCACACATATATATATATATATATATATATATATATATACACACATATACATATATATATGCGTGTGTGCGTGTGCAAGTTCTCACCTCCGCAGCAGTAGTGTGTGTGTGTGGCCCGGACCTGCTGGAGCAGACGCTCCATGGCCTCGACTTGGCCCCGCCTCCTGGGCTCCGGTCCGTCGCCGTCCCGCCAGTCTGAGGAGACATCAGAGTCCTTACACTGTCGGCTGAGAGGAGGTGCTTACATCCACTCTACCCAAAATGTAATTCCCCCTTTTCCTACTATCCATGAGCTGCGTCTGTCGGTTCAAAGACCCCAGAGCAAGACGAATAATAACGGGACGTCGAGTGTTTTTGGCCAAGCAATATCAGAGACGTTTTGGAGGATCCATGAGAGCTCTTCATCGAAGCCTGCTGCGGCATAGCCTGAAGAGGACACTGCAAGACCCAGATTTCCCGGACTGGAGTCCCCTGCTCTATTGCCAATGCACGCACGTTCAAAGGCTCTCGGCCCAGGGGATCTGTCGCCTCGAAAGGAAGTTATTTTAACGTTATCTCGAGAAATGCGTTCTCTTTGTCATGTTTGTTCTCTAAACTCCATCACGAAACCATGACGGACTGCGTGAGAAAGAGTCTATTGAAGTGGAAGTTAAAGAGGAAGGTATTTTTAGGTGTACTTTTAAATATCAATTGCCTTAAAAATAGGCCCCACTCAAAGTTTACGCTGCTGTGTTTGCTCCTCTCACAACGAGAGGGTTGGGACCAGCATTAAAAGGCCTTTCTTTCATGAAACAGTCCAAAAATAGATTCCTTCTTCAAATAACGGCAAGCCGTTAAATGTTTTTAAACAAAAATAAAAACATAGTCAACCATGTAGTATGATGGGACTGGTTGTTGGGGTATCCTGCAAGAGCCCACAAATAAACTATAGAACATTGCGTCTTGTCTCTGTTGGGAATAATTGTCCCCCAGTCTACTGCTAGATTTGAAACTCTAATTTTACATTAAGGGGATTAAGCAGACGCTTTTATCCAAAGTAACTTACAACCATTAAAACACACATTCACCCAGCGACGGCAGAGTCCACCATGCAAGGCGCCGGCCAGGCCATTGGCAACAGTGCAGTAAGGGTTAGGTGTCTTGCTCAGGGACACCACAACACTCCGCCAGGGATCGAACTAGCAAAATTCCGGTTACCGGTCAACCCGCTCTACCTCCTGAGCTATTGCAGCTATACATCAGTTCTGCTCATGGTTGTCCAAGTTGAAGCATCACTTTTGTCGAAGAATATATGAAGAAAATCCACTGCAGCATACCCCTTTACTTCAAAAGGATTTGCAAACAAAAAAAGGACGAAACAGCTTTTTGTTCTTATAATTTGACATTATGTGAGTGCTTCAAGCGTATGAACCCATCCACCCACGTCTACACCATTCCAGGTATTTTCTATTCTCTCGGAAACTCGGTAGGGTCTTTGCAACACAACCTTTAAAATAACCATGTTATTCAAGGAGGTGAACAGGTTTATAGTTATTGTCCAGAACGAGACAAAGGTTTGAACTAATTGAAAGCCATGGAGCCCTCCCACTGGACACGACCCCACAATGAGATGTAGTGCAGGTTTAAACATTGCATACAGTTCACAAGTCCCCTTGTGCATGTGTACAATTACGATTACCATTAGGGAAACACACAAACTCTCAAACACAACGACTAGGTGCTACCCCAACGGTTCAGGAAGGAGCTGTCTTGGGAACACTAAAGGAAAACCTTGAGGTTGGGGGGGGGGGGGAGCATAATGTTCTTCTGAAGATATTTCATGCGTCCCTGTCTCACCGAGGGGGGACGTTATTAAATGTGACACACGCTGACTCCTGGGGCTTACACCTTCATGAATATGCAAGCTCAGTTTCTACATTCATATATTCTCCACTGCTTTTCATATTTTACCAAACGCCACATCAATTTTGCCCTATGCTGGGAAGACCGTAAAGGCTGCATTTGATTCTGTGTTGTATTATTTATAATATTTTAGCTCAATGTTGCGTAACAATTAAAAGTGTTCCTTTTTTAAATAAATACACAGTGGCAGTGAAATTCAACACAGTCTCATAACTCTTTTTAAAGGACAATATGTTAATACATGTGGCTCACTTGCATGCCAGTAACATCCTATTTCGCACGCGCACACACACACACACACACACACACACACACACACACACACACAGACACACACACAAACACAAACACATCCCTCCAGGGCTTTCAAGGCTGTATTAAGTGAATGGCGGAGCGTGCGTCGTGATGGCTCCTGAAGCCACTGCTCACCAACCATGGGCCGAGGGAATGAGAGAGATTGAAAACGCTCCCTCATCCCCTTTGATCAGAGAGCCATTGAGAGCTTTCTTAAGACCCTTGTTTAAGACAGACACACAGACACGGACACACACACACACAAACACACACACACACGTACACGTAACACTTGCTCAATGCTCCCAAGGCTGTATTATGTGACTGGCGGAGAGGGAGTCGTGACTGCTCCTGAACCAAATGTTCTCCTTCCAAGGGCCGCCATGTCATTTCACATTTTACACAGGACACGATTTCTATACTCATAATTATACCTTCTTGGCCAGGGGAGTGTTGTGCGCAGCGCATTCACGGAGGAGGAGAGCATTTATTTTCACAATATTTTCCTTACTGGAGGGTGCAGCAGATGGAGGAAGGGAAGGTGCCGTGGGGCCCCAGCCCTTCATGTTGTACGCAGAGACCCGGACATAGTACAACCGCCCCTGGAACACATGAACAACAACAGCAAATCTAAACACACATGAGAGACAACAAATACAATTTGTGGATGCAGATGAGAATTTTTCTGTTTTATCTGAACGTCTAGCGAGACAACGGGACTCGAGTGAGATCTGTTGCATGTACAGAAGCATGCTTGCATCCATATCAAATTCTTTGTGTCAGTCTGAAACCAAGGCCTTATATCCATCACACGGATATCGACATACTGTTCCCGTTACAATATGCTATTCAGTGTGATGACAGCCAACCCACAGGGATGAAAAGATGTATTCATTCGGTTGGCCTCCTTTGAGATAATTTATAAAGGAACAACATCTTCATTCAGTGCCATACGATTACCTTCCTCCTCATGCCTCTCTGTCACCATGTTTCTCGCGTTTGTTGTCACTACCATAATTGCTCACAAATGGTGGTGCATTGTGGGTCAAACAGAGCTGCCTAGCTTCTATTGTGTTTCCGTTTTGAAGTCACAGTGTGCACTGGCTTAGCAGGGAAAAGGAAAACACCTATAGTGCACGAGTGAAGAGGAGAACCAGTGAGGGAGTGGTGTGGGTGAAATCAACAGAAACAGCGGGATGGAGAGACATAGAGAGAGAGGAAGAGGGGGAGAGAGAACGAGAGAGGGAGAGCGATGGAAAAAAAGGAGGATTCCCCCAACCAACCCGCCATAGTCAGACTGTTCAATAACCTCTACACACACGCACCCATAGAGTACCCACGTAAGACTTTTATATTGGCTATTAGGTATTCACAGAGTATCTGTGGAATGATATTGTATTTCTAAGAACTCCTCTTCGTATTATTCCGGATCGCTAAACCTTATAGCAAAGCCCCGGCTTGCAGAATGTTTTTTCCACATTTTTGACGCAAATGTATTCCCAGGAAGCAGATCTCCAAGAAGTTTGGTACAATTCACCCACAGGGGGTGCTATCATTTGTGGCCAAAGTTAAAAGCTCTGCCTCGCCGGCCGATACTTATTTTCATGCAGAACATTTTTGCCTCTTGGACCCATAACTTCTGTCTGGATTTCGTTTATTCTGTACAGTGAAAGTTTTAGATTTTATTATGGAATCGCATAATGTGGGACACATGTTCTACAGTTTGCAATTTTCAAATCAATCACAACTTGAGAATGAGTCCCGTAAACTTTGAATGCACATAGAGGATCTCGCCCTCAAGATGACTGGGACTATGAAAGGACTTATCTCAAGGGCCCCGATTGATGGACCCACCCATTTAGGATTTTAAGTTATTACTTACATTTAATTTTTCAATAAACTTTTCAATCTTATTATTTTATTATTTGTTGAACCGTTGTCCTTCTATCATCTCTTGTTTTCTTTAATTTCAACGTATATATAAATAATATTTGTCTTTTATTTCTCATTATATTCCATTGTTATCTTTAATTGCATTTATTGATTGTTGCTCTAGCTCCTGTATGCTTCTGTGACTCCATTATAGAGAGAGAGAGAGAGAGAGAGAGAGAGAGAGAGAGAGAGAGAGAGAGAGAGAGAGAGAGAGAGAGAGAGAGAGAGAGAGAGAGAGAGAGATAGAGAGAGAGAGAGAGAGAGAGAGAGAGAGAGAGAAGAGCGAGAGAGTGAGTGGTGCAGGAAGAGAGCAAAAGAGAGAGAGAGAGATAGACAATGTGTTGCCGTACCGTCGTCAGGCCGCTGATGATGCACTTCAAGGTCTGCAGGTTGTCCAACACCATCTCTCCAGCCAGAAGAGAGAAATCTTTCAGACAGCTCCACTCAACTACACACACACATGCACGCGCACACACACACACACACACACACACACACACACACGCACACACACACACATCAATGACATATCTAATATAAAAGATGATGAAAGCTTACTGCTGTGCAGACAAAGTGGTATTTATAGAAGCAGGTTCATTATACATCGTGTGAATGGTGCAGCCGGCTTTTCCTAGTTCGTTAGAATCAATTGTTCCACTGTGTCCCTCATAAAGTCTCTTTAATTCTCTTAGACTCAAATTTGGGAGAGAGAGATCTGACTCTGTTTCTCTTACCCTCTCTCTCTCTCTCCCTCCCTCTCTCTATCTCCCAGCAAAACATGCCTTTGGATTATATTTATATGTTTTCATCAGATACAGCGATGCAGCTCCATCAACAGCCTAGCCTGAGCAAAGGACAGAGCCAATAAAAGACACAGATAGTAGCTGTTTTGTAAGTTCAATCAGATTTCATCTTGGTGAGGCACGGTAAGAATGCTGACACACTAGTGAAAAAGGAGAGTGGAACCTGGAGAGCCTGTCACTTGAAATGTGACGGACCTGTTACAACACACGTAGCGACCAATGTGAAAATCGATTTAACTATCATCCACCACATTATCCAGGTTATTCCGTTCATCGCGTGTTTTGGTTACTTTTAACCACAGTCAGGAAACTAGTAGGGGGTTCAAAAAGCTAAATATGGAAGAATCTTTTTTCTACGTTGCTTTTTTGCAACGTAGAAAGGAAAAATGATGACAAGAAGTCAATTAGAAAACCAAACAGTGTCTGAGTGAATACCTTGTCAGAGGAGGGCATTAGATATACAGTATCTGATTGTGTGCACTTACAGTGGGGCAAAAAAGTATTTAGTCAGCCACCAATTGTGCAAGTTCTCCCACTTAAAAAGATGAGAGAGGCCTATAATTTTCTTCATAGGTAAACCTCAGCTATGAGAGACAAAATGAAAAAAAAAATCCAGAAAATCACATTGTCTGATTTTTTAAGAATTTATTTGCAAATTATGGTGGAAAATAAGTATTTGGTCACCTACAAACCAGCAAGATTTCTGGCTGTCACAGACCTGTAACTTCTTCTTTAAGAGGCTCCTCTGTCCTCCACTCGTTGCCTGTATTAATGGCACCTGTTTGAACTCCTTATCAGTATAAAAGACACCTGTCCACAACCTCAAACAGTCACACTCCAAACTCCACTATGGCCAAGACCAAAGAGCTGTCAAAGGACACCAGAAACACAATTGTAGACCTGCACCAGGCTGGGAAGTTTGAATCTGCAATAGGTAAGCAGCTTGGTGTGAAGAAATCAACTGTGGGAGCAATTATTAGGAAATGGAATACATACAAGACCACTGATAATCTCCCTCGATCTGGGGCTCCACGCAAGATCTCACCCTGTGGGGTCAAAATGATCACAAGAACGGTGAACAAAAATCCCAGAACCACACGGGGGGACCTAGTGAATGACCTCCAGAGAGCTGGGACCAAAGTAACAAAGGCTACCATCACTAACACACTACGCCGCCAGGGACTCAAATCCTGCAGTGCCAGACGTGTCCCCCTGCTAAAGCCAGTGCATGTCCGGACCCGTTTGAAGTTTGCTAGAGAGCATTTGGATGATCCAGAACAGGATTGGGAGAATGTCATATGGTCAGATGAAACCAAAATAGAACTTTTTGGTAAAAACTCAACTCGTTGTGTTTGGAGGAGAAAGAATGCTGAGTTGCATCCAAAGAACACCATACCTACAGTGAAGCATGGAGGTGGAAACATCATGCTTTGGGGCTGTTTTTCTGCCAAGGGACCAGGACGTCTGATCCGTGTGACGGAAAGAATGAATGGGGCCATGTATCGTGAGATTTTGAGTGAAAACCTCCTTCCATCAGCAAGGGCACTGAAGATGAAACGTGGCTGGGTCTTTCAGCATGACAATGACCCCAAACACACCGCCCGGGCAACGAAGGAGTGGCTTCGTAAGAAGCATTTCAAGGTCCTGGAGTGGCCTAGCCAGTCTCAAGATCTCAACCCCATAGAAAATCTTTGGAGGGAGTTGAAAGTCTGTGTTGCCCAGCGAAGGCCCAAAAACATCACTGCTCTAGAGGAGATCTGCATGGAGGAATGGGCCAAAATACCAGCAGCAGTGTGTGAAAACCTTGTAAAGACTTACAGAAAACGTTTGACCTCTGTCATTGCCAACAAAGGGCATGTAACAAAGTATTGAGATGACCTTTTGTTATTGACCAAATACTTAATTTCCACCATGATTTGCAAATAAATTCTTTAAAAATCAGACAATGTGATTTTCTAGATTTTTTTTTTTTCATTTTGTCTCTCATAGCTGTGGTATACTATGATGAAAATTACAGGCCTCTCTCATCTTTTTAAGTGGGAGAACTTGCACAATTGGTGGCTGACTAAATACTTTTTTGCCCCACTGTATGTGTCATACTTATACTAAACCTGCATGTTTGGAAACGTTGATACTGGAAAAGCAGCGAGGTTAGTTCATAGCAGACGATGGCAAGGGCCTGTGCGTGCGTGCGTGCGTGCGTGCGTGCGTGCGTGCGTGCGTGCGTGCGTGCGTGCGTGCGTGCGTGCGTGCGTGCGTGCGTGCGTGCGTGCGTGCGTGCGTGCGTGCGTGCGTGCGTGCGTGCGTGCGTGCGTGCGTGCGTGCGTGCGTGCGTGCGTGCGTGCGTGCGTGCGTGCGTGCGTGCGTGCGTGCGTGCGTGCGTGCGTGCGTGCGTGCGTGCGTGCGTGCGTGCGTGCGTGCGTGCGTGCGTGCGTGCGTGCGTGCGTGCGTGCGTGCGTGTTGGTACCTCTGTACTTGGTCACCACGGTGGAGTTGAGACACTGGGGTTCCTGGAAGGTGACGGTCAGCGAGGTGCTGCTGCTCACGTTCAGCCGAACCAGAGACGGGGCCTCCGGGGCGCCTGCGCAGGGGCATCCGTATCACAACCACAGAAAAAGGACTTGGTGCAATCGTTCACCCGTAGGAAAATCAATTGCCTTGCGACACCACAAGCATCATCATTTCAGACCCCTTTCTAATGAAATAATGTACTGTGAACCGTGACATTAAATCGTGACATTAAATCACCATTTTCTTTTTCAATGACGATTTTATGTCTTGGTTCCCAAGATAGAAAAAGGGGCAGAAAAGTGTCCTACATTCCAGCAAATTGAGAACTAAGCGTGGAGATATTTTTAAGAGAAACTATAACCCTGTGGGTTGACGTTGTGGCAGCACAGACGAGCACACAGACACACACACACACACACACACACACTCACACAAAGGTCCATTATAAGAAGTCACTGAGAGGGAAGAATCACTGGGGCGGTTCCCCAATAACGCTCACCTCACGTCAAGAGGACTAGCCAAAATCATCCTGACAATCCATTTACCAAAATTGCTGCAATTTCAAGCACTTCATGTGGCGCAATGGTTTGGTTGTTTGTGTGTCCGTTTGTGTGTGCGTGTGTGTCATTGTGTGTGTGTGCGTGCGTGCGTGCGTGTGTACGTGCGTGCGTGCGTGCGTGCGTGCGTGCGTGTGTGTGTTCGTCTGAGAATGGTGTGGTTGATAATGTGCATGCCTGTATGTCAATGTATTTATTTTTTTACAGGGCCGAGTAACCCGTGTTCAGCTATCTGTTGAACGTTGTCATCCAAAAGGTCTTGAAGGTTGAATCACCAGGGTCTGCGTTAGAACCCATTCACTCTCAATGCTATGCGGTCTTTTCGCTCTTTGACGGAGAGAACAGAAATCTGACCCAATTCGCTCGATCTCTATCTTCAGTATAGACATGCACGGAAAAATAACCAAAGTGCAAGACAATGAACTTCCAGAACACTTCATTTTGACTGTCAAATTCGAGCCTTGAATCAAGATGAGCTTTCGTTGTTTACTGCTAAAGATGCTGAGCAGGCCATTTCATAGAAAACTCAGACCCTGAAATAAGAGTTTTTTAGGAAAGACATCATGTTTCTCATGATTTCATTGTTTCTCTCCAAGTTGTAAGTCTTTTTATTAATTTCAGTTAGTTATGTGTAAGGTTGCCTTAACATTTCACTCACTCACTCACTCACTCACTCTCTGACTCACGTGCGTGCTGGAAGCCTGTGCGCATGCGCTTGTACAGCTTGCTCCTCCACTCCCAGGCGCGGAGCTGCTTGTCCTTGTGGCAGGCGTCCAGGGACAGGCCCTCCTTCTGGGCCTGCATGGCCAGCTCGTCTGCCCTCCTCTCCGCCTCCACCACCAGGGAGCTCAGGTGGGCCTCGCGGCTCTCCACGCTCACAACTGCCGAGATAGGAGAGAGGGGAAGTTAGGGTCCAGCGGTCAGCCAGGGGAGAGGGGAGGGGGGAGGTCAGAGTCCAGCGGTCAGACAGAGGAGAGGGGAGGGGGGAGGTCAGAGTCCAGTGGTCAGACAGAGTTGAGGGGAGGGGGGAGGTCAGGGTCCAGTGGTCAGACAGAGGAGAGGGGAGGGGGAGGTCAGGGTCCAGCGGTCAGACAGAGGAGAGGGGAGGGGAGGGGGGAGGGGGGAGGGGAGAGGGGAGATCAGAATCCAGTGGTCAGACAGAGGAGAGGGGAGGGGAGGGGGGAGGTCAGAGTTCAGTGGTCAGACAGAGGAGAGGGGAGAGGGGAGGGGGGAGGTCAGGGTCCAGTGGACAGACAGAGGAGAGGGGAGGGGGGAGGGGGAGGGGAGGTCAGAATCCAGTGGTCAGACAGAGG
The DNA here is from genome assembly GCF_949987615.1 of Pollachius pollachius. NCBI lineage: Eukaryota > Metazoa > Chordata > Actinopteri > Gadiformes > Gadidae > Pollachius > Pollachius pollachius. The sequence continues at coordinate 10,495,825 of NC_136952.1, forward strand.
AGAGGGGAGGGGAGGGGGGAGGTCAGAGTCCAGTGGTCAGACAGAGTTGAGGGGAGGGGGGAGGTCAGGGTTGAGCGGTCAGACAGAGAAGAGGGGAGGGGAGGGGGGAGGGGGGAGGGGGGAGGGGAGATCAGAATCCAGTGGTCAGACAGAGGAGAGGGGAGGGGAGGGGGGAGGTCAGAGTTCAGTGGTCAGACAGAGGAGAGGGGAGAGGTGAGGGGGGAGGTCAGAGTCCAGTGGTCAGACAGAGGAGAGGGGAGGTCAGAGTCCAGCGGTCAGACAGAGAAGAGGGGAGGGGGGAGGTCAGGGTTGAGCGGTCTGACACAGGAGAGGGGAGGGGAGAGGTCAGAGTCCAGTGGTCAGACAGAGGAGAGGGGAGGGGGGAGGGGGGAGGTCAGAGTCCAGTGGTCAGACAGAGGAGAGGGGAGGGGGGAGGTCAGAGTCCAGTGGTCAGACAGAGGAGAGGGGAGGGGGGAGGGGGGAGGTCAGAGTCCAGCGGTCAGACAGAGGAGAGGGGAGGGGGGAGGGGGGAGGTCAGAGTCCAGTGGTCAGACAGAGGAGAGGGGAGGGGTGAGGGGGGAGGTCGGGGTCCAGCGGTCAGACAGAGGAGAGGGGAGGGGGGAGGGGGGAGGTCAGAGTCTGGAGATTAGGGGGTTCAACCGGTTTTCTTCTATGTTGAAGATGAAGATTCTTTATGTGAATTGTTTGAACAGTTTCTTTGCATGTTGTTTGACGTTGATTAAGAGATCACCCCTTTGCATGACAGATGGAGTAACAGAAAAAAATATATATATATATATTTATTACAATAGTACCGGTATACTGTGTATAATATTGCAGTGAGAAAATATATTGGGGGTGCAAAATGTGATTTTATCCCTTGGGCAAAATTGAATGCATCTTAATTCAATGTTCAATTCAATGTGCTTTGTATAAAAGGGCCTGCTGGTAAATATTCATTCATAATCAAAAATGTATGTGGAAGAATGCAGCTTAGATATTTTAATGGTCCAGACACACAAACATACACACACACACACACAAAACAAAGGCTTTTTAATGCATTCACTTAAACTCCCAACTGGAACAGCAGTGTGGTGCATTATTTCCACTGCATATTGGAAAACGCTTCCAACGGTAAACCAACAGCTTAGCTCCTCTCCTGGGTCTTGGCCAGGGCATCTCCACACAGCAACCTTCTATAGATGGGACAGTGCCATTAGCGACAGTATGCTATGCCTGCTATTCCCTCACGGCGGTAAGGAGGAGTGATGCGTGAAAGGGCAGATTGATAGGATCATCTCGTTTGGGCCAGCACGGACACCTATTGGTCATGCGTCCGTCCGTCTGTGCATGCGTGCGTGAGTGTTTGTGTGTGTGTGTGTTTATGCTTGTGTGTGCTTGCACATGTGTGTCGTGCAGTCTCCAGAATTGGAACACCCAATTAGCTGGCAGGATTCATCACGGGAGGGGGGGGGGATGGGGGGGGGGGGGAATAGATTGATTGGCTAGATCATACCCAGGGCTCCCTGGTTACAGTGGGGCCCTGGTTACAGTAGCTTTCCTCGTCGAGGGGAAAGCTACCACGGAAGGAATCGAGGCGTGCAGGGGAGTCAAGAACATGCTGTATAATTAGCTGAGGCGAGAGAGAGAAGGAAAGAGAGAGAGAGCGAGAGAAAGGACGACACCAACTAATTCAATCACATTTAATCACATTAATAGAGAAAGAGAATAAAACGAAGGCAGAGACAGAGAGATTGTATTTTTTTTCTAATATTTGTACTATTTTTAGAAGTAGGAGTAAAATAAGTAGTAGTAGTAGTAGTAGTAGTATTAATATGAATTCATTAAATGTAATTATAAATTTCGCTATGTAAATTAATGTTTTCCAAAAGGTAGATATAAATCTTTCATGGAAATACAGCCTTTTCAATCTTGACCATGTGAGAAAGAGCGATGGATACATAGATGGAGAGAGGAAAGCCTACAGAGAGAGACAGATACAGAGAGAGAGAGAGTCATAGAGAGAGAGACAGATACAGAGAGAGAGAACCATAGAGAGAGAGACAGATACAGAGAGAGAGAACCATAGAGAGAGAGACAGATACAGAGAGAGAAAGTCATAGAGAGAGAGACAGATACAGAGAGAGAGAGTCATAGAGAGAGAGACAGATACAGAGAGAGAGAGTCATAGACAGAGAGACAGATACAGAGATAGAGAACCATAGAGAGAGAGACAGATACAGAGAGAGAGAGTCATAGAGAGAGAGACAGATACAGAGAGAGAGAACCATAGAGAGAGAGACAGATACAGAGAGAGAGAACCATAGAGAGAGACAGATACAGAGAGACAGATACAGAGAGAGAGTCATAGGGAGAGACAGATACAGAGAGAGAGAGTCAAAGAGAGAGAGACAGATACAGAGAGAGAACCATAGAGAGAGAGACAGATACACAGAGAGAGAACCATTGAGAGAGACAGATACAGAGAGAGAGTCATAGAGAGAGACAGATATACAGAGAGAGAGAGAGAGAGAGAGAGAGAGAGAGAGAGACATACAGAGAGTGACAGATACAGAGAGAGAGAGAGTCATAGAGAGAGAGACAGATACAGAGAGAGAGAGAGAGAGAGAGAGAGAGAGAGACATACAGAGTGACAGATACAGAGAGAGAGTCATAGAGAGAGAGACAGATACAGAGAGAGAGGTAGATACAGACAGAGAGAGAGACATATAGAGACAGAGAGAAAGAGGGGCTTTTATGTGACGTGGCCACCGTCAAGGAAGGCACACTGAAGGTCTGCTGTTGTCGGAGGGAACACACGTAACCATGGGCGACGGAACATTGGACATTCTAGCACTGTTGCTCTTGATGAATACATGCCTCGGTAACCGTTGACGACGCCATTACTGTTGATGGGTGGCTGAAGTTGATGGTGGAGTGGAAAGAAACAAACCACACACGTGTTGTGGGGTAGCGGCAAAGCGGGGGAGGACCGGAGACAGGGGGAGAGATGGGAGGAGAGAGGAGGGGAGAAGAGGAGAAGAGAGAAGAGGGGATACGAGGCGGGAGGAGAGGAGAAGAGAGAGGAGACAAGGTTAGAGACGAGAAGAGAAAAGAGGAGAACAGGAGGGGGGGGGGAGATAGAGGAGGTGAAGAGAGAAGAGGGTAGGCAAAAAGAGGAGAGGAAAGGAGGGAGGAGGACGAGAAGAGGCGATGGGAGAGAGAACAGGGGAGAAGAGAGGCAAAATAAGATCTCAAAGAAAGAAGAGAGGTCGGATGACGTGAATGTGTATACTGTGACGGTATTAAATGGAACAAGGCCTCACACCCCATGCCGTGAGTGCGTCTCGACGTGTGTGTCCGTCTGTCTGACAGGTCAGTGTGTCATGGTAAAACCCACAGCCTGCTGCCAGCCTGCCCAGAACACTACTGTATTACTCTCTCTCTCTCTCTCACCTTCTACAACTCTGCCTCGCTCCACCGGCCTTAGTCATGGGCCATGACAGCAACATAAACAAACACCAGCGAAGAAGAAGCCCCTCTTTCACAGCCCAGCCCTCAGGCAGTAAACCCCCCATGAGGCACGGTGTGTGGTGTCAATGTGTGGGGTGTGTGTGTGTGTGTGTGTGTGTGTGTCTGTTTCTGTGTGTATGTGTGGTGTCTGTCTGTGGGGTGTGTGTGGTGTTTGTGTATGTTTGTGTGTGTGTGGTGTGTGTAGCGTGAGTGTGTGTGTGGTGTGTGTCTCTGTGGTGTCTGTCTGTGGGTTGTGTGTGGTGTTTTTGTATGTTTGTGTGTGTGTGTGGTGCGTGTGTGTTGTGCGTTTGTGGGCGTGTGTGTGTGTGTGTTTGTCTGTGTGGTGTCTGTCTGTGGGCAGTGTGTGCTGTGTGTCTGTTTGTGTGTGTGGTGTGTGTGGCGTATGTGTGTGGAGTGTGTAGCATCTTTGTCTGTGTGTGTGTGTGTGTGTGTGTGTGTGTGCGTGTGTGTGCAATATTGTGTTTGAATCTATGCGTATACATACTTTTATGAGTCAGTACCATGCGTAGGTATATCACACCTTGAACTCGTACGTGTCGTTGAGACCGTCTGTAGTCCCTTCAGACTCCAGACCCAGAACCCAGCCACAACCCCGACGTCTGGCCAGAGGAGCCGGACAAGGGAGCGGCCCTATTAGCAGCCTGGAGGTGCAATTTCCTGCCCTCTTTGGGTCTGTCAGCCCAGGGCCAGCAGGCTGAGCTGGCTAATTGAAAGGGCTATAAATTAACAGGCTACTCTGTCTGTGGAAGAGCTGCCTCACACAGCCCCACCATTGTCTGCCTGGCAGTGGCGGGGGGAGGGGGGGGGGGGGGGGACTCGAAATAGCAGACCCCCTGGGACCCAGAGAGGCCTCATAAATTGACGCACGCACGCGTGCGCTCGCCCACCGGCGCTGGATGTTAGTTGCGCACGCACACGCACACGCACACACACACACACTTACACATGGGAATGCATGCATTCATAGGGGACCTTGGCAAGGCATTATAAAAAAAACATGTTATAAAAGCGCAAGCATATGTGAAGTTACATGACTGATGACTGACACACACACACACACACACACACACACACGCACCGATAGAAATGCAGATCCTCAAATGCTAAAATCGACACATGGTGACACAAGCACACACACACACACACACACACACAGGACAAACACAGACGACACACACACACCCGCACGAAGGGACACACACACACACACACACACAACCAACACACACAGACAGACAGAAACAGAGACACAGAACGACACACACACACACACACACACACACACACACACACACACACACACACACACACACACAGACACACGCACACGCACCTACGCAGCCACGGCGGGACGCAGCAGGGTTGTCAGGAGGCTGGCTGGCTGATTTACTTGGCACTTGAGGTATGACATAAACAGAGCGGGGCGGGCCCCAGGAGGGGGCAGCGCGCCGCTGTTGACTCTGTGTTTGTTTACAGGGATGGGATTGTAGGGCCGCCCGGCAGCCCCGGCCGCTGTTTGGAGAGCTCCCGCTGCAGCCCCCGCGCCACAATAAATCACTTAGCTGTAATTGCCCCGGCGTTACATGCATCATTGGAAAAGTTAAACCATTAAACGACAAACCTTGTTAAGGCTGCACTGTGGGGACCCGCTGCAGGGGCCCCCGGGGGCCCCGCTGTAAAGTGGCCACTGTTTCACCTCAGACCGGCCCCGGGGACAGACGCGCCGTGTGTGTGTGTGTGTGTGGGGGGGGGGGACGACACACACACACCCGCCATGCGTGTGTGAGCGTGCATGCAGACGTGGGGGATAGGGGCAGTGTGGGTCGAGCGAGTGAGCGAGAGCGAGAGAGTGAGAGCGAGAGAGAGAGTAAGAGTGTCTGTGTGTGTGTGTGTGTGTGTGTGTGTGTGTGTGTGTGTGTGTGTGTGTACATTTGTAGTTACACACACACACACACCTACGCTTGCGAAAACCTCCAGCCTGCCCACCCACCTACCAACCACACACACACACACACACACACACACACACACACACACACAAACACACAGACAAACTAATCAAGACACGGATGGGGAAAGGTGGTGTTTTCTCCACCAGCACCCACCCCCAGCCTAGTGCTATGCAGTAGAGTAATGAGTCACCTGTCTGGGAACTCTAACCGGGGGCTGGGGAGAGGAGCAACAGCAGGACTGATGGTGGCGCTGGAGGAATGGCGGTGGAGGAGTTGGGTGGGCTGTCAGTGGGGTGAGGGTAGGAGTGAGAGTGGGATCATGCCCGTCTAGGTTAGAGGCAAGCCAGGGCTTGACTGCAACGACGACAGACAAAACAGCACCGGGAAAGGGGCTGTTAGATCCATAGTTTGGGCCTTGCTCACTCAACACTGGCCGGGTCCCAGACACACTGACTCACACCATTCTGTGTAGCTGCCAGGGTGCCGCTGAGAGTAATCCTCTTGTCCAAAGTAGTTGGTTTTTAACGTAACGTTCGGAACAAATCTTGTGTATTCAGACTGGATTTTGGGTGCCTGCATCACACATTTTTGGGTCTCTGTTTAGTTTGAGGCATCGTCTGCGCTATAAAACACGTAAGTGTTTGAGACTCTATTGCATTACATCTTCTGCTGACGCCTCCGCTCTTTTCATCTGTTCAGGATAACTGACATGTTGGCAGCGGCTTGAGTCGACATACGAAACCGGTCTTTGTTTCAGTGCCGTGACCACACTCCACACAAACACAACTTAGCCTCCAACGACAGCAGAACACATTAGCGTCTCCGACTCTTCCTTTCATTGGTCCAAAGTGGCAGCGTCGGCTGTTTTGGGTATTTTTAACCGCACCTTGTTAAATACCATTTACATTTCCAGGGACGGGGGAGTTGTTGGGGGGGGATCAGCAGAGATTTTCATTGGCTTTCTTTCTAACCACAGCAGCAGACATAAATCATCTGAAGCAAACAGATGATGTTGAACCAGCAAACGCTCCAATATTGACTCTTTTATTGTTCACAGCCTCACTTGTAAGTCCCTTTGGATACAAGCGTTGACTAAACTACTAAATAGCAATATAGCTGACCTGTCTGATGACTGTTGAAGTGGAAAAACGGATCACTTCCTCTGTGGAAGTACTTAGCAGTCAGCCACCAAACTTGTGTTGAGTTAATTTAAAAAGCTAGGTAAGAACAAATTCAACTGACAATTAATTAATTTTGTGATCATATAAAGCAACCAATTTTGTGCCTCACCGGAGAGCTAGTTGTATGTAGACTACTGGATGAAGGTCAAACACACACACACACACACACACACACACACACACACACACACACACACACACACACACACACACACACACACACACACACACACACACACACAAGGACAGTGGAAAGGCTTTTAATTGGAATAGATCCTTTAGCCCAGCACCAAGATGGAGAATAACAAGGAGAGATTCAGGTATTTTCTACCCAGTGTTGATTTGAAAAAGCATCTTCTCACTGGGTTAAGGCCACATGATAGTGCCGTAATGGTAAATGTACTGCATTTATACATCGCTTTTTTGTAACCAGAGGCCACACAAAACGCTTTACAACATTGCCTGACATTCACCCATTCATGCACAAAATTCCCACACCGACAGCGGCGTCAGCCATGTTCAGGGACACCTCGACACTCAGCTATTAGGAGCCGGGGATCGAACCAGCAACCGTGTGGTTACCAGCCAACCCACTCTACCTCCTGGGCTACATTGCCGCCCCAGGCGTATAAAGCGCCTCCTCCAGCAACATGATTTGTCTAAAGCCAACAACACTCCACAAGCACACCGTGGTACTCACAGTGGGGGCTCTCCTTGCCGCCGGCCTTCAGCAGGAGCTTGGCGATGGGGGTGTTGTTGGTCATGATGGCGATGTCCAGGGAGGTCAGGCCCTGGCTGTTGGGGGTGTTGAGGTCCAGCTCATCGGCCGTGTACTGGTACAGCAGGATCTGCACAGTGTCCAGGTCCTGCTGCTCCACCGCCTCCAGGATGCAGTCGCTGCCCTGCATAGTCTGGGAGGGTGAGAAGAAGAGGCATCGTCATGTCTTATGTACTTTTTAATATATTTTTAGGGCAAAACTATTGTAATACATTTAGTTGCACTACACTCCAGTGGTCGTGGAAGTTCTGTTTTTATCTATTTATTTTATTTTTTGCTTTTATTTTTAAAAAATGATCTAAATTGTATATTTTTAGGGACTATCATAACATGTGTTATGTGATCCAAAAGGACCGCGATAAAAGAAAAAAAGAGTAAAATCCCATGTCTTTGCCAGTCGCTGCCAACTATTCTGTCAGCGTTCCACTTTTCAAACTAACTAACAAACTAAACTAACTACGTTAACTATTCTATTCTTCTCTAGTTGTAACGACTCTGTGCGTCCCTGTGTCACGACACCGAGGTGTGGAGCTCCGCCTTGGCAGTGGTTGACGTCGATAGCCACGCAACAACATTGCTCATTATAACGAACGACGGTACTAGCAAAAAATAAAAGCTTCACAGAGTTGCAGTGAGTCGTAAAACAGTTGGATTCACTTACACTTTAAAGCATTAAATGAAGAACAAACACAAATATATATATTTATATATGTAATTTTGAAAATACTTTTCACTAGTACCACAAAAAATAACGATTCTCATTCCTTTAGTTGCTCTACACTCCAGTGGTGTTGGAGGTTGTGGGGTATTCCATCTTTTTTCAATCAATTTATTTTTATACTTTGCTTTTATCTTTCTAACTCGTTCTAACTTGTACGTTGCTTTGTAAGTCACAATGCTCAAACTGAACCAAAATCGGAATCATAGAGAAATCAACCACAACAAAGCCACCTATAAACCATCTAATAGTGCTCACAATCAATCAGCTTCAAAGTCTAAGGAGTGAGGTAGGTTATATTCTGACTCGCAGCCCTTCTATTTATATTCCCATGTGAACAATACCGAAGATACAAGGAACAGAAAAAGGACAGAAGGATATGTGTGACCAAAAACAAAGCTATTGTGTTGGCTTTAACACGTTCCTCTCAGGGTGGCTCCAGCTCCGTGTTGCAGTAACCGTATGTACCGCTGGAGCGATGCCACCCGGCTCCACACACAGCAGGAGCCCAGACGAGTCTCAGCCATAGCCTCACCATGCAAAGGTCTCCACAGAGAACACTTGAAAGGGTCTATATTAAGGTCTGCTCGTGTCTGTCCACGCGTCCGCTTGACTGAAATCAGTTTTCTGTCAGCACACTGAATTTAAAAAGTCCAAATTACTGATGATGATAATAGGATATCTATAATCGATATAATACACTAAGATGATAGATATAACATAATACATGAAAAAAAGATGAACATCAAAAAGTATTTTTTCCCAACAATATTACACATTCGATACAGTTAAATGTTCTGCAGTTCAGGTTGCATGTTTACGCTTTGTTTTTGAAGGTGTTTAGATTGTTGTTTCGGCAAAAGCAAGGACGAAAAAAGCTTCATTATTGCAACATCAAAAAAGTAGAAAACAGCTCACTTAGCCATACAAGAGAAATAAATAAACACATATTTGTTTTGATAAAAGTGCCGAGGGGTGTTTGCTTGGTTAACAAAAGGACTAAATAAAACAAATTAAACATGTCTCCATTGTACCATGTGCACAAGTGCTTGGGTCTTTCATTACAATACAGAGGATTGAACAGCGAAGCGCATCTCTTTGTGGGTTCACGAATCAATACTGGAAACAATTTGGATGGGGAAGATGAAGCCCATTGCCCATATCCACAATAGGATAGGCTCCGATGGTATAACTAGCCGTGAACCCAAGTGCTGTGTCTGCAAATGTGTGTGTGTTAGTGCGTGAATATGTGTGTGGGTTGGTATGTGTGTGTGAGTGTCTGTGACTGAATGCAGCTTTGTGCATACATGTGTATCTGCGTGTGAGTGTGTGTGCATGTGTTTTTCGCGTGCACCTGCATAAGTGCATGCGTGTCTGCGTGCACAAGCGTGTGTGTGTGTTTGTGCGTGCACCTGTATACGTGCATGCGTGTCTGGGTATCTGCCGTGTGTGTGTGTATGTGTATGTGTGTGTGTGTGTGTGTGTGTGTGTGTGTGTGTGTGTGTGTGTGTGTGTGTGTGTGTGTGTGTGTGTGTGTGTGTGTGTGTGTGTGTGTGTGTGTGTGTGTGTGCGTGTGTGTGTGTGTGTGTGCGTGTGTGTTTGTTGGCTAGACTGCCAGCCGTGTGGCCTTTGGAAAACAGCCATCATAGACATGAAAGAGAGACGGACGTACAAGGCAGCTCCGTACGAGGTAGAAAAAATCATAAAGAGAGGAGGAGAGAATGATGAAATGATGATGACACACACACAAAACACTCCAATAAACAAAAACGCACACACACACACTCACATACGCACACTCGCAGGCGCAGCCCAATTTATTTTTTGGGGTAGAATACAACTATTGTACAACCAGAATGGTTGGTTGTAAAATAACATAAAACAACAGAAAAGCCATAAAAAAAAAAGGGAAAGTCGGTGGTATATCACATGGACATGTGCTGATGTAACAATCTTGGAGAGAGAGGGAGATTTAATAAAACAGTGCTAATCAGCGGGAAGGAAGAATGTTGGCTAAAATGTCACCACTAACAGCATTAGTGGACCTTCAAACCACATGTTAATGGATTTCCCTACTGAAGACACGAGCAGGGAGATCACAGCGATCCGTCTGTGCTTGTAACGTCCAATGAAGACTCCATTACACACACTCACACAAAGCGCACACAACCACACACAAAAACACAAAGAAGCTTCATTAGACCATTTTAAGCCATCACATGGAAGACGTGATTAGATAGGATATTTTAAGAGTCCCCTGGCGTGGGGTAAGATACTGTGGGTTGTGGGACTACGCTTACCAACCCTGTGGCACCGTGATCGGTGCCACAGGGTTTCGATAAAACACACCCACTGAGACAAGGCGTGTAGCATTAGCGTTGAAGCCATACACAACAAGGGCAATGAATGCTATGTTTTCAAAATATATATTTTCAACCACTGTCACGAAGGAGAGGCTTTTTTGTATTGGGGCCGAAGGACCAAGTTACAGTAAAAAGAGTGGTTAGGGTAGCAGCACAACATAATTCAGTGTGTTTTCTGTGCTTTATTTACCTGAGCCATGTCCTTCAGACCTTGTTTACACTTGTAAAGAGGTAAACAGCTGCCAAAAGAATTCAGAGGCACACGCCTTGTTATAGTGCCAGAGAACCCAGAATTTTTATTTTCTGATCTCAAATCAAGTAATAAATTCCATTCCATCACCGGTGGCAAAATAATTCTGCTGTTTAGAGGAAACAGGAGTAAAATGGTGTGTTTTTGACGGTCTCTTCTCCGAGCTCAAGTCCCATTCTTTGAGTGAGGTATAACTGTCCAAACCGAGAGGGTAAACCAACGCCGTGTGTGTGTGTGTGTGTGTGTGTGTGTGTGTGTGTGTGTGTGTGTGTGTGTGTGAGGTGCTGCATGTCGGGACCGGTGGATGGCTGCTGCGTCCAAGAGCTTCTGGGATGCGTATAGTATAACGCTGCGGTATTACTCAAGGACATGTGCTCATTTTAAAAGAGTCACAAAGCTACCGTGGGTGGTAACCATGGGGATAACACCTCCCCTCTCCTTCGTAGAACTCTGGTTTCTAAAACGCGTTTGTAAGAATCGCATTGCGTTCGAATTCGAGCTGAAACTGCCGGTTCACGTGGACTTAACAAATGAAAGTAAAACAGCTTTGGCTTTTTTCCACTTTCCTTAATTACAGCATATTAAAGAGGGAATATAGGTAAAATACATAGATGTATATACCAATGATCAAAGCTGCAGACAGCAGTTTTAGCTCGCTCCACTTTGTTTTGATTACATTATATTTTGATTGAGTCTCAAGGTTCTCATGCATTTCTTTGACTATGGGCCATTGTTCTAGGCCTGAGCACCATGAGACTTGAGAATCAAAATATAATTTCATCAAAAGTAAGTTGGGTGAGGTATAGATTGATGATTGCGGCTTTGATATAAAGAAAAGAAAGAAAAAAAAGCTAGGGTATGCTACCAGCCATGGTCAGTTGTGTCCAATATGCAGCAGTACGCCTGCCTAGCCTTGTGGAAGACACTGGTCATGCGCAGTAAGTGCATGGGCGTGAGTGTGTGCAGTTAGCAGGGTAGGTAGGTAGATAGACAGGTTTACCATTCAATCCTTTCATTCTGTCCAAATGTGAAGATTGGACGGGCCTCACAGGCGTTATGATAGGCCTGTGATAGCCAAAGATACCGGATTTTAGACATTATTTATCAGAGCATTGGATTTATTAAACGTTGTCGGGAGAAGAGAATTTCCAGAAATAGAAAAAAAAAAATGAACAACCCCAGCTTTAAAAAATGACCTTTAATGGATCTACAGTCCCATTCCACTCACTCACCGATGCTTTGCGCAGGCGGTCCGACTTGCCGAAGAAGTATGTGTCCTCGAAGGAGGACGTGCTGCCCCTCAGCTTCTCCGAAAGGTTCCTGTAGAGGCGCTTGGCGGCGCTGGGGGACGCCGGGCCCCCCGGAACCTTCCTGCTCTGGGTCAGGTGCAGGTTCTGCATCGGCTGGGTCATGCTGACGGGGAACCTTCTGCTGGAAGAGGCGGGAGAAAGGAGGATGGTCGGCTGTGTACCGTTTTCATTGAACTTGCTTTGGGTAAAAGCGAATCCTACATAGCCATATAATTACATCCCATTGATTCTCAGAAACACACACTCCATGAACTGACTCCATGTTCACTTGAAAAAAACAACATGTTTTCATCTCCAACCGATGAACGTCATACACCAAATAAGGACAACAATGCATCCTGATGATTCAACTAATTAATTTCTTGATAGTGCCATTAATGCGTTCACTGGTTAGTCGCCTGGGGCAGAAACAACACGTGGTAACGAAGTACATGCTTTGACCCACTGACTGGACTGTGTTATTTATTGCGACGTGATCGTCCAGGGCTCGGTACCCGGAATCAGCCAGTGACTGCGGTGGTTATGAGGAACTGAGGCTTTGAGTCATAGCTCAAGGTTGAACAGCACACTAATAACAACCGCAGCAACAATAGAATAATGACATAATAAGAAAATTGAGACACAAGGAGCACGGCGAGGAGACACAGAGACGAGTGCAGGGGATGGAGGAACAACAGAGCACCGGCGCTAATGAACCATGTGGAACCGCAAAGTCAAACAGTAACAAAATAAGAGGCGGGCGGCAGGCGACCTCAGAGTGAATCTGATCATTTGATCTCAAACCGTTTCCATGGCCGGCAAAATAATTCTTGAGTCATAGCATGAAACCATGCGGTGCACACGCACTCCAGGCCGGAGGTGTGAGTGCAGGCGGCCTATATTCTGATCCGCCCCCGGGCTTTACTCTAAAGCCTCTGCAGCCGCCTCCGATGGTCTACCACCGACTACGGCCCTTCAAGCATGTTCTACTTGCAGAAGGTTCGGAGCGGTGAATCGACCCGTCGGGACAGCGGCGCCAGTGCTTTCGTGCGGCGGCCGCTGTATGAAACATTAGCCAGTGTCAGACCACCAGCGCTAACGGAGAACCTTGACTCGGCCCGCTTTATTTTCAAACCCCGTCGCAGATCCGTCTCCGTCCCGTAAGATCCCCCGGGGAGTGAGGACTTCTGCCCCTGTTATCTGGCTCACTTGTAGCTTGACATTGCCTGGGTTTTTAATTATTTCTGGTGTCCCAGTGAGTCAAGATGTATTTCTCTCTCTCTCTCTCTCTCTCTCTCTCTCTCTCTCTCTCTCTCAAAATCAAAAGCCTCATAGAGTACGATGGCTTAATCTCCGTCCCTCTTCCTCTCTTTCTCTTTGGATAACGTCTCTATCCATCCATCCCCCGCTCTCTCCCTCTCCTCCCCCCCCCCCAAACACCCCGCTCCGTCTATCTCACTCTCTCTCTCTGACATGATTGGGTCCCACAATTAACTAGGATCCCCTGTGCAGTGTTTGTCGTTGGGTATGATTTCCCAGAATCCTCAGCTGAATTAAAGAAAAGGACACTTAAGTCACTTAAAGCCAACGCATAAGTGAGCTATAATAACACATAGTCAACTCACACAGCAATTTATAGCCTTGGTATTTTTCCAACCCGGGGCTGTTACGTAAGTGCAGACATTCTCAGGTCGCCGTGCCCTACTGTTTGCAAACCTGTACTTTTGCGAATAAAAAGGAAAAAAAGAAAAGAAAAAGGTGTTATGTAGATATTTGTTTTGTGGCCCCTAACGGTTTTGTACGCCGTGCGATGCTCGAGGAGAATAACACGACACACATTTTAGGCCAGACCACGTTGGTGTGGGTGAATGTTGAGAGGAGGAGACGAGGAGGGAACAGCCAGACTGAGCAGCAGCAGCAGCACAGGACTGGACTGGACTGGACAGCATCCTGTGCCCAGATGAATGGCTCGAACCTTTCAAATATTTGGTCAGCAGGAACAAATGCTTCGCTGCCTGATTAACCCATAGGTCACAGTCCAAAAAGACACACAATGAAGATCTATGCAGCTCCTTCTCCCGTTTAGAACAGGCAGAGTGAGTCATGTTATAGAATAGCTCCTTCAGCCCAAGGCAGATGTCACCCGAAATTCAGTATGTTAAAGCTGTGTCATTTCTTCTCTGTCTCGGGGTGAGTGTGAGTGGTAGGGATGGACTGGGGGTGGGGTGAGCAGGTCTCCCCCCATCATGAGTTACCAAGACAATGGTTTAGGTGAAAATCAATTTCGGTAACAGTTTCTGTGATTCATCTCATCTGCTTTTAACGTGAAATAAGATACAAAATAAAATAAAGCAATGGTATCAAATTGACTCAACACTTATGGCTGATTCTGACAGGGATAATGATAGCAGTGGTTGTATTGACAGTCACAGGAGGCCCGCCACTGAAGCGCATTTACATGTAACTCTGCAAATAAGGGAATGATGAAATAATGGGAAATCTTAGAAAATGGAAGAAAATGGGTCAGAAGACACCCATAGGCCCTATTTACTCCCACCTGTTGCCGTGTAGTCTTTGACAAATTCAAATGAATCACACAGCCAGTAAGAGTGTTCAAGACTACGATGCACAGACATATCAGGGTAGAGTATAATGTTACTCAATTCAAAAAGGCATCGCCTTAATCACCAACTTTGTATATTAAGAAGCACATTTTGTCTGAAGAGCAACCATAAATCCACAAGAACGTTCTCATGTCGCACATAATACAATAAAATGTGTGGGACGAAATAACGGCTTTCAACGTTAACTATGGTTAGTTACATATTTGGTCAACGGCTCAATCAGCAATCAGCCCTTATTCATGTGGAAAGCAGTGGAGGAAATACCTTGTTGATTTACAAGGGAGCCGTGATTGTGAAAAGGAAATGGGTCATAATAACATAGTAATACAAGCTATTAAGTGTTGATTCTATCAAATAATAATAGAAAAAAAAAATGGTTGGCATAATTGATGTATTTATGAAAAACATAAATAGATCCATGTAAATTGTACAATTAAATGATATATAAATACAATTCAATTGCGGTGATTTGAATGCCATTTTTTACTTTTTTTGTTTGTTATGCTTGCTAATAAATAAGTCAAAAAGGAAAATAACGCCATTCATATTTCACACAGGCTTCAAGGTGTGCCTTTGCACTTCAGCAAACGAAAGAGAAAGGAAGGGATTTTCAACAGCCAACAGCCAAGTCAAATAACAATGAGAAAGGGCTTATCCGATAAAACCATCCCGTTGGACTGAATAAGGGATGGATTTAAAGATGAGATGGCGGAGCTGGAAAAAAATAAACAGACTGGCGGAGATGATGTGATATTTCACATAACACAAGCCTTTTTGACCAAGCTTCAGAATCTGCTCAAACAGTATGGGGTTAGGTGAATTAAACGTCGGTCACTGGTCACATCCCCTGCCATGTGAAGAGCTCGCTGACCCAGTAGAAATGGAGCACCATAGAAATGAGTGGAGGAGGGTGGTCCAACAGCAGATATGACATGTGGGGTACTCCTTTGCACCAAGCGCCTTGCAACACAGAGAGTGGTTACATTGTTAGCATAGCTGGCCCGAGTGGGATTCAAACCCATAACGCTGGCTAGCATTCCTGCTCTACCAGTTGAGATGACTAGAGAAAATTGAAGAAATAAAGGGCTGCAAGTTTCTACATGCATCAGCTCGACAGAGAATATATGCTCTAGTATATACGTCAGCTTATCATGCCAGAGACACAGCAAGGCATCAATGAAGCCTGATTGGCCGGATGTATCTTCAGCCCGACTAAACGATTTCTTGACTGGTCATCCTGGGTCACAGTGGTGGCCAATTAGGACTCAAAAGGCATGTCAATCTAAACCCAGGTCTACGTGCCAACGGTCGGCTTAGCTCAGGAGGTAAAGCGGTCTGTAACCGGAAGGTTGCGAGTTCGATCCCCGGCTCCTCTTCGCTGAGTGTCAAGGTGTCCCTGAGCAAGACACCTAACCCTAACTGCTCCCGACGAGCTTGCTGTCGCCTGCTTACTTCACTCTAAGTTAGTTGCTTTGGATAAAAGCGTCTGCTAGATGCCCTAAATGTAAATGAGAGACAGCAGAAGGGATCAATATTATCTTGACCTCTGCAACCTAGGTAAACGGTGAAGTTGGTCCTAGAACACAAATACATCTATGCATATATATATACACACACTCTATACACGCAATTACTACGATAAACATGTATATACGCCAGGATTGATTGGTGGTTCCTGTATTGACAGCCTTCTACTGCAGAATAACAGGCAACCTTAGGTCAGGGGTGTGCCTTCTTGCTGTCCCATCCCCTTCTTGAAGACATTGTGATAAGGCCTGGATATTCTCAGAAATTGGTGACTGCTAAAAAGTATCTAACGTAAAGTCATTCACATGTCCCCATCGTGGTTAACCATCACTACCGATCTCTAGATTAGCGTATCGTTAGCAGCTGAAAGAGAGCAGTGACTTAAACATCGCCAATTCTATAACCAGTGTAATCAGCACTTATCTGATCTCCATCCTTCTTATCCTTGCTTTAAAGAACATGACGGTGAGCTAATTAAAGTGAAGTTGTTTTCAGGGAGTCTAGCGGACAGTCTACAATATGTTAGTGTTATACATGTATATGTACAAGAGTACTGTCCATTATAATCCAATAATACCTACGATAAGATAATACTTTATGAATCAAGTGTTACAGCAGCAGGAAATAAGGCGGTCAAAAAAGGGATAGGAGACAGAATGGGGCCAAAACAAAGAAACTGTTTACAAAAAAAGACAAATGGTAAATATAATAATAAACAATACAAACGGAAACGACAAACAAAGAAACGTGTATAATGGCGCATTTCCACCGTGTGGGTCGGTTCGGTGCGGCTTGGTGAAGGTAGGTTCAGCACAGCTCAGTTACGGCTCGTGTTTCCACTGCCGACAGTACCCTTATCGTAGGGCGGGGTTTAAGCTGGATGGCGATAGCCGCGGCAGCTACGTTAGCAACGTGATCTCATAGCAGCCCGACACAGTGTAGCCTGCTAATAAATCCAAAGTAAAAGAAGAACGCGACACAATGAACAGACAGCAGGAATGTAGAACATAACGAAGGACGTCCAACTTTTGCGCAACATTTTCATCAATAAACGAAGCTTTCGCCGTTGTCCAGAAACACCTCGTTGGAAATGTGTTTGTTTGTTATCACTCCCCTGCCGCACGGAAGTGCGATTCTGTCGACCTATCAACAGACGGCGTGTGTAGCTCAAACTTGCCGGCACCCTTTCAGGCGTCTCAGTACCCAAACGGAGGAGTACTGTGAGATGAGTACGGCTCAATATGGCTCAGTCCGGATCACGGCCACTTTTCGCTGTGGAAACGCGACCCATGCCGCACCTTTGCGGACTAAACAGACCCGCACCCTCCGAGGTATTTATACATTCAAAAGTGTCAAGTGATCAAGGGGGGTTACCATTGAAGTTTCCAAGTTACAAAGTATAAAGCATTAAATAATTTCTCTATGGAGAAATTACAAATTAATTGTCATGGTAAATTGGCTTCATTTTGTCCCTCATCTTTTTCTTCACAGCTGCCTCCAGGACATCCATCTCTAACCCAACAACAGAGCTAGCCTTCCTCACTAGCTGACTGAGCTCGTGCAGCTCCTTAGCCTTGATACTTGCACTTTAACCCACCTTGGATGGCACTTACGCTTTCTGAAAGCCCCTTGGCATTGGCCACATCTGAGAAAGGTCGATAGCTGCAGAATTACCAAGAGGCCTATTCGCTTATGTGATCTACCAAGAATCCAGAACGATGGCGAACATTTTAATGCTAAACACAATGGCCAATCTGAACAGAAAGTGCCGCTGGGCTGGGTCATAAACGGCAACATGCGTGTCATGGTGGTTCTCAGAAATATAGCCAATTAAAAGCTTGGAGGGCGCATTCAGAAGCCATTCCCCTGCTGAATCTCCCAGATCCATTCACTGTATAGGTCATCATTAACACTATTGGACTTGGAATTTTCACACACAGCCCAAGGTGGGAAAGCCAATAATAACAAATGAGCTGCTCTGTGGACCCCCACGTCAATGAGAGCTTCTAGCAGCGTTAATGCCTCCCAAATGGTTTTCCTCAACAGGTGTCACACCTGAAAAAAAATAAATAGAGATGTGTGGGGTTTTAAACCTCAACCAAACCAATCAAACGGAAGAGATTAGAAGCAGGCGATGAAGAGAGCACGGTGCATATAGGCTAAACTCCAAGTTTTTACAAAGCCTATAACCCCTTGAACGCAATAAGTCATCAGAACACAGACAGCCGGAGTTGAATCCACCAATGAGTCATGCAAGACCGCTCGCGAGTCATCCCTTTCCTCTTGACCCAGAAAGCACCTCTTATCTCGAAAGCCACAACTCTCCTCCCCCAAAAGATTTCACTTACTGCATGTCTGCAGATCTTGACCGAGCATGACACGTAGAAGCTACCACCATTGCCGTTTCTCGAGTCTCTATATCTAATGCCGCCTGCACTTTGTGAATTGGATGTAAAGACTACCTGAAACAACGTCAGGGTTGCCTTGCCACACCAAAACATAAAAGAGACTGCGTTGTTCCCATGGATGATCAAGTGCGATAAGTAATGACTGGAATGGAGGAATGATTGGCCCCAATGGGGTTAATTGTCCAGAAAGCAGAAATCAAAGCGAAGCTCACCACAACCACCCCTAAGAGACCACCCTGGGGTCACATCTCAGAGAGTATCGTACTTCTGTCTCCAGGAGATTAGACGCTTGTGGGGCACATCCTTATTGTTGCCAGACGCTGGCGGGTTTAAAGGCTTTTATTTTGAAACATTTTGGTTCCACCTAGTGTCGCTCTGTGAAGTTGTGCAGTGAGGTCGGCAGTTGAGCCATTTCTGTGGTGCCGTTTTACAGCAAGCACATTTTTGCTCATTGCAAAGTCAATTGTTGTAAGATGAGTAAAGTACTGATAGTTCTGTGTAATTACTGTCTTCTGTAGCCTTAGAAGGGATCATGTGAATTGTGATGAATATATTCAACTAAAGTACTCATAAAGAAGATCTATCCAACATGATTGTAGATTATTTCAGTTGAGGAAGTCAATTGAATTCACACCTTACTAGGGCTGGGTAAAAAAAATCGATTTAATCGATTTTGGATCGATTTCATTTAAATTTTGCAATATCGATTCATAGGGCATGAGATCGATTATTATTATTATTTTTTTTTATTATTATTATTTTATCACTTTAATAAACAATGCCTTAATGCAATTTGCAGGGATGGAATGTTGTAGTTCAAGTACACTTTCACTTGCAATTCCTTTCTAATTTCAAAATTGCACTTTTGAGACTTGAGACAGTTTTGTTTACGGCTCAAGTTTAAACTGTCCAATTTACAAGTTTGCACTTAAAACCTGTTGTTTGAGATGAAGAGAAAAAATAAAGTATGTTTGTATTTTGTAACACAGTTGAGCCACTTTCATTATTTAAGAGCA
>NC_136952.1:10520467-10600467 GCF_949987615.1 Pollachius pollachius
GACAAAGAAACAAACACACATATACCCACAATCAAACACACACACACACACACACGCACACACACACAAACCGACACTTACAGAAGCGGATATTTAAAAATAACCCACATTGTAGGTATGTTGACGAACACTCTGCGCGGACACGCCCCCCCATCCTATTAGACCGCTGCACCGGTGTGCCCTAAATTACCCAGCGCCCCCTCACAGGCCGACAGTCAGGGAGCCCATTATCAAAGATCCTTCTCCTTATTGGAAGGTAGTAGTTCGACACAAGCAGACCTTCCCCCCCTTGGATTAAGGTTCTTATAGGGAGCTCTCGGTGTACAAACAGATGAACATGAACACATGAAAAGAGCAGGAAGTACCACCGAACAACTATATACTAAAAGAGGGAAAAAAACACTGTTTACGCAAAACATACACTCACGCACACACACATCAAAACGGGGATCTTTGTCAAAAGAAATAAGCACTTTTTAAAATGTCTGCCTGAGGAAACAGGTGTACGAGCACTGGTATCTGAGTGTGTGAGCAGAGTACAATACAACTCAGGGCTGTACAGAGACCAGTAATTACCAGCAATTAGGAGCGCGGTAAAACAACAGGAGGTCTTCGAGGCGGAGGAGCCATAGAGTGTGTGCAGCCGGTACCACAGAACCGCTATGATGACACTGCTCCAGAGACCACAAGAGAGAGAGAGAGAGAGAGAGAGAGAGAGAGAGAGAGAGAGAGAGAGAGAGAGAGAGAGAGAGCGAGAGAGAGAGAGAGAGAATACGTAAGGGAGAGAGAGAGAAAGAGAAAGAGAGAGAGAGAAGACGTAAGGTAGAGAGAGAGAGAGCAAGCAAGCGAGCGAGAGAAAGAGAGAGAGAGAGAGAAGATGAGGGAAATAGAAGACGAGATAGAGTGAGACAGAGAGAGAAGATGTAAGGTTAAGCCAGAGGGACGAGAGAGAGACAGAGAGATAGATGAGAGAAACAGAGAGACAGAGAGAGGGAGGGAGAGAGAAAGAAGACGGAAGGGGGAGAGAGAGAGAGAGAGAGAGAGAGAGAGAGAGAGAGAGAGAGAGAGAGAGAGAGAGAGAGAGAGAGAGAGAGAGAGAGAGAGAGAGAGAGAGAGAGAGAGAGAGACACACACACAGAAAGACTGACAGGGCTCTAGGCTCTCGGCTTGATGAAAAGAAAATCGTGACTTGATTGTTCAATGTAGTCCGACAAATCAGCACTTTGAGTATGATCTGAGCAGTGGAGCTCAGATCAAGGTGAAAGGGGCGCTTCACTCTCTTTTGCTTCATATCTGTTCCCTTCATATTACCCATGTTAATGTAGGAGGGGGATCTGTAGGCACGAGCTGTAAGCATGTCACTGACCATCCCAAACACAGCCAGCAGCATTAAAACAAAAGTGTCTGTCAAGGTTTCAAATCTACACCAGTTTTATAAGTATATTTCTGTAGTGGTCCTCGCTGCACTAATTAAAAATCCCTTCTGAAAGCTATAAAAGAAATTTGCTCCAATTTCTTTTCTTTGGGAAGAAGGAAAAAGGGAACAAGGCATAAATCCATCCCTTGCAGCTATTGGTTTCCAGCCCAGTCTCTGTGCTGACTCCTTTAGCATAGTGGGACTGCTGGAGCCGAGATTATATTCATTGGGACTTATGTCATGTACTGATTTATGCTCAAATCAAGTTTAAGAGGGTAACATCTGTACTTGGATGAAAAGAATCTCAATGTCTCAGGTCGGATGTCTACGTGTAAAATTGATTTTACTGCGTGATTCATATTTTTCGTCATCTTCATTATTTTTTTGCGTTTTGGGCTGAGAGTTCTTAGAAGGGGGGGGGGATAATATCCCAATGGTTACGACGCACTTTAACTTACTGATGAAGGCGAGCACTATGGTGCAGGGTAAGGGTCAACATTAAGACTGCTGACAAGCCGGCGGAGGCTTTATCCTTTCCAACAGCAGCTACTGCTCCGGCAAATGAGGCTTGTGACGGTGAATCTCAATGTCTCAGGTGGTGTGAAACGAGAAGCCGAATATTCATTCACCAACCAAGCTAGGAACCCATCCGTCTTAACTAGCCACCCATTGGATCAGCTCCTGGCTTGGCTGGTCATTAGCTTCCGAGGCTGGTTACTAGCACGCCAGGAGCTAGCAACCCGCTGGATCAGCTACTGGCTTGGCTGGTCATTAGCCTCCGAGCTTAGCAGCCTGCTGGATTTTGCGTTCACTGCCCCTTTAAGAAAGACTTGAATGTTGGAGAACGAAGACTAAACGAATGGTCACTCAGCTGAAGACTTAAGAGGGAATTTAAGCGCCAATACCTTGACGGGTACCTTGACCAATTTCCCCAATCCCAAGCCCTAATCATTACAAACAAGCACGGGGGGGGGGGGGGGGGGGGGGTTGTTGTTATAGTGATGATGGCAACGTTATATTGATTGAACATTCATTTAAATTTGCAATGCACCGCAACTTGTATCCATAGCCACCTACTAGGGAGGGTGAGAAAAATCTATAAAACAATGCAATTTGGGACCGAGTGCAGAGAGGCAAAGAATCAATTGATAAAAAAATAAAATAAGGATTTGTCCTGGACATAAAGAACTAAATGGCCATTTCCTGAGTAAGTAAGTAAGCCAGGGTAGAGGAAACTGTGGCGTGGGACCGCAAAATAAGTAAGGAAACATAATGAAGGTGAATGGAAATGGCAGCCGCCAATATGGTTTGATCACCACGAACAGAATGATAAAGATTCAATCAGTCTGCGTCTTGGAGGCTCACCACGAAAAGACAGAGCTTTCCAGTCAGTGACAGCCCACCGGCTAAATGAATGCTTCCGTTACCATAGCGCCCATGCAGACACATCAGGTGAACTGTTGGATTTTAGGGAGAAAGAGAGAAAGGAAAGGGAGAGAGAATTAGCAAGAGCGAGAGCGAGAGAGAGAGAGAAAGAAAGCAGGGCAGGGGGGGAGGGGGAGGGGGTGGCAATTGCGAGAGAGGGAGATAGAATGAGAAAGAGAGGTAAAGAGGGAGAGAGAGTCAAAGAGTGAGAGAAAATCTGCACAGCCACAGAGATGAGCCATGGATTAAATAGCCTGGAATGGGGATACGAGGAAACAGAATAATTCATAAGACATATCCACTACATGTGTTAGACATACAGACTCTAAATGGAACGGACCTAGTTTAAAAACTCTCAGGATCTTGCGTCCTGATCATGGCTCGTCTTAGTTGGCACTGTTTTAATGTATATCTCAATGTGCTTCACACATTTCATTTGATGATTTGATTTGAAAGAACTAGAAGACAATATGTATGCCCACATGACCCTGTCCATTTATTTACATATCAAACAAAGGTGTAGGTGAACGGAAATGAATCGATATTGCAATGGTGCTTACCGTGCTTGTTTATTGCTGCTTAATGCAGGGTGCACCTTAATAATGGATAGAGGGAATGTATGGATTTCACTTTCTACCCACTTTAGACTGGTGGGAGAGAGAACGAGAGCGGGTGGGAAGAGACTGGGGGTAGCAGAGCAACCATTTGAGGTTATTAAAAAACTGATGGAAGGGTATGAGAGAGAGAGGGTGTATCAGAGAGAGAGAGAGAGAGAGAGAGAGAGAGAGAGAGAGAGAGAGAGAGAGAGAGAGAGAGAGAGAGAGAGATGAGATCTTTGAGTAAGGAAGATCTATTTGTGAATGGACTTGTGGGACCATTGATTCTGGGTCCAGAATATTTCTTTCTCAGAATCATTCAGGGAACCTAATGCGTCAGAAAGGATTGTGCGCTCGATGGTACTGGACATAACCTACAGACAATAAAGGGAGGAAGCCACCATTACCTGCCACACAGTGAATAAAGCCACTCAACGGCTTGAGGCGCACACACGCCCACAGACGCACCAGGAACAAAATAATCTGGACAAGGGCTGGAAATGTGTATTTTTGCATGTCGTGACTAAGGGGACTCTTGCGAAAAACAAACCGTTATTTTTACGCTTCCGTCTGGCTCATTATATTTATAAATACACACATATATATATATATATATATATATATATATATATATATATATATATATATATATATATATATATATATATAAATAAATATGTACACTGTATACATACATGAACACACACACACATATATATATATTTAAAGTGTGTTATCACATTGGCTTTGGATGACAGGAACACTCTGTCGTGTTAGTATGGGATATAAATCACGTCGACAAGAACTTGTGATGTACAATGACTAACATGGCTCTTGGCAGCTCTACAACTGATGGAGAAATTCACAAGACGGGAGAGTATTTGAAGGGGTTACACTAGATTTTACTAAAATACATGACCACATTTAACAACATTTCTGTCCATACTTCAGACCGATAAATAAATATAATACGCCATAACTTGGTCACATAACATCCCTTACCTTCTCTACGGCTATTCAGCTATCTTGAAGGCCAGTCGATGGAACGGAAATAAAATACATTCTGATAGCCTCGCAAAGGTTAATTAGGGAACACAGCGCAGTGCCTTGAATACAAACACAAACACGCACCGACACACAAACACACATCGGGAGAAAGAGAGAGTTTTTGATGTGGAGGGTATTTAAGATTATTTTAAGTAATGCTCTTTGATACTACTTAAAAAGGTCAAGAGGTCACAGAGAACTGACTCCAGGGTCGCAGGCTGTGAATACCATAGAAAAGGAAAGCCTCACCAGACACACACACACACACACACACACACACACACACACACACACACACACACACGTAAAACATAAATATATAAAATAATATATAAATATGTGGGAGCCAATTGGATAAGACCGGCTACCCAGCAAACAACTGTAATGAATATTAAATTCATTCCCTGAGTTAGTTTAACACAATACAAGCCTTACAGGGTTGTAACCTGCTTTTTCAGAGTAGCGTTTGGAAAGGACAGGGCTTAAATGAGACTATTCTGTTGGAAGAATAGCTGCCAAACACTGGCAATTACCATGGGTCAGACGGGGAGAAGGGGTGTCTCTGGAAGCCACAAACACGTAGCGTTGGCAACGCGGAGGTGCATTGGAGAAAAATTTGTATGTGTGGGACTCGGGGAAGGCATTAAAGTTAAGGGCGCCCTTGCGGAGAAGATGGGGGAGAAAGAAATAATACGCTTTGGAAATTGCAACTAATTACCTGTGGCGATGATGACTCGAAAATCTGCGGTCGTTTCATCCATCATGTTCCCACTTCCACCCCTTCCACTCTCTCCTTCCATTTCCCTTTATCTCTCTCATGCTGTCTCTCATTTCCCCCCCCCTCCCCCTCCATTGCTCTCTTTTTCATCTACCTTCTGCTCTACTCTGCTCTCTCTTCAACTCTCTGCGGCTCTGTTCTCCCGCCTCCCTCCTACCAAACCTTCATTCCCGCTCTTGAGCTACCTTCCTCTGGCTCTCTGCTTCCCTACTTCCTGTCTCCATCTCTCTTGTCGCACTACCAACTTTTTTTCTTTCTCCCTACTTTCTTTCCCTCGTTATCCATCTCCCCTACTTTCTCTCTACCCCCGTTACTCTCTTCTTCCCTATGTTTTCGCTCTCTGTCTCCCTTTCTCTCTCTCTCTACTTTATTCTCGACCTCTCATTCTATTTGTTAATCTTCTTCACTCCTCCCTTACCACCCCCCCTCTATCTCTCCTCTTATTTAATGAGGTGCGGGGGGTAACTTAGTGTCTATCGGCTGGCCTGGATGACATGCTGCACAGTGGATGCCTGGTCATGACTCGGCAGTATCGCCGTGACGATGTGTGCCCCCCCCCCCCCCCCCCCCCCGGCACCAAGGTTTGTGTGACCGCCGGTCTGCGCCACTATAGTGCACTGAACATGGTCGGAGGGAAGTGATTTTTTTTCTTTTCTTTTTGCATCTTTCACCACGGTAACAGGACAGACGGCCCCATTTCCTAACCCTTTTCTAGCTCACTTACTTTGCCAGTGATATCCAGACTCGCTATGGGGCACATTGAATAGTCCCCCGATGGAAGGAGAATCACTACAATGGTTCAACCACCAACACACACACATACAAAATACAAAACAACACTCCCCTAATGTTTTCAATAAAGAAATACCTGCATACTGTTTTCAATCATAGAAGATTGAGACAATTGATTTGATTCCTGTGGTTGAAACAACACCCTGTGTTTACTATAAATAAGCCCATATTACCACTACTGTTTTGAAGGAGGGTTAGATGGGTTCACCAAGCGATGTCTTGAAGCCAAGGATGAAATCGAGACGCCAGAAATATAATGTGGGCGACCATTCAACGTATATTCTGTGTCCTTACTGTCGAAACACCGGCATGTTTTGACACTACCCACCTATTTATTAAATTTCCTCTATCTATTCATAGTTTGCAGTTTCAGTTGCATAAGTGAAACTGAAACCTAAACAACGAGTAGGGACTTTGGTTTCCATCACTCCATAGATTTCAGATATGGGAAGCTCTACCTGAGGAATGACATCAAATGACAACAATCTAATTCATAGTTTAAGTGTTTCTGGGGGTAAAGTAGTTAGTTAGTTAGTTCAGTCTATACATTAGATATGACCAAATACACATTAAAAATAATAATAATATTGATAATAACAAGTAATTATTATTAATATATTTAGTATTTGACAAAATGATGAAACCGAATGCCAAAGGAAACACACAAGATGGAAAAGGCAGCGATTAGTCAAAAAAGACAAAAAACTATCCTTACAATAGGAGATCCGGGTTAGGAAAATTGATTTGTTAGGGGGGTTACCCTTCCCCAAATCATTGAAATTTACACAGGCGTCCTAAAACACAGCCGCTATGTTAAGAGTGATTTGGGTTATAAAATAAAGAAAACACTTCTTACAGTTCTTATTAAACAATTCTTTGTACACCCCAAGAGGAAGGAGGATTTTCTCTTCTCTAAATAATTAATCTAATGGTGGCTTGGAATGGGATGCAACCAGGCAGGGCACAGAGGTGCAGTAAATAAACCCCAACTGTTGTTTTTGTAAAAGAGATAAATAAAATGGTGCCTTGTGAGGACCACTCTCACCCAGAACTCGTGAGGAAAACAGGGCAAGGCCAACGGGCAGCACCTTCTCTGAGTCCAAATTCGTTTTTCATATCCAATGTTTTACGGGCGAGGTTGTAGGTTGAGTTCAACAAACGCAATGAAAGATAACAGTTCAAGAAACGGTAGCTAACTGACGAATAGACAGGGAACGGAAGCATCGGAGTGAAGGTAAGAGAACAACAACAACGAG
This sequence comes from Pollachius pollachius, assembly GCF_949987615.1. Classification (NCBI taxonomy): domain Eukaryota; kingdom Metazoa; phylum Chordata; class Actinopteri; order Gadiformes; family Gadidae; genus Pollachius; species Pollachius pollachius. The sequence goes on from NC_136952.1 coordinate 10,527,779, forward strand.
AACAAAATGGCGGGAAAACTAATAAGCGAAAGAAAGAAATTGGGCATGTTAAAATGAACAACAAACAGAACGGATGAGAGCTATAGTAATGAAACTCAAGGTAAAAAAAAAAATACATTGAGAGAATGAAACAAAGAAGAATCACAGCCCGATGAAAATGGGGCTGAAAATAAATTAAAGAAGAGTGGGAACAAGCCCGCTTAACAGTTAGAGAGAGCGAGAGAGCGAGAGAAATAGAGTGTGAGAGAGCGAGAGCAAGAGAGCGAGGGAGAGACAGAGAGAGAGGTTGAGAGTGAGGCTTCAACGGTGAATTCCACTGATGCGATGATTCAGTGAATTTAGTCACAACGCGGAAAACCACAGCATCTATTGTGCAGAAGTTTTTTGTTAGCTCAAGTGTGCGTGTTTGTATGTGTGTGTGTACTTAAACAAACCGATGTGTTCCCATATTACTGTTGCTATGGAGTTGCTTTCTAGTCGATTTTTTTGTGTATGCGTGTATAGTGGAGAGGGCCCGCATTAGGTTTGTACTTCACGGTTGCAAGTTGCAAGTTCCAGCAAAAACAGCATGAAGATGCAGCAATCAGATGGTGTACCGGTCGCCCAAAGAGTACAAAATGTTCAACCAAAATATTTGATATTGAAAAATAACCACAGAGAAGACCATGGCATGCCAGTAGAGCGCTTGACACCTTGTATTCAGAGAACACCAATGTTTGTTTTCTTTTGTGTACTTCTGAGAATTTTTCTTCCTCTATTTTTTAAGGTTCACTATAGGTCACTTTGTATCATGGTGTCTCTGCACTGTGGAATTTATTTATTTATTAATTGATTGATTCCCAGAAGTAAGTTCAAAATCCAACCATGAAACAAGTCGTAGAAGTAAGTTTGAATTAGTGCTTGAGGCTATCACACTATCAACACAGGCTTGATGAGGGGAGACCAAAACAAAGCTCATCAAGGTTTAAGAATTGAACAAAAAGAAACAAGCACACTCACAGCCACAAAGCAAACAAACTGAGGGTGCTGTTTACTTAAATCAAACCCTTTAGCATTTCCGCTTATAGTGCGGTTTGTTCGGGGTTCATTCCGACTCTGGTGTGTACCAAACCAACCAACTCTGGTCCGCTTTTGAAAACAAGAGTTTGGTCCACTTTTCCTAGATTAATATGTGCAGGATCTGGTGCAATCAGGAGGGGACAGCACTTATCTAAATGTGGCTGGACGACTTAATAAAGCGATTGCTCTAAAACACAGACGTTTTTTTCATCAATCAGTGACCAAATATTTTTCATTTATAGGAACGCCAAAGCAAAATGATAAGAACAAAACCTTGCACAGGCTTTCAATTATTAATCTAAAGTCGGATTTGTACATTGCCCACGGCAATGATCTTGTCTGTTTTTTTTGTTGGTGTTTTGGACTGTGACTAACTGTAAGAGAACAATTGGGGAAACAAACAAACTAACTGAGATGTCATTGTTTTGTAATTTATATAATTTAGGACTCTCAATATTGAAGATATTATAGCAGAGGGTTCCGGGTAAGCACCCGCCCCCCTCCTTTTTTGTGTCTATATGTCTTTATTGTTGTTGTTGTTGTTGTTGTTGTTGTTGTTGTTGTTGTTGTTGTTGTTGTTGTTGTATCTTCTGCCTTGTGAAAAATATATATACAGTGGGTCAAAAAAGTATTTAGTCAGCCACCAATTGTGCAAGTTCTCCCACTTAAAAAGACGAGAGAGGCCTGTAATTTTCATCATTGGTAAACCTCAGCTATGAGAGACAAAATGAAAAAAAAAAATCCAGAAAATCACATTGTCTGATTTTTTAAGAATTTATTTGCAAATTATGGTGGAAAATAAGTATTTGGTCACCTACATACCAGCAAGATTTCTGGCTGTCACAGACCTGTAACTTCTTCTTTAAGAGGCTCCTCTGTCCTCCGCTTGTTACCTGTATTAATGGCACCTGTTTGAACTCCTTATCAGTATAAAAGACACCTGTCCACAACCTCAAAGAGTCACACTCCAAACTCCACTATGACCAAGACCAAAGAGCTGTCAAAGGACACCAGAAACACAATTGTAGACCTGCACCAGGCTTGCAAGTCTGAATCTGCAATAGGTAAGCAGCTTGGTGTGAAGAAATCAACTGTGGGAGCAATCATTAGGAAATGGAATACATACAAGACCACTGATAATCTCCCTCGATCTGGGGCTCCACGCAAGATCTCACCCTGTGGGGTCAAAATGATCACAAGAAAGGTGAACAAAAATCCCAGAACCACACGGGGGGACCTAGTGAATGACCTCCAGAGAGCTGGGACCAAAGTAACAAAGGCTACCATCACTAACACACTACGCCGCCAGGGACTCAAATCCTGCAGTGCCAGACGTGTCCCCCTGCTAAAGCCAGTGTATGTCCGGGCCCCGTTTGAAGTTTGCTAGAGAGCATTTGGATGATCCAGAAGAGGATTGGGAGAATGTCATATGGTCAGATGAAACCAAAATATAACTTTTTGGTAAAAACTCAACTCGTCGTGTTTGGAGGAGAAAGAATGCTGAGTTGCATCCAAAGAACACCATACCTACAGTGAAGCATGGGGGTGGAAACATCATGCTTTGGGGCTGTTTTTCTGCCAAGGGACCAGGACGTCTGATCCGTATGACGGAAAGAATGAATGGGGCCATGTATCGTGAGATTTTGAGTGAAAACCTCCTTCCATCAGCAAGGGCACTGAAGATGAAACGTGGCTGGGTCTTTCAGCATGACAATGACCCCAAAACACACCGCCCGGGCAACGAAGGAGTGGCTTCGTAAGAAGCATTTCAAGGTCCTGGAGTGGCCTAGCCAGTCTCCAGATCTCAACCCCATAGAAAATCTTTGGAGGGAGTTGAAAGTCTGTGTGGCCCAAAAACATCACTGCTCTAGAGGAGATCTGCATGGAGGAATGGGCCAAAATACCAGCAGCAGTGTGTGAAAACCTTGTAAAGACTTACAGAAAACGTTTGACCTCTGTCATTGCCAACAAAGGGCCTGTAACAAAGTATTGAGATGACCTTTGGTTATTGACCAAATACTTATTTTCCACCATAATTTGCAAATAAATTCTTTAAAAATCAGACAATGTGATTTTCTACTTTTTTTTTTTTCATTTTGTCACTCATAGCTGAGGTATACCTATGATGAAAATTACAGGCCTCTCTCATCTTTTTAAGTGGGAGAACTTGCACAATTGGAGGCTGACTAAATACTTTTTTGCCCCACTGTATATATATGTTCACCTACATACAGATATATTCATTCAAAGTGAGAGAGACAAACACACATGTCAATAAGCCCAGTTGACACCCCTTACTGTTGATGGGCAACAGGGGTCAGTCATGTCAATGTCAAGAGGCACACGTGTCAACGTGACGAGGCAGGGCAAACAAACAATAGCCAACAACCTTAACAAACCTACAGGTACACAGAACAATCAAAACAAACACAAAAACACTCACACCATTCATTTGCACACAATGGACCAAAATGTGGAGCCCACCCACACACACACCCACAAACACACACACACACACACACACACACAAACACCATCGATAGATTTGGCTAAATACAAAGCTTTGTGCATGTCGGTCCGCTCGCTCTGTCTCATGCAAGGCATTCATCAGAAGAGGGGATTCACAACAACAATGAGAAGCCGGGTGCATCATTATGCTACATTATTTGTCGCCGCATTTGGCGAAATTTTCAGTCAACCCTCCCTGTGTCTTGACAGTAACATCACCTAACATTTGCATAGTATTTATTGCAAAGGTGATCAATGAAGGACCTCATAGTGGTCAGAATATCTGAAAAAAGTATTTTTTCCTTCCTTTGCTTGCTGTGGTTTGGGGGGATGGAAAGCATTTGTTACCTGAAAAAGGCTGCATCCGTAATAAGCTCTGTGCTCTCTAGGGTTAAAGAAACACTCTATCTGGCGGCCATTAAAAGGTCATCTGGTGGCAGTGGCATGGGGCGTGACCCAGAGATTGAGAACCCAATATGTAAGCCTGGGTGCCATTGTGGCTTATGATTCCTATGATTTCTGCCCTCTTCTCTCTCTCAGAATATGACCACTGCCAATCATAACTAATCTCTCTCTCTCTCTCTCTCTCTCAACAACTCTGCGTTCAGATCATACACCTGACTTTATTTCCTTTCCCTTTATTGCCATGGCAACACTTTACCAGGGGGGGCCACCATTCTTGATGTCTGCCATGGGCCCATTAGTGTCTTTGATGTGTGTGTGTGTGTGTGTGTGTGTGTGTGTGTGTGTGTGTGTGTGTGTGTGTGTGTGTGTGTGTGTGTGTGTGTGTGTCTTTGTTGTGTGTGTGTGTGTGTGTGTGGCTTTTCCAACCGTATGTAACGTTAGTACTCAGTAGGGGCTGCCTCGACTAAGATCTTGCATGGTTGATTCTAATTTGTGATTGATTATGGATAATACATATTTTATATACACAAATCACATTGGATAATACATGTTAAATATTGTTTAAATCAATGGTGCCTCATTATTTGGCCGATTGCGTGGCTCAAACCCTTTCAAATATCAATAGGCTTATTCAGGGTTTCCCACGCTTTTCAATGAATAAAAACACCCTAAAAGAGGCGAAGAGAAGGCCATTGATTCTGGAAAGTGGCGACACTATACACAAAATGTATAAAAGCTCTGTGATGGAAAAAAATAAACCCCCATGCATACTGAATCAAAATAAAATGAATAGAAAAATGTTTTATTTTGGTGATCAATAATCAGTGTTTGACATTTGGTTGTACTGTTGTTATCGGACTGGGGCAAACAAAGCGAGGTGGTAAAAGGTCACGGTACTTACTTCTTCTTTGTCTCGTAGCGGCCGGTTGTCCCTAGACTCTGCAGACAGACAGACAGACAGACAGACAGACAGACAGACAGACAGACAGACAGACAGACAGACAGAGAGAACAGAACATAGTTATGCAAATGTTCAAACACTATTCAAGAAACCTGTATGACTGTGTTACATAAGACAAATCCAGGGTTAGGATAAGGGAATGAACACCTATTCAAACATCCATTCATCCAACCAACCTGCATTCACTGCATTGGATCCATTATATGATGAGTGAGAAAACCCTAAATAAACAACCTTTCTTCATCGTTATTTGAAATGGAACTGAAACTACATAAAAGAGTGCTGCCGTCGTGGGAGTGCTGAATAGATACTTTTACCTGCCATCCCTGCCTGCCTTATGTTTCCTTCTCCACCAGCTGGGAGGTACAGAGCCATGAGCTGTTCAATTAAAAAAACTACTTTTGCTCGAGTTCAATCCTACATGGATTTGGTCAGTGCAAACAGCATATGGAGTGTTTTTTTTCCGTTGAACCTGCACCAAATTTTCAGAGCGCATTGTAAAGTGAGCTCAAAGGATGTAGAGTCAAAACTAAACAAAAATGGTAACAAAAAAATGGTACGAGAGCGTACTTAAGAACATGTAAGAGATATGGCCATGTCGATAGCTAACTTTAAATAAGCTTCGGGACATTTCTTCCAAAACATTTTTAAGGCCGTGTGGAAGTCCCATGCTAAAGAAAATCCCTGCACACGGTAGCAGTCCGCCATGCACATGGCTAATAACAATCCACCTCGGGAGAGTTCGATTGGTGTGCACTTCCTCATCGGCTGAGTTTCACATTCCCTTTTAGCTAGTGTCAATATTTGAAGAGAACACCAATCAGATGAAGCCACAAGCCAAATGGTGTATGTCATTACAGAACACCGCAGCTTCTAGGAAGAAGTGTCAATCAAATTCTTCCATATTAATTTAATATGAATGAACAAAGACCAATCCTCTTTCGGGGGTTCATCTGTGATCCCAGTAGTCAGGCTTGTTGAAATACTGTATTCCGTATTGGATCATTTTATGAGCTGCTTTTCTTTCTTAGTGACTTCAGGTACATGCAATTTAGTAGCAGGTAAGTTGAAGAAATGGTCTACCCAAATGACCCATGACCCCGAACCACCCCAACCACTGGACTAACCTACCCCCATCCCCCCGTCCCCTCCCCTGCCCTAAGTGAACTACAAGCAGTCCTACAAGATGGAGACCAATGCAGGTAGTACTCCACATACAGTATAAACCTTTTTTTTAACTACTTTTTTACTCAGTCTCTGAAAGACATCAACAAAGAACAAAATTGAAAAGGGGGTTCTCATTTATCCACAAATGCATTGAGACAAAGGAGAGGATTCAGGGAAAGAGAGAAGAGGCAAGGGAGGTGGGCAAGGCTGGCTTGCGTTGGAGAAAAACAAAGAACGCGTTCTGTTGTCATACATTCCTGAAGCTGATGCTCTGCCCTTCAGTTTGTACATTTCTAAACGGAAACAAATTAAAACGAATTGCCTTTCACCGCTTAGAGGTTTATGAATCAGGGTTCCAATGGTTTTTCAAATGATTAACATAGGGTCATAAGGTCAAAATGTCATATTGTTTGGTCCCCAGCCCCAGTACTGGAATAAACAGTCAAACAAAAGTCTAGTGCCCAAATGGACTCATCTCAAACCCAGCAGAAACACAAGCTCTTTTCCCACCTTTTGTCATTTTTTCAGGAACGGAACATGAGTTGTGTGATGCCTCCACATTTTCGAGTATAAACCTTGAAACAAACTGTTAAACAGTAAAGCAGAAATCTTAACTATTGCATAATATCAGACAGAAAATATAAGAAATAGATTCTGCTGCATTGCTGATGTCCTTTATTAAATAGTTAGCAATATATTTAGACAAATATTCAATCCAAAGTGAAATCAGATGGTGGACTGGGAGTCAGCTCTAGTTTAGGACGGGGGGGGGGGGTCAGACCCAGTAACTCTTACCAGGGGTGTTGGGGCCAGAAATGTCTCAAATGATGTTTTATTGAAGGTCAAGATTAAAAGTAGTGATGAGCAAAGGCCTCCCGTGTTTTGCAATATTTTGTAACATTGAAATGAACTTTGATTGGCAGCGCCTCGGGGGAAGACTCAACAGGTGTTATGGGAAGTGACCTTTGGTAACAGTTAAAATAAATCAAGTTTTTTATGTTTGTGGAATGAACCAAGATGGACCCATTATCCAGATTATTACATGGCTACTTACTAAAGCAATAAAAAAATATACTGTATAAAACATAACAACAGAAAATGATGTTATCGATTGACAAAGTTATTTCTTCCGACAATTTGTTTTTGTCAATTCAATACTAGGGTTGGAGCTGCGCCCATAGCAACACAAACTCGCTTACTAGCTTTCTTCTTAAGATAGAGCTCAGGTCCTCCAGTGTCTATGATCGAAAACAGCGTCAATAACATAGGCCTGTTGTTCATAGCAGCGGCACACTATTTAGGAACAACAACGACCGCTGAAAGCCATAATAGACCCCGTCAGAATCGAGTATTCAACAAAGTCCTTTAATAAACCAGTGCATCACGACACTGCCCCATGTCCCTGTACTGGAATATGTCGTCTCCTCTCTGCTGTCTCTGATGGTGTTCCTCCCAGGAGGGAGTGGACTCATGCAGGCAGGAGCAGCATGCAGAGACAGCCAACAGCGGCTCTGGGAGAGACAGATGCCCCGCCCAGCTGAGAGCATTAGCCAACCAGCGGGCAGCTGTGCAAGGAAGTCACTGGGATGGAGAGTGCCTGCCTGCGTGCAACACACACACACACAGACACACACACACACACACGTGCATGAATAAACACACACACACAATACATACATACATACACACTTAACAGACACACGTGCATGAATACACACACACACACGCACAAATACACACACATACGCCACACAAAAACAGCAGGCTATATGTGACACAGGAACACACACACACACACACACACACACACACACACACACACACACAATGCTGTGGTCATGATGTGGTCGTCACGTTGTTCTGGAATGGTTGACACTCCGAAGACAAGTCTGCATTTGGCGAGGCTTCATGAACGTTGATGATAGAAGTGTTGTGACTAAACATTCATAGAGGCAGGATCCTTCACAGCTGAACATTCAACACTGTCAGATCTGAATAAAATGATAATGAATACAACTGCATCATGATGCCTATCCGTGTTCACCGACATGCCTCAGCATCAAACATCACCTCCATTTCTCCGCTTTGTTAAGCACTTTTGAACTGCTGGTTTATCAGTACACACACACACAAAAACTAAATAACACACAAACCCAGCAAAAACGAACACACTGAGCCGGCAGCACACACTCACACACATAAGGGCACAGGAGGAGCATTACATAAATGAGTGTGTCAGGCTAAAGGGGGGGGGGGGGGGGGAGGACGGTCGTGACTGGTGAGTCGTGAGCACTGTGGCACCACAGAGGCGTGGAAGAGATTAAGGACCGGTGATGTTCCTCTGGAACCACTGGGAGATGACAAGCAGGAGGCACGCTGGGCTGTTCCCAGGGCAGAATGATCCTCAACGAGTCGAAACCTAGGAGTGTGAGGGCAACGTACCGTGTGTGCGTGCGTGTGCGTGTGCGTGTGTGTTCATAGTGTTCCATCTACGGTTGTTATTAACCTTGATTTCGGCCAAAATTGTCTAAACAACTTATTTTATCAGGTTTATTAAAATCTTTAGACTTAGACACAAGTATGTTTTTTTATTTATTTATTATACAACTTTTAACTCAAGCCTAATATAGGCCTGGGTTTAAAGTTTTCAAACCAACACATATGTAACACTTCAACCATCTAGTGTTGAAAGTTTCTGGCAAAATGTTGAATTATGAACATCATCTAGCTTTTTACATTTAAAACTCTCTGCCTAGTGCCTTTCAAACATTCCTTCATAACCATAATGTAGTAATCTAAATAACGGCCGACAAGACACCATTCAAACTACAGCAGGTCACACCTGCTGGGATTTCATTGAATGGCTCCATCTACAACACGTCAGCGAGTTTCAAACACAACACTCATTAACCCTTGAGTGTGTTCTCAGATCATCTCTTGCACATGACAATGAATTATCTCAATGACACTTCAATATAAAAAGGACACCAAAAAGGCAACGCTATCGCTGAATCAAAAATAAAATGAAGAATTAAAACGAAATAATCTCAACATTTATCCTTATACACACACGAGTTACAGAAACGGACGCTACATGATGGAAACCGTACATTATCCAGGTTCAGAGGTGTCCGCGCTTGTAAAGGCCGTACCAAGACGGTGTTCGATTCCAGTTTTCCCCCCCGTCTCGTAGGGGTCGCTAATTAATGATGAGCATCTGTGCAAGCTGATTCTGGAATGGAGTGTGGTGAGGACTCGTTAGGCTGACGAGCACTCCTGAGGCACGCAGCCAATCAGGTGCTCGCAGCCTCCTTAATGAGATGCGTTTGAATTCACTGTGTTTCACTTTGATAAAACCGGCTGATGAATAGCAAACGATTATGGTGCTATCTGCACTCCCTCAATCGTAAGGTGGCTGGCTATTTTTCTTCAAATATCAGATTCTACAAGAGTTTCCTACATGAACACACTTCATGGTTATGTCATCCTCCAGTTTGATCCTGTATAGAAGCACCTTGCCCTCTCCATTTGTGGGTATGACCCTGAGATCGACAATCCATTCTTTGCTCTGCGCTACATCCTCCTTTATTCATCTCTATCAAAACCTCTGTATTTTCTTTGTGTACTGGATGACGTACAGACTGAATCCCTTCTATTCTTCTCCCTCATCTCTTAACTCTCTCTCTGTCTCGCTCTAAATCTGGTCTATGAAGCTGTTTGGGTCTGAATTCCCGCTTCCTCTCTCACTCTCTTGCTGCCTTTGTCTCTTCATCTCCCTCTCTCGTTTCATTCTCCAAGGCCTCGTTGCAGGTCTCGCTGCAAGCAAATAAGCCCAAATCCTTTTATTAATTTTTTGGACAATATGCGACTGAAATCTGATTTTCAGCACAGTGTGAACAGCACCAACTCACATGGAATCTCATCTTTCAATTCTGAATTAGGCCACTTTCACTTGGCCACTTTCTTCCTGAATCAGGTACAGGACAGGTCACTTTTTTTGCCATCTGACCTCAGCATGAACATCAGTCTAGTTCAGCATTTGTCCAAATTCTGCTCTGGCTGGAGTCCCTCTGTCCATACAAACACAGAAGACATCTGCGATGGAGGTGGACAGTGGAGAGGAGGTGAACATAGTCATTCAGGGTAGCAATGTCATTCAAAGTAGCCCTTGACATGCTGGCATTTTGGATTCAATCTGTTTCCGCGAAGACATGCACGGCATGATCCGCCCACACCTGGCTACGACTCCACAACCACACACGCTTTCCTACAGGAGTGCTCCACAAAGAGCCATCGTTTTCATCTGCTTATGATCAAGCTCGCTTCCACTGCACATCCACTTAAAAAATGAAAGCGAAACTCAGACTTTGCCTCGTAGAACATCCCGCTGCATGTGGCATCTTTGTTATTGTGATTTCGCGTACGCGGGTTAATAACGTGAGATTGGAGCAAGAAATCTGAATAGAGCACTCAGACTTGGGGCGCTAACAGTGCTATTTCTCTGCGCCTCTGCCGCCTTTCCAAAACACTTCACCCACACCTTCTCCTCGATGCTCTCTTCTCTTTTTAACTCTCCCCCTCCCCCTCCCTCCCTCTCCCTCCCTCCCCCTCTCCCTCCCCCCCTCCCCCTCTCCCTCCCTCCCTCCCTCTCCCTCCCCATTGATTTGTGGCTGAATGTCAAGTGTCTGAGCATGTTCTGCATGGCTGCCCTCTGAGGGTGCCAACCTCCAGCTTTGATGCTGGAGGTCCGTCGGCCCGCCCTCCGCCTGCCCACCACCGGCCCTCGCTGGGCAGGGGCACGCTCCGAGGATGGGCCGTGGAGGGAAGACACTTTACCCCCATTCCTTATTACCCTTCAATTGGCTGCGAAGGAGGGGCTAACCTTTGTCGTCCCCGTCTCGATAAGACAGCGCCAAGCAAGGTTGGATGGGCTCTGTCTGTCTGTCTGTCTGTCTGTCTGTCTGTCTGTCTGTCTGTCTGTGTGGGTCTGTGTCCACAGGCTGTGTGTGTCCATTGCTCATGAGCCTGAATGCCTGAGAGTGATAAGCTCGCTTGACGTCGTTTGATGGTTCACCTCTATCTCTCAAATGCCACACATCACTGCTGACCCCGTCGTCATGGAGAGAAAAATCCATATTCCTCTTCCGCTGTGCAAACCTTTTTATGATTGCAAATCGTTTTTGTTACCGTTGACTTAATAGATTGGAGAATTGTAAAGAGAGAGCAGAAGAGAGCCAGATTTAGAAAATGAACAACCAGAACCAATTAAACACAGAGAATAGTTTATTACCCATTCACATCAATGACCAGGATGGCCCTGGGATCTAAGAAAGGGTCTGTAATCATAGAGTAACTACTGTTAGACCTGGTGCTTGTGTTGGGAAATCTCTCTCACACACACACACACACACACACACACACACACACATATACACTGTGTGCCATAAAGTAAGGAGATCTATGGGCACGATTGATTTGGCCTAATTAAATATTGGCCAAGTTTTGAATGACACCGGTTTACTTGATGAGGAGGAGGAAGAGAATGATGATGATGATGATGATGCTGACGATGTGTCAGTAACCAGTAGCTCCTGGTCAAAGCCCGACCAGGATCAACTCTCACTCACCCTCCATCTGTCATAATCGAACTGACCCGTCAAATCACAGGCTGCTAACTGGTTGATGGTTAGGCACGCTCAGGCATCTAGGCTCATGAACAACAGACACGAGGCCACACACACACACACACACACACACACACACACACACACACACACACACACACACACACACACACACACACACACACACACACACACACACACACACACCATTAACATCCTCTCAATATCCCCCCCCACCGATTTCTCCCTTTGCTAATTGAACAAGGTTTTATTTTGATATCGGTCAGTAGCTGCACTGTACTGTGGTTGTAAGGGCCTCAACCCCCCCACCGCCTACCCCCCTCCTGCGGGCTAATTAGGCTCAGCAATGCTAGCATTCATGGCCTCCCCCCCCCCTCGTCCCTTCTGGCAGAGACTCCCAGGTCTGGCACCCTCCGCGGCACTCAGTGGCCGAACGGCTGGCTGGCTAGCTGTACGGCTCAAAGACTAGCAGTGGTGAGTGACGCATGAGCGTGAATAGGTGAGGCTAACAAAGCGTACTGACTGACTGAATGGCTCAGTGATGGAGACGCTCCCTGAAACGCTGGCACTAACTCAAATGCCAGACATGACGAATTGATGATTGGTTCCTGGTGGTCAGCTGATCCGGAGGGGGGTGATTATTAATAGTATAGGTTGGGTTTGCTAAGGAGTCCCGGCCCCAGTTGTCCGGTGATTGGGTGACTGAGCAACTGGTTGGGAGGATGTATTGACTGGTTGTGGGTGTGTCCGGGATCATGATCACGTATTGACTGGTTGTGGGTGTGTCAGGGATCATGATCAAGTGTTGACTGGTTGTGGGTGTGTCAGGGGTCATGATCAAGTGTTGACTGGTTGTGGGTGTGTCCGGGATCATGATCACATGTTGACTGGTTGTGGGTGTGTCCGGGATCATGAGATTCATGGTAGGCGGCCATGACTCCACACCAAGACAGAGCTATGGCTCGTGCACACACACACACACACACACACACACACACACACACACACACACACACACACACACACACACACACACACACACACACACACACACACACACACACAGGGTTTATCCTACATTGAAAAGGAAATTTGAAATGTCGATAATGAACGGTATAGCCTGAGTAGCCTAAGCAATGACCACAAATAGGTAAAGTCAGAAATGGTGAGAATGAATTTAACAATATGTGTCTGGCTGATTGAAACTAAATTATGTTTGATTCATGGAAGGGTTTTGCGAATGTTGAATGTAACAATAGTTGCTGTAACAATAGATTGAGAGTGTGAATAAGCTTAACATAATCAGTGGGCATTAGACAAGGTTCACCCCTTGTTCCACTAGTTGCGCAGGTAACTTTACAGACCACTCATACTTTCACTAGGGCTGGAGAAAATGGCATCAAGGCAAGAATGCGCTTTTTAAATGCAGAAATGAGCGACACGAAGTGAAGGATGGAAGGGGAGAAGAGGGAGGAGGGAATCGGAGAGAGTGGGGCTAGCGAAATCCAACTCGCCAGTCAACAAACCCTGCGTTCCTAACCACTGCTCTATGTGTGTGTGTGTGTGTGTGTGTGTGTGTGTGTGTGTGTGTGTGTGTGTGTGTGTGTGTGTGTGTGTGTGTGTGTGTGTACACATGTTGTTCTGAAGGATTAGGCTTAATAAGATGGCAGTCTGAATTTATAGCGCCAATATTTCTCGCTGGGCTAAACCCACGGAGGTTTCAGAGTAATAGATGTTCAGAGTGCATTGCTTGACTTGTGCCCTGATACGATGAGGCCCGCGGGATTTGGATTACTAAAAGCACCACTGTGTGCATGTGTGTGTGTGTGTGTGTGTGTGTTGATGTGTGTGTGAACATAAATAAACCCAAAGACAGCAAGGTGATATGAAGACAAATCTGGTGGTATAGCCAGAGGTAAACAGTACACATACAATGTGTAGGAGGACATGTGCAGGAATAAATTATGTTTGTTTGCCTAAATTACCTTTATAACATATATATTTAAATATATTCAATACACAAATGATATCATCAGAAATAAATCCATATATTATACGACCTAGCAAGTACAAAAGATCTGGAATATCTAACCAAAAACATGTTAACATTTGAGATATTTCTAAATCAGTAAAAAGCCCCGTCCAGCCTGAAATATCAGGGTCGCTGGACAGAGGATAGAGTTGGTGCTGCTTCACATGTTTAAACAAAACGATTGACAGCTCCATCCTAAGGAAGAGAACTCTTGAGTATAAGCACCTTGCCTTCGCTCTCCCGGAGACCTTGGAGCAGCGGAAGAGTGACTAGCGGTCTGAGGAGAGACTCCTAAAATTCACTCTTTTTGTGAAAGTCAAGCATGCCCCCTTAAGGCCTTCACGGGCCACGCAGCATTTTGTCAGCCCCGATGGAGACGTCAGCCCCTGGGGGACGCACCGCACTACGGAGTGGGCAGGGGGGGGGGGGGGCTTTTGCCAGGTAGCTGCAGTTCACTTTCGGATGGGAGAGCTTGTTTTATAACAGGGAGCCCTTCAGAAACGTTTGTCTTAACTACGTCCTCGGTTGGAAGCCACTACATTCATCGAGTGGTCCAGCACAAGGGGACGGAGGGAACACGGTCAGACTCTCAGAGGTGTGGGCACTGCCTTCAGAAAATCATGAAAACATTCAGACCGATTGCATTGATTTATTAAGATCGATACAGCTGTGCTCTTTACATTGGGGTCAGTGGCCATGTTGAAATGATAAAGCTAAAACACATGTTTGGATACTCCCAAGTATCCAGACATGCACCCTGCGGTCGCTCTGTTCGTAGGGCCATCTGGAGGGGAGAAACGGCACTACAACTACACCGTCGAGTTGGGACGTCCAACGCGCAAAACAAATGGGCATCAACTGTTCTGTCCATAAAAGCACATCAAAAATTGATTAAAAAGAAAATATGGTCTGGGTGTCTGGACCATGGCTGCTGTCGGAGCAGTTATTGGAAATCATTGTGTGTGAATAAATAAATAAATACGCTTTTGAGAGAAGAGACAAGGAGGAGGAAATAGAGCATGGGGTAGTAGACAGAAGTAGAAAGGAGAGGAGAGAGAGGAGAAAAGGCAGCAAATAACAATAACATTTCGATCTAAAAAACTCAAAACAGCCTCACAAAACAGGAGATGCACGATTCCCTGAAAGAAAAGTATTTGACTCACTGCAAAAACAGCCCGTGGCCCCATGGGGGCCCCGTGAGGCCAGGGCTCTAACGAGAGGGCCAGAGAACAGGAACCAGCAGTCCCTCCTACATAATGCAGCACCCGTCCCACTCCCATCCACCTCCCCCTTTTCAGCTCGGGTGCACCACCAGGCCACCACCTGCTGCTGCTACACCCAGGGGGCACACACGCACACACATACACACACACACACACACACACACACACACACACCCCTACCCGATGCACCATCCAACTTTCCAGAAATAACTTGGTGAAAGAAAACTCTTCGTTTTCTTGCAACGCCAAAGGCAAATACCCAGTAGGCAAGAGGAGGGGTTTTCTATTGGCAAAAAATGGATGGATGGAAGAGGGAGGGAGGGAGAGAGAGAATATTTCTGTCATCGTGCTGACGCCGGGCCGTCTCTGGTGCTCTGAGATCTATTATTTACCTGGACGGCCCCGCTATAAAGTGTCATCTCACGCCATGGCAGCCTCCCAAGGAAAAAATAATGCTTAATAGAAAAATAAATGGTAAGAATGTGCCTGGGGCTGTCCTTGATTTTTAATAAAAAAAATCACACTCCATTCAGGGTCAACTAGATTGTCAAACTTTAACAGTCAACACTTGGTTTGATAATGAGGGGTTACTTTGTTTTCGTAAGAAAAAGGAAAGGTATTACTTTTATTGTCCAAGCTGTGCTGAGTAATAATGACAGCTCTCCGACAGCTTTTTTTTGTTTTTTTATGCTTCAAAATAAAAGCTCAGTAGCAGTGGGATAACGATTCATTTTAACAACCTCATTCATGAGTCACTATTGTTTCGGGGACATTTAAAAATAAGAAGAAAGTGAGATGTGATTTTGTGCCGCTCTAGAAGACGCTTCTCTGAGATATTCCAAAAATGTGACAGCACTAAATCATTGATTATTTAAAATAAGACAGAAGGGGAAAGAGAAGGAGCCATAACCATGATTTAAGTAGGAGCAGTCATAGGAATTTTATTGTTCCAAGTTAAAATTAAATTTCCCAGTAACACTGAGGTTTGTGGTGGAAGATGATATGTGTGTGGAAAGTATTAACCTAATAATTCCCAATGTGACAATTAATTGACACTTATAATTGGTATAGCCATTTATTTGAAAATTTAAAGAGAATAAGTTAATGACAATTTTTAGTTATTTAACACAACATTGAACACATTTACGTAAGTGACATTTTTATTAAAATGTCTAAGTCATTTGCTAAGAATGGACGTCAAAATGCACGAAATTAATATGAAAAAGAACATTTAGTTATTCCCAATAAGGATTTTTTCTGTAGGAACTTGCTTCATTCTGGCATTGACCCTTCAAATGCAGAAATGATGATGATGATATAATTGCACAGCTCTTTAGCTTCCTAACAAAGCAGAACATGATGACCTGGGGATGACCCCCTCATATCTATGGCAGTGGAAAAATTATTGTGACAAGCAGTCCTCTTGTGCCTCACGCAAAACCAAATATTGAAAGAAAGACACTAATTTAAGGACACTAATGGAAGGTATATTTAGGTTAAAAAGGTTCTAAGCTTTGAAAAGCCTGCTTTGACAGTGGTGACAAGTGAAAACTATTCATCGCTCTAGAAGAGAATTCACCATGAACCCTCGATGACGTGAGAAACACACACACACACACACACACACACACACACACACACAGAGACACAGGAGTCTACAGCTTCAAACCACCACAGCAGCAGGCTGGTTTATGTTAAGACACGACCGAAACACACGATGCAAAAATAACCACAAAAAAAAAGAAAACAGACATTTAGAACCAGTGTACCTTTTCCTCTACCTTGTACAGGCAATGGCTCCAGAAACCACATGAGAGACCTGTATGTGTGTGGGGGGGGGGGGGAACAGTTCCACAGCCAAGAACTAGGGAACTGTTGCCTAAATAGACAAACCACAAACATATGCACGTTTAAACACACACAAATCTTCCCACAGACAGACCCCACCCTTTTATCTAAAATAAGGCACGATACTCCACCCACTTATTCAGGAGGGGCAGGAAAGGTCAAAGTAGCCAGTTACCACCCACATCACAGCGTTGGTGGTGGCCTCCTAGACACTAGTACTGGTCTCTAGGAGGCCACTGCCACCGCTGAGCCCACTGGCCTTGCACACCGAGCAGCCATCTTGGCTCCATCTTGGTGCTAAACGCTAGCTGGGTGGTGGAGATGAAGGCCACTACTAACACTACTGCTGCTGCTGCTGCCCTACCTTAAAGTGTAAGTGAACCCCCTGTCTCAGATCGGATTCAAACACTGAGATTAAAATGAGTTGCGTTTTGGGCTGAACGTTGGTATTTTGTTCCTCTTCCCTCTAAATGAGGGTCTTGTTTTAGTGGCATAATGGCATAGCTGACTATGTGGAGGATCATACAAGACATATAATCAATGTACTCCTGGAAGAAGGTTTATAACCCATCTGTACTGACTGGCTCACGGCATTTCAACAGATGACAATATCATAATGCAGAGAGCAAAAAAAGTGAGCACGATCTTCCGAATTATCGACTCAAAACATGCCCAATGCCACTCTCCTTCTTCCCTTCATTTCTCAGAGTGTTGCATCCCAAAATCAATCAGGGAAGAAGTGTCCTGATGAGTCAGAAAGCAGCAGGGAACGGTCAGAATTGAAATCGAATCATACAGAGGCAGGCGCAGTCAACCAGACATGTTCTCACAGCGAATTTCCCTTCCATCTGACAGATGGCGATGGCCTTTCCAACAAATGACACTCAAATTATATATACGACTTCGCTCTTTCATGGTACCCAGAGCCTCTTTGATATATAAAGATTATCTTTCAACAAAAAAAAAAAAAAATCATACATAAAGCCTGTAACAAGGGTTTTGATCACAACGGATCCAAACCAAATTCCTCATATAAGGAATAAATGTATGTATTTTTCGCAAAACAGAAATACCTAGTAACAGAATACTACGTAGTGGTTGTAAAGGAAGGGGTGAGGAGGGGTGGCTGGACTGGCTGGACTCTGGCTGGACTCCCTGCCTCTGCGATTAAACCCTTGCAGCGCATCCAGAACGCGCCTCGTGTTCAACCTACCAAAGTTCTCACATGTAACCCCCCTCTTCCGAGACCTCCACCTACTCCCTGTAATAGCTCGCATCAGATTCAAGATGATGGTACTGGCATACAATGCAGTCGATGGAACTGCCCCTGCCTACCTCCAAGCATTAGTAAAGCCACACACCCCAGCTCGATCCCTCCGCTCAACTACCTCAGCTGGACGTCTGGTACCGCCATCGCTAAGAGCAAGCAAAGGTCGAGCAAAGTCACAACCTTTCTCTGTTTTGGGACCTCAGTGGTGGAACGAGCTCCCTACCGATGTCAGGACCGCAGAGTCGCTCACCAGCTTCTGCAAAAGACTCAAAACTCACCTGTTCAGAGTTCATCTCGACTCTGCATAGAAACCAATACACAGCCACCATTGAATGTTGTACGTCCTGGCACTTGTACATTGCACTTATTCAAGGTACTTAATTGTGTAGCATCTACAGTAGCTGCTATCGCTGCTTTACACGGGGAATGGGTTAGCCTAGCGATTGTAATACTTGCACTTGGTTCTATGAACGTCTTTACTGTACCGACAGCGATATATTGTTTCACTTCTTATGACAAATGTACTTATTGTAACAAATGCACTTATTGTAAGTCGCTTTGGATAAAAGCGTCTGCTAAATGCCCTAAATGTAAATGTAAATGAGGGGTATTTAGTTGATTGCAATCTGTAACCTCCCTTCTAGTTGCTGCTAAATTCTACACACTAAGGCTTTAAAGAATAATAATAAGTTACATAACAAAACAACAATAGGACAGAAGTATCATTCAGAGAAAAATAAACTGATTCTGGGCCAAAAGTTTAAAAAATCGCTACATCTGGAGACCAACGTCAGTCTACACCAAACTTGTCCTTGTTGCTCGATGATTCGTTCAGTCACAGATGGTGTGAATTTTTTTCCAAGCTAACATCAGTGCTGCCAAAGTATAGTCTGTCAAAACTGACTCACCGCCGTGTGTGTGCGTGTGTGCATGTGTGTGTGCGTGTGTTGTGTTCTCTCTGTATTGGAACACTAGTTAGGGTGGCTGGGGGCCGCTTAAGAGAATTGGACTACAGAAAAAGGAATGGAGCTAATCTTAATTCTCAACAAGGCTAGTGTCACAGACTTCCAGTGAAGCTGACAAAATGACACACACACACACACACACACACACGCCACAAATTGTGCAACATGTATGCCCTGAAACACACTTAATCCCCCCCGACGCACATACACACACTTAATTCACACTTTCAGTATCAATGTATATAACAGTATTACCTGTTTACATTAATGCATCAAGACACAAATGACCCGCCATCTCACACACACATGCACACACACACACACACACACACACACAGGGACTCACCTGGATGCCGCGGAGCTTCTTCCTGCCCTTCTCGAGGTGACCCAGCAACCCGGCCTGCTGCAACTCCCAGCCGGCCGGCCTGAGCAGGCGGTCGTCAACGGATACCGCCTTCCGCAGCGCCACGTGATCCTCAGATCTCACCGGGACCGCCGGTTCCACCGTCGGTGATGATGTCCTTGACGCTGCTCCTCCTCCTCCTCCACTCGCAACTCGGTTTCTACTTCCTCCTCCTCCTCCTCCTCCTCCTCCTCCTTGTGCTGCTGCTGGTACTGATCTTCCTGTCCCCCCATTGGCCGACACAGGAGACAGCTCCAGGGCCCCGAAGTCACGCAGAACGGAGCCTGGGGAGAAACCAGAGACACTGGACGTTATCATACACCGTCCAGGTGACAATGGACAGCCTTATGCCACACACACACTCACGCACGCACACACACACACACACACACACACACACACACACACACACACACACACACACACACACACACACACACACACACACACACACACACACACACACACACACACACACACACACACACACACACACGCGAATAGGGGAGCTGCATCCCTGTGGGCCGGGAGCTAACTCAATGAGCTGTGAAAGAAATGAAAGACACACACACACCCAGACACAGATACAGACCAACCGACAGACACATCTAGGGACACACACACACTCTACAGAGTGATACACACAACAACACACAAGCTGTTGTTAGGTATAGGGAATGAGTGTTCTTGTTTTAGATAAATGTTTTTGGTATGTGCAGCATAATGAAAAACTATTAGCACATTGCAGTTGCATTTTCTTGACATTCATGGTTCAAAACAAAGGGGATAGCTGCACATGGCCTGTCCTATGATTCTGTTTGAAGGCCAAAATGTGGACTGTGGAAAAGTTCTTTCTATTATTCTCTTTCTTATTATAAAGGAACTGACTGTGTAAAAAAGAAGTTATCGACATTTGAATTGACCAGAACAACCGGTCAATATTTAGTTGAAACTCGGGCAGCCAATGTCCTTTGATGGTGGTAGCAGCCACACACACACACACACACACACACACACACACACACACACACACACACACACACACACACACACACACACACACACACACACACACACACACACACACACACACACACACACACACACACACGAGTAACAGGGTGCGCTAGGAGCGAGGTCTGATGCCGTGGGAGTGAGGGTCCCAAGTGATGACTTAACACTTTGACTGCAATGTCTGATCAAGCAGCTCCACCATTTGCAATAGGCGCTAGAGCTAACACAAAGGCTACAAACAAAGTCAGACGGACTTGTGAGTTTCACACACAAGACTGTACTTCTTTCAAACAAATACTTTTGCTCGAACTGAATTTATTATTACATTTCTCTTACTGTTTTTATTTCAGAAAAAAAAATGGCTATCAAAAATTTCATTATCATACTTACATTTAAACCACAAAGGGTGTGTGTGTGTTTATACATATATGTCTCCGTACTACATGTGTGCATAGTAAAAGTATATGCACTTCAATCATTGACTTTACGCATACTGGTGCATCCCGAGATGACTTGATGTTGTTGTAGGTTCCTGCGTTTGCATTGAGACTTTTGCCTGATTAAAAAGGCCAGCCTGCCTGTAGATGTGAATTTGTGAGTGCATGCTTGTGTGCATGTGTGTTCTCCAGTATCCTCTTTACAGGAATGAGTGTACAGGCTGCTAGCGCATGCAGGACACCGTGGGTGGCTACAGGTCAGGAACGTATCAGGTTCAGGTGTGTGTGTCTGTGTGTGTGGTACAGCAGCATGTGGTATCGGCAGGCTTGCATGCATTAAAAATGCATAGGAAGCCGTGGGGATTAATACACTAATTGCTATGCAGTCCCTCAATAGCATTCATCCTCTGTCCGCCGAATATTGGAATAAGTAGCAACTCCTGAATGTCACATCACTGTGATTATCTGACTCATCTGTGTATGGTAGCAAAACAAATCAAACGTATAACTGATACAAATATGGAAACCCTGTACTTTTTACACTGATTTCTTAGAAAGGAATCTAAATGGATAGTTCAGTCTTACATTAGGGGTCAAAGCAAAGTGGTAGTTCATGTAATAAAGAGGATAGGATATTTCTGTAATTGTGAGTGCTCTCACGATTGCTATAAGATCAGACAGGAAGTCTCTGTCGACATACAGGTCATGTTCTGCAGTTATTGGACTACTGTACAGTATGTACACAGGTCCAGGATAGATATAAGGTATTATGTTTCTTTTCCACTTGTCTAACATTAGACATCCTTGAGCAAGTTGCAAATCCCCCGACCTGCTCCTTGGTGACATGCATCTGAATTCACCTTCGATCGAAAACATTTGTCTGGCTGAAAAAGGGTGACCTTTTTTGGATCGGCTAGGTTCTGGAACACGGACTGACTTTCACCTATGTCTAGTTGGGCAGTGAAGGGGTCAGAATCACCAGTATGGGTGTGCAGATTCACTTCCCGGGAAGTGGAGAAATGAGCGAAGTCGAGAAGCTCAAAAGGAAAATAAAGAAATTAATGGATATTTGTGTTGGCCGATACTTGAGAATGTATTAAAGTAGGTTATGTAGATAAATAGCCCGCTTCGATATGTCGAGAGACTGACTATGAATCATGACCACCAAAACATACAACATAAATCGTTATATTCTTTATGCACAGTATTGTCATGATATGGACTTCGCGTGTAAAACTGTTATAAATGGCGAGTTGCAATATAACCAGAATTAGATCGGCCGATGTTGCTGTTAGAAATAAACTGTTTTATCAGTAAATGTGACACCCCATCACATTAACTAAAACTATTACACAATAGTTTTTTCTATTGGTTTTGACTTTTAATTAATTGATCAAGTAGCAATGCTAAATATGTGCTGCCTATGGCAATCAAATCCTATGTATCTTATTTTCTTTCTCAGTTTAAAAAATGAATGCTTACATTGTTTCATTTTTCAGCTGAATCAAAGGATGAGTTTAGCCTCTGTGAAGTTGTGGGCGGCATTGCAGTTATTTCACTACATTTTATAGACAAAATTATTCAACAGAATTAATTGTAAAGGAGATCATTAGCTGAAACACTCATTTAACATTGGTTACACAACGTTAATTAGACATCTGACCTTCACAGAAGGATATCAATATTCTTAAAAAAGGTCAGCTTACGTAAGGCAAGGATGTTTCACAAAACACAAAAGATTAAAAACAGCAGGAAAAAACCACAACAACTGATGAGCTGTAATCAGTCACATCCTGTTGTGTGCCGGGACCGTGTTTGGCAACATGGTATTAGATCTCAAAAACAAAAAACGAAATCCTGTCGACACAGTGGTTGAGAGCTGCGGAGACGGTTTCCATGGCAACTGTTACACCAGTGCAGTCACAGAACCGGGGGGTTGGGGGGGGGGGGGGGGGGGGGGGTGGAGGTATTACACAGGAAGGAAAAACAGGTGAATCGTAAAAGAAGAGGTCAAGAGCCACAAGGAGAGTACATAGAATGACAAGACGGACAGCGAGAAGTTGGTGATACATACCGTTAACATTATTTCTACCAATTCTCTCTCTGTCTTGCACTCAAACACTATTGCACCTCAGGGAAATGCACTTTGGTCTATTTATGACACACACACACACACACACACCATTTCAAAGCACACCAAGAGAGCAAGAAAGGACATGAAAATAGCTTCCAAACATCACGCTAAGCTGACACAATGTGTCATATGCAACCTCTTCAAAACAATATCCTGTTTTACGAATCATACTTCCAACTGACTTGCGCCCCGTAGCTAGAGCTCATAGACAATTCACTTCTTCATCTTCAGAGGGAACTAAAGAAGAGACAACGCTGTAAAAGGTCTCTCAAATCTGCGGGGGATTTCACACATAGTGGCTTTTTGAAAGGACGTCACAAAAGGACAGAGAGAGAGAAGCAGACCAACAGTGAATATAAGATCAAATAAAAAAACACGTGAATGGCAGGGTTAAGGCACAACATTTTGGTATGCACTCATCTGCATGAACTACTTCTCCCAGAGTTCCTCTGACAGAGGTACAGATAGACTGAGGAGCAGTGACACTGACCTATATGCGCACGCACACACATACACACACATCGGTTTGTTTTAGCCCGTCTGAATCCAATTACCCCCCCCCCCCCCCCCCTTACGGTAAAATCAATATCTGGAATTAAATCTGAGGCGAAGGGAAAGTGCAGCAGTAATATGTGCAAGCATGTACATGCACCAAGACAGTCTGGTAGATTTACGCAGGTTATATTGAACTGCTTACCGGTTTAAACGTCTTTTTTTCGTCCCCTCAATAAAGATTCATTTTAAGAACCTTCTGGTGACAGTTCAATTGTGCTGAAATGCAGCTAAATCGTTCAGGGGAAGCTAGGCAATATTGTTTTGGAAGCCGTTAATAAATGTAAAAAAAACAAAACAGAATTTCAAGTGCATAATTCTTCTCATTCTTCTTGCACCCAATACACTAAACAAATTCTCACTCAAATATTTGAAAGCTATCGTGAATTTCTGCCTTCAAACCAGGGATAAAGAGAGAACGGAACATTGGGTTCAGTTTCCATGACACTGGCAAATGTGGACACTTTAACCACGGTGCGTGGTTAACCTCTTGAACCGAACAACACGCAGCCTTCCCGCCGTTATCCCCTCTGCTCCGATTCGCCGCTTAAGTCACAGCCCCCTCTAGCGGTGGATGTCAGAACTGCTGAGCATTGACGTAATGTGAGTAACAACAGCACAAGATCAAAACAAGGGAGGAAAATGTTTAGACGACTGTTGGGGTGAATTTAAGCACGGGATCGGATTACATAATATGTATTATAACGTGTATTTAAAGATTACACAGAAACAGTAGTAAAATACCTAAACAATCAACCATTCTCTGGAACTATTCTCACATCCCTCTGAGATGTATTCTTAAAAGAATAGTATCAGTATTTCCACCCCTTACAACAATCGGGAAGACAAGACCAACTGTTCATGTACACACTACAAAGCAGAATATGCCATTATAAAAGAAAAAGCTTGTCACCAACAGCAACACTACAGAAATGGAAAGATTAGACGAGGACCAGGAAAGAGGAAGAGGAGAAACAAAGCTGTATTCATGGAGGGAGGAGGGGGAGAAGGATGCTGGGGGAAGAGGGATGGGGGGGAAGATGAGATGACTGTGTGGGTTTAATCGGTCCCAACAGGAAGCGCATTATCATTCTCCAGAAGGGTGGGGCGAGGAGACACTTGCTAAATGTCAACACTGTGAAACTCTGTCCAGACAAACGGGACCCTAGTGAGCATGTGCACACACTTGGGTATGTGTGCGTGTGTGTACACTTGGGAATGTGCACATGTGTGTACACTTGGGTATGTGCGTGTGCGCATGTGTGTACACTTGGGTATGTGCGTGTGTGCATGTGGGAGTGGGATTGTTTCCCAACAACTTTTGATGTTCATCTACCAAGTGAATTTATTGACAATTGATGAAGACCATTGCCAAATTTTATTATTTGAAAGAAAAGGCTTGTTTTGCCATTTGGAGAGCCGAATCCTCAAACTCAAATATTGAATACATTTATAAGAATGCGTCTCCAAGCTTTGGTCCATAACTGCCATCGATTTGTTTCAGTGAAATCCGAACAGATATAGCAAAAGGACCTTCAAATAAGCCATTCATTGGATACAAACGACGACAAAACAATAAGTAAAGTAAGTTCAAAAGTAAGTGATTGACAGTTGATGGTAATCATGAGGCACCATGTGACAGAGAGAGGCAAAGGAACAAAAGAGCTATAGACAGGATCACAGACACAGACAACACACACACAGACAGGCAGACGGAGAGAAACAGACAGAAAGACCGAGGCAGACAAACACAGAAATATAGAGGGAAACAGACAGATAGACCAACCGACAGGAACAAAGACAGACAGATAGCCCACCTCCGGCATTCCAGCGAAGCCCACCAGGACTGGCCCCCAGCCGTCGGCGCTTCCTGACACTGACCCCTCCTTGGAAGGAGGGGACGGGCTCCGCCGGCGAGGTGGAGTGGATGGGGGAAGTCTTCCCCGAGGCGGAGGTCAAGGCAGAGGCCCTCCCCAAGGTGGAGGTCTTCAGCAAGGCGGAGGTGGAGGTCTTCGGCAAGGTGGAGGTCTTTGACGAAGTGGAGATCTTTGGCGAGGTGGAGGTCATCAGCGAGGCGGAGGTCTTCGACGAGGTGGGGAGGTTCTTTGATGAGGTGGAGATCTTTGCAGGGGTGGAGGTCATCAGCGAGGCGGAGGTCTTTGCCGAGGTGGGGATCTTTGCAGAGACGGAGGTCGTTGCAGAGGTAGGGGTCTTTCCCAAGGTGGAGGTCGTCGCCGAGGTGGAGGTCGTCGCCGTGCCAACCGCCGAGCAGGGTGTGGAGGACAGGATGGGGCACAGGGGTGTCATGAGGAAGGGGGTTTCCGTCCCGAGCGCAGCTTTGAGGAACGCCACCTCGCTCCCCTGAGGCCTGGAGGGAGGGGGACCCCAGTGTGTAAGAGAAAGGCCCCCAAAGTACAAAGTACAAGCGAACATCAATACTTGATGATAAATCTTTGTAGCCCGATCGGCCTTGCTCTGGACACTGTATGTGGGTAATGATTGGATGTCTATCATTGTTGTGTGTATGATTGTTGTGACCAAAGTGCAACTGTTTTATTGTGCAGTACTTTTCCATTCATTATTGTATTAGTTGCTGCTCGTGTGAAAAGTACTTCTTAGACACATAAAACACATACAAAAATAAGTTGGCAAGAAAGTAGTTCCCTTACTTCGTACTTTACCACTTTTTAAATTTGTTTTGTGTTTGTACGTATATGATCGTACCCCTCTCTTGACACAGAACTTCTTTGTACAGCATGACTTTATGTTGTACTGCACTGGTTTGATGATAAAACACTTTGACACAAAGGCGGTGAAATTAAATAGCTCATAGGGTAGGGTGACAGCAGTCACTGCGCAGCTCCACTGGAAGAGAAGGCTGCCAGCATTAAGTGGGTTAGATCCCCGATCTTAGGTATGTATGCAATCACGTTATTGTAAGGCGCTCTTGATAAAAGTGCCCACTAAATGGCAGATACAGAAATATAATAATATATAGGTCACCTCAGAACTCCAGTATTTGTCAAAGCCTAGTCGAGGAGCCTTCGGAAAAATGTGGTGTTTCCAAAACAAACACTGCATTTCGTATGAACCGCGACAGCTTCCTGTCTCTCCATGTCGGCAGCAACCAGCAGTGGCTGATACAAACACAATGAGAAAGCTTGCAAACTTGATGATCATGTTCCCATGAAACACCAATCAAATGCCTTTTCCCCAACTCAAATGCCCATCACAAACTACCACCAGAGACTCATATATTCATGTTGAGACACACAATAACACACACACACACACACACACACACACACACACACAGAGATACAAGTCTGTAGACACAAGGAAAACAACTCGTATGAAATATTGCAAGACTCCCATACTCCCCCTGCGGCTGACATCATTTGTTTTGCCTGGCATGCCGTCGATAAACTGTTATCGCAGTCATTACAAAGGGCGGTCAACTATAATGCAATCAGATGGAAACTAAATAATAGTATTAGTCAAGATTTTCAACAGAGAATGACAAATCCCTTCAAACAGCCAATCCCGTCTTCGTTCTAAACTGTCAGAACAGACCTATTGTGCTGTTTTTTTATCGGAAGATGAGTGGCGGTATTACAGGTCTATTCAGCCTTCAGCTCTGTGACTGTACTTGTCAGATATGTATCCCAGGAAGGACAGAAGCCGTCCTACCTATCTGAGAAAGGCCTTACTATTCAGCTTGTTTTGTTTGATTACCTGCACACACACGTACACACACACACACACACACACACACACACACACACACACACACACACACACACACACACACACACACACACACACACACACACACACACACACACACACACACACACACGTTTGGCTGGAATAGGGGATTACAGACAGTAACTATGGGCGGTTCTTATGGTAATGAGATTGTGTGTTTGTTATAGCACTAAGTGTTATAAAATAAATAATTTGGTTGTATAAACTCGGTTCTCCATTTGAAAATTAAGTCCACATTTTTACGCAAGCTCTGAGCAGTTTAACAACAATAGCAAATGGATTTGATTAAACCTAGTTTAATACAAGGTACTACCTTACCTTGCCTACTGAAACTCTCAATATGTTGTCGTTATTTGGCAAAAAGTCTATGACTGCATTTTAAAGCATAAAATAACGCACTAAAAACAGACACGCCACATATATCTTCAAGAAATCTCCATCGGTGGATCATACATGAAGTCCTGCTTCATGTATTGTTATTATATTAAGAGGAAATTATTATAACCTACTGAGACGGTCTAAAGAAATGATAATAATAATATTCTCGATTAAGAAAATCTGGAGGAAAATCTGAAAAATATTATTATTTTTATCATTATTATGATACTACTTATCGACAAAAGGTTTCTCCACTACCTCGCGTCCGTGACAACGTAGCTGCGGCTTCGCCATGACCCCCGGACGCGATCCACGCCCTTCGTCCTCTTCCTCAGTGAGAAGAACCCCAACACATCCTTCCAGCTCAACATCTCCAACTCAACAAGAAAGGGCGCTCCACTGACCCCTGGAGTCCCTCTCTCCTCTCTCTCTCTCGCTTAGCCTCATGGTCCGATGATGTGGCTGTCATATATCAGCTGCTATATGCTCCATACATGCTTCTCCACCCTCACCCCTGACAGGTCTGGCCGACTTGCGGCAAAGTGAGCAAATATATCGTTGTTGTCTTTGTTTTTACAGATTCCTCGGTACTTGTTCCCGACTCGTAGTAGAGGTCTACCATTGAAGGTGCTGCCCTGCTCAAGTGTTTCAATGCCCAGCAGGGGTTTAAGCTTACGTGTGTGTGTGTGTGTGTGTGTGTGTGTGTGTGTGTGTGTGTGTGTGTGTGTGTGTGTGTGTGTGTGTGTGTCCAGCAATCATCTCTCTCTGTGTGTGTGTGTGTGTATATGTGTGTGTGTGTGTGTTTTGTGTGTGTGTGTGTGTGTGTGTGTGTGCGCATCATGTATCATGGCCGTTGCAACAAAGCAAGATCAGTTAGGGAAGCTTTTGTCAGTGAAAGTCTACCTGCCTCTAAGTTACCAACTAAAACAACACTCAGTTTCTCCACACACACACACACACACACACACACACACACACACACACACACACACACACACACACGATTGAAAGTGCTAGGCAGAGCAGACAGACACACTAAACACAGCTAAACCCTGCTGGAATTTAGCCTATGGTAATTTCCATTGTCTACCTGCAACCCAGAGGGAGAGATTTTATCAGCTTATGTGTTATCATTACCCAGCCAGCCCATAATGATTACTATATCCTCATCACCTCAACGCATAACAATCAAACCTATTGTTTCTCCTGCCCCCCCTGCTGTGTCACTCTGCAGTCCTAGCAGGTCTGTTCTACCTAGCATACCGATGGTCATCGTCATGGTGCCAGACACAAGAACTTTGTTAGCAAGGATAATAGGTTGACTGGAGAAAACGTGGCTAGGTATACGATGAGGCAACTGCAGATGGTGAGAGAGAGAGAGAGAGAGAGCGAGAGAGAGAGAGAGAGAGAGAGAGAGAGAGAGAGAGAGAGAGAGAGAGAGAGAGAGAGAGAGAGAGAGAGAGAGAGAGAGAGAGAGAGAGAGAGAGAGAGAGAGAGAGAGGATGAGAATATAGAGGGTGAGAGAGAGAGAGCAGAGAGAGAGAGAGAGAGAGAGAGAGGATGAGAATATAGAGGGTGAGAGAGAGAGAGAGAATGAAAGGGTAAGAGCCTATTAAAAAGGGAAGAGAGCATCAGGGAGAAGGTGTGAGGGAAGAGATTTGGAAAAACAGCAGAGTGTGAGGGGGAGAGGGAGAGGGAGAGAATCCTCTAAAACTTCATTAAAAAGACATCTGGTGGCCATCGCCGGTTTTAATCAATTACTCCAAGCCGGGCCCAATCTTTTTTAAACTTGTTATTAAACTCAACAGGAGGCAGAGTTGATTCAGAATCCTTGCTCCTAAGCTAGTTCCTTGAGAAGCACATGACGGAGTACGTAGCAGGGGTACGCAGCAGTGATATTACTACTTAAGGTCATTGTCTTTTCTTTATGCGTTAGTGGGGCTGGAGGGGGGAAAAAAGGCTGCTGTGATTGGCTGGTTACCTTTCCGGCATGGCCCGCCTTCCGGTGTCGCTGCAGGTAGAGAAACAAGGGTTCGAAGGGACGGATGTGTTGGAGGAGGAGGAGGAGGAGGAGGAGGAGGAGGACAGGGTGGACTCTAGGGCCCTGGGGAGCAGAGTGGAGGGCATGCACAGCCATGTCTCCAGGTCAGAGAACTTGGAGTAGCTCAGCATCTCCAGAACACTGTGGGTCAAGAATATGAACGAGAGTTAAAGTCAGGACACAACAGAGGACACAAGTTTGAAGATAGATAAAACTGGGAATATGGCTTATTTAATTATTTATTGTTTTTTGAATTGATACAAGTGTTTATTTTTGGTAAAGAACAAGAACAAGCACTTCCCTTGTGCACACACACACACACACACAAAACAAACACAGCTATCAGTGGTCTGCATATCGTTTTTTATAGAATTAACAACTGTGACATTCTAGAGAGGCTATAAGCCTTGGTGCGTCATCCTTTTGGAAAGGCCAAAACATTGGGAGATTAGGTTGTTGTTTTTTGTTCGCCTGAAAGCCAGCCCAGCTCGGCCCCCCATTAATACACTGCAATCAACCCGCTGTCCCTGAAAAACCAGTACATCTAGATAACAGATTAAGCTGTAAGGTGAGGCCCTACAGGGTGTTATTCACCTGAAATTCGATGCCTGGTCAAAACAATCATAGCATTCATCTGTAATGTGCTTTTAATATAGGTAAGAGTTCTGGCATACTTACATTATTCCCCCCCCCCCCCCCCCCCCCCCCCCCCCCCCCCCCACACACACACACACACACGCACACGCACACACTATTATATAAAGTATAAAATGTAAGGCCTACCTATCGTCCCCCACACCGGGGATGTCATCCTTCTCCTCAGCCGGTTGAAAGACACATGGCGTGGTCCGCGAGTCTCGCGGTGACAGCAGCATGCGGGACTTATCTGAGTCCACAGACATCGTCAGCCATAGCTGTTTCATAATGAGAGGGTAGGGCCGCAGGTGATGAGCAAGGCATGTCAACTATAGCCTTCATCAACACTGGGATGTATGGGTCAATCACATAGGCCTACATCCTGTTGACCTCAAAGCGACTTATGTCACATCTGTTATTAGAACGGCGTAAGTAGGACCGTTCCCAACGATTTTCTCTTAACGTTAATAATCGAGTCACTCTTTCTTACACTGCAGATAACTACTTAGCTTAATAAAGGCGGGGTCAATGCAGCTTGTTTTGAGAAAAGTACACCGAGTCTTTTCGCTAGACTCCCAATGGCAACGCATTCTCCTACTGACAGAGATGATAAACAAAGAGCGAGTTTGACGTCTCGTGAGGTGAGGGGGCTTCTCGTGCACCTCGCTCAGGTGGTCAGCCTATGGGAGCGGGCGTTTGCGTGTTGCGCTTCACGTGACCCGGTTCCTTGGACGGTGCTGAGTCATGACACCGGCACCTCCTCCCAGGGCAGTGTGTGTTTGAGTGTTCACCGCAACACGAAAACCGCACATGAAGGTGTGCTGCTGTCAAAATCCATGCGGGTAAAACGAAACCCCAAACTGAACGTGGTCTACGCTATTGAACCAAAGAAACACGTTATAAAGTGTAAAGGTAAAGTGTAGCCAACTGGCCAGTGTAAACCTTTGTTAGCGAATGGCGCAAATGATCAATCACTGCAATCTGCGAATAAGCGTATCGCTCTGTAACAATGTTGCGATGCATTGGGCACGAGCGCCATTAGTTAGAGTTTAATAGAAAAAGCTTTGCCTGGATAGTAGTTACCGTCTTTTGGATCTTTCTTCTTGCAATCTAACTTTTTCGGAACAATGGCATCTGTTTGGAGGATCCCATCTGTTCAGTCCGTGGTACGTGTCTTTTTGTCTCTGCCTTCCTTGCTGCCTAGCAATGTAAAACATCCTAAAGTCAGCTAGGCCGGATGCGGTTCATATTTCAGTCAGAGCGTGTATTTTAGCCTACTTACCACACAGACGCCCAGTTCCAGATCTGGGAGCGGCCGAAGTTCACTTCTGTTGTAGCTCATCAGCCAATCAACTCGGCGTGAAGCTGCTTCGGTCACGGCGACAGTAAAGTAAAGGGTGATCTCCATCTACTATTTAGGAGTCTATCCATCTCCCCCTCGACTTCACCACTGGCCGGACAGGGTGGAAAAACACTATTTCTGGCCTCCCCATCTGCTCGGGATTTAGGAGTCGACTGTCTTTGAAGGCTTCATCAAAATAAGGCGACAGGGCAGAGGAGATAACTTTAGGGAAGGAAATGCTTATGTTGTTTGGCTATCCGCCCCGAAATTACTGGACTGCAATTAGGCTACATCTGGGCAGTTTGTATAAACAAACCGTCCATGGAGAAATATTGCTATGGACATGATAAAACTCTGTTTGGGGAAAACAACGTGAATGATGTGTAGCCTTATGCTGTGTAGGCATTTCTTTACATTATCTTGTTAATCTTTCATGGAATTTATGATCACTGAACTAAATTAAACAAACTCCATGTTTAAAGTAACATAAGGCGAACACCTGTGCCACCTTTGACCTAGATGGCAAAGGGTCCCTCCTTCTGGGAGATTGCGGGTTTCTTTGAGCTTCAATGCTCTGCCAACATTTCTTATATATTCCAACACATTTTCCAAAGTCTTGTATGGAATATGTAAGACCTAATTAGAGTCATTGATCTCACAAATTTTACGAAGAACAAAGAATATATGAACAAGAAGTCATATGCACAAACTTAAAACTCTAAATCTTCGATAGATTTACCATCTCTTATTTACCCCATCTGGCTAAGATACTGTGTTGATAAGAATTTGCAGTTCAAACATTAACTCTATTCAGTTCCCTGTAGCTCTATCCAGTTCCCGTTTAAACTGAATCTACAGAACATGGCCCACCCACAGTCAGGGGTGAGGGTTGGTAGGCCCAGCGGTGGCATACTTTCACTAAATGTCTTCTTCAATGGAATCCGGGCAGTTTGGAATTTGAACGCCCAGCAGATGCCTGTTTTCAAAACATTGAGGTAGAGTTCTAATTTGAGCCACATGGTGGCAGCACAATATTGAATATTAAAATAAAATCAGAACATGTGGTGGCATACTTTCTCTAAATATCTTCTTCAATAGTAGGCCTACATCATTCGTGTGTACTTCAACTCAAACTGTGTGTGTGTGTGTGTGTGTGTGTGTGTGTGTGTGTGTGTGTGTGTGTGTGTGTGTGTGTGTGTGTGTGTGTGTGTGTGTGTGGACTGAAAACTCTAATTAGCAGACAATCTTATATAAACAAATGTTACACATAAATAACCTACAAACCCACACATTCTTCCAAACCTATATTTTATATAGTAGGCCTATATCCTAGAAGCACATCACATCTGGATGAAACTACGTTTCTGTCTTTGTATGAAGGGCTAGGCACAGACAGACCAGTTTGTTGAACTTGTAGTTGCAGTAGGCTTACTGTGTATACCAGAACATGTCATAAAATGCTTTTTGATGCATGAGCATCATCTATATGTTTATCGTCTATATAAGCCATTCAGGGTTAAATGGGAAGCAGTAGAAAAGACGTGTTGAATAACAATGAACATAAAAAGAGAAAATAACTCTAATCTTAAAAAGCAACATACAGTGCAGGGGGAAAAGGGAGGGGGAGGGGGGTTGAAAGGGCACTGGAATATAAAAATGTGTCGGACATCAAGGGAAGAGATATAATTTAAAAAAGGCATAAGCCATTGCCTGTTCTATCTGGGGTGATGGCATGGGCACTGGTCTGTCCGTCAAATTGTCTGTGCATGCAGACCAGGAAACATCTGCCTGTCGTTTCACATCCACTTGTTAGACAGGTCATTCCATATTGAGTAAAACACACGCAAGCGCATTTGTAGAATGAATGAGCCCATTGGTTCCTTTGGAAGGTCTTTATCTGCTTTGGCAAGGCAAGTTTTCTGTCTGGCTTGCTGAAAAATATCTTACTTTGGATATTCTCCAATCGATAAAAAATGGTTTAAATGCCTTTTAGAGTCAAAATGAACTAAAACTCGAATAAGTCATGCTTGGCTTGTACCTTTTGGACATCAGTGCCCTTTTATTTTGCTATGAACGGCCACATTTCCATCTACTTTACAAGCATGCACACACACCCAACCCAGGAGCAACAACACAAGACTGCAATTCTCAGTTTATGAAACGTTCATACTTTCAATGCCATGCTCACGAGGGCATGGTTATGTAATAAAAGTAGCTCAGTGCACTGCAAGATAAATTCAACTTTAAACTCCCCTCCCACAAATAACTATAAAAACATCAAAATGATTTCTCAGATCCAGCAGTCATGCCCACCCTAATGAAGACGCTTGAGAGAGGGAGGAGCAGGGAGCAATAATACAATTCAGAAGATAACGCAATTTGATCATGCAAAAAGTAAGGCCAAAAGTAAAGGCAAAAAGAATAAAAGGCGAATAGGATCCGTTTGCCTACTCTACATCCTATATCCTATGTCGTATGCCTATGTAGGGTTACCGATTGACGGTGAGGTTGAGGGAGCGATGCCGACAAAAGCGAGCGGTTCAGAAAGCAATGCATGCTTGAGTGATGACCTGTAATAGCACTGTGGGGAAGACTGGAGAGGAAGCCTCCTAATATTTCAATCTCTGCCTCCCTCTCTCTTTCTCCTTTTCCATTTTTTCTTTTCTCTGAGGGTTCCGCTCGGCAACCATGGAATTACCTCATTTCCTGCTTCTCAGTGTAAATACACTTCTTTCTGCGCTCCCAAAGAGCCAAGAGGAAGGGCTTCCAATTCAAGGGTCAGTGGGTCATAGAGTACACCGAGGTATGGAACTCCTTCCTTCACACACACACACACAAACCATCTCATCCATCTCATACTCAAAATGATTTGGTAAAAAATGGATGCAACTTGAGAAGCCAATCACAAAGGCATATCGATTAATGAATGTCGATGAGAGATCCAACTTAATTAGTATTATAGATCAATCCTTTACGAATCTATGAATGAAGCAGTACTGCTTTGTTTGACGAAGAAACACCCAAACACAAGCAGTCCCTTTTATCGTGACTGAATTGAGTGCATTCAATACAGATTTCCGTCGCAAAATTAAATGATAGTGGACTATTTCTCCTTAAAGTGAACCCTTCTGTGAGGGAACATAACGCACCAAAAGAAATAAAAAAGTAGGATCCCAGGTAACCGTTGGTGGCGTGTGAATTGTAGCGCCGCAGTATCTGCATGTACAGCAGCCATCTGTTGTGGCCGGTTGAAAAGGAAGCATTGGGCGGAGTAGTCGAGAGGGTGGAGGCGGTATCCCAGGAGGAATGGATCCAAAGCAAACGACCGCTGTCATGGTGGACCACAAATGGACCGGGGAAAGGAAGTGATTTAGCTGTTTTGCGGAGCTGGTTTAGTAAGCATTTTGTCTGCATGGCCTGCAGCACAGTGAGGAGGGGAAAGCAGTTGTCATCAGGTGTTAAAATCCCAATATACTTTCTGGTTTCCGCTTTGGGGGCATAACCACTTCAACATCATAATGGGCTTTTTTGATAGATGTTTTCGTCCAGAGCAGGCATACCAACGGCCTGACCAGCAGACTGCTGGGAAATTGTGTCTCATGTAGAATGAGAGAAATAATCCTTGTGTATGAGAAAGGGAATAGCCTACTGATTGTGTATTTATTTTGGAATTTCCCTGCTGACTTTTAACAGAAACTGTAAACCGTGCTATGCATTTTCACAATAAATAAAACCAAACAGTTGTTTTTGTGTGTTTGTCTTATATTAAAATAATTGTAATACAATAACCATTTGTTCCTGACGATCTTGTTTCACAAAAATTGAACTCTGGCATCTGTGACAAAAAATCCCAAAACATAATTAAATCAACACGGGAACAAACACTCGCGTATCCAACTGCTGGGTATACACACTGCAGATCCCTGGCTGTGCAATCCCTCGGCCGGGATCAAAAGGGTGTGTGATGGTGCGTGCGTTTGAGTGACTACAAGCGCACCTGGCTTGAGACATCTCGTGAGGACCAAGGAAAACACAAAAAACTCCAATCCGAAATTCCAATGCTGTGGTCGTCATTTGAGATGTGAATGTCAGTTTGGACATGCTAAAGGAAATTAGATTTGTATGATGAATGTCAATATTGACATGCTTAAGGAATGTAGTGTTCTATAATGGGGTGAATGTTTACCCCAAATCTTAAACACTCACAATCAGATGTGTTTAATTTAGTTTAAAGCTTGGGTCCTTGTACGCAGCTTCGGAAACATTATTTGCCTTTGGGGAAAACTCCCACCACTGCTATTACATATGTTAGCATATTATATCACAAGATCAGCACTTCATTATGTCTTTGCTAGCATCTGTCGCTAACACAAACAAAGCCATGTTGACGTATGGTCTGTTCACGGCGAGATCCATGTCTTATGTTAATATTAATCCAGCAGCGCTTTTCAATATCCAATTTCCTCTCTACAAACCTCCCAGGCCCCCACCCACCGCTTCACAGATGTGACACCCATTGGAGTTCCTCTGGGCTCCAATGGACAACACTGGAGAAGCACAATAAACACATCCTCCTCTGATGTACGGCCCTCAGCTAACTCAGACCAGATGTCCCCGCGCCGGGTCTAGACGGGCCCTCGGCCTGGATGGGGCGGGGAACCCCAAAGGGACTTCGTCAAGTTGTCTTGTCTCGCTGTATTGATTTTGATATGTTTCGGGAAGTGTGTTTTGTTGCATCGGATTTCCTTAACCATATCCCTGCATTCTTCAAAGAATGGAAATGTGCAAATCGTTGAAAAGCTACAATAAAACACAAACTTTGAGTTTGAATGAACCTTTGAAGAGATATTGGTAAAAATCTGAAAGAAAACCTACTAACCTTCTCTTTCTATTCTTCATGCCAGTTGTCATCTTGTGCAAGCTTGTGAAGTATTTCTTTAGTTGCTCCAACTTTCATTGCATGCATTGATTATTCTTGGGAAATCCTAGCCTCACTGGCTCACTTTGATACAAAGTGCCTGCTCAATGATTAAATGTGGAGTGAAAGACGGTGACTTAAAAGAACATGACACAAACAAACAACCCTCCCACTTGAACATAGCTTTGAGGGGATTGCATTGATTTGGAAATTGCATTCTCTTTTAACAATAACAACGTTTCAAACCCTATGGCCCGGTTTGTAACATCACACACAGCAGTTCTAAGTCAGGTCAACTGTAGTATATGATAGCGTGTGAGTGGAGCCACCGACAGCACAGAGGGAACGGACTGTAGGTGACTGCAGCTGCGTTGGGCTGCTGCACTATGGAAAGGATATGTGGATTAGGGAAGGAGTGGGGCATGGGAAGGAAGAGCTCCAGGGCAGAGCCCCTGTCCAGTAAACATTCTGCCCCCCGCCAGATCCTGAGTAACATCTATACAATACAACACACCCATCTTCAGACTGACGCATTAGTTCAGACTGCATCTACACAACAAACAAGGTTATGTATTATTGTAGAAGAAGTGCTTATGTGTGTGTCTGTGTGTGTGCGTGTGCGTGTGTCTGTGTGTGTGTGTGTGTGCGTGCGTGTGTGTGTGCGTGTGTGTGTGTGTTTGTGTGTGTGTAGATATACACAGATATAAGCACAGACAGGCAGATAAATAGATGGCCGGATGGATAGAGAAGTAAGGGAAGAGTTAAATGCTCAGTAGGTAAGGAGGGAGAAAGTCGTGTCGAGCGTGCACGTGCGCCCAAAGCTGCAGGACACTCCCACACTTGACTGTCGGTCTCCCCTTATTCCTCCTGGTGTCAAGGCGCTTCACACATTCATGGCAGTGAGCCACTCAGTGGACACACGTATGCAGTTGTTTGAAGCCTCCTGATTATGAAGAGAACTATTGAGAAAAGTCGGATATATATCCTCAGAGCCGGATACTTATAGAGGGTCACAAGTGTATGGTGAACGATATCATGCGGGCACCGTACTTTTCTGATTTGCAACATTGTGGCAAGAGATGAGGAATAACCACTCGTTCTTTTTCCCAGTAAGTTTTTTTTAAAAATATTTTTCCTCAATCTGGTTTCTTACAAATAGGTTTTCCACGCCAACTGTATAATACTATCATTAGAGGCTTTCAAAAAGGCGGTATGCAACCTCAATTTAAATGTATACATTTAAATAAGTGGCGCTAATTAAGCCCCCTAAATGTGCAACAGCGCTGGTCAGCAGACAGCCTGCGACCACGCCGGGAGAAGTATTACGCGTCGATGGTCGCTGAGTGATAACTGCCAGTCTTGCGTCAGTGTTTTTTAAATAGTAGGCTACACATCTTTGGTGTCATAATTAGACCAGACTGTTTACTCAAGTCCCAGCTCCCGTTTCACCGAGGTGTTCTATAATGTTGGCTCACGCTCTCCAGGGAATCTGAAAGTTCTGCATATAGGATGACAACCGTCCTCGTGTCCTACTGCATGGAATGCCTTCACTAACATAACCGCCATGGCAGATTTAAAATCTTACTAAATGCTTATTCAATGTGTAGCCTATGCCAGAAAGCTAGGCTGCTTCAATGTCAATTATTTGATGTTACCAAACCCAACTTGATGGTCTTCTGTACCACAGCAATGTGAAATAACTGGAAATTGAAGTTGGTCGAACAAAGACCTGTGATTGCTAAGCCATTTACATTAGGCTATATGCTTCATTATCACAATAATTTAACCCTTATGCAGACAAGTGAGTGGAAACGCCTACAGTGTGCTCATGTGTGGTTGCTAATAGGCGTGTATTTTTTTTTCCATTTCAGCTAGCTCTTCCACAACCGCCAGAGAACATACGTCCCCCTCGAGATGGCGCACCTTTTCCTCGCTAGCACGATCCCTGTGTCGGGCGAGGACCCGCACACCTCCAAAGGCGCCCCAAAACCCCCCAAGAGCTCCATGAAAACGCCCACCCTGTCCACGGTGCCCGTGGACTCGAAGACGACGACGACAACGACCACAACGACGGCCACGCCATCCAAAAAGGACACCAGGAAGGTCATCGTGACCACTGTGCCGCTCATCAACGAGCTCCAGCTGACAGCCGCCACGGGGGGCGCCGAGATGTCGTGCTACCGCTGCACGATCCCCTTTGGCGTGGTGGTGCTCATCGCCGGCGTGGTGGTGACGGCGGTGGCGTACGCCTTCAACTCGCACGGCTCCACCATCTCAGTGCTGGGCCTGGTGCTGCTGTCAGCCGGGCTGGGCCTGCTGGGCTCCAGCGCCGTGTGCTGGAGGCTGAGGAGGAGGAAGAAGAGCAGGGACAAGCGACGGGAGAGCACGACCGCACTCATGTTCAACCACGACGCCCTCCTGGCCTGATCCGAGGCACAGCGCAACTTGGACGACTTTCAGGGCCAGTTAAAGGGTTGGGTGTGGATCCTGGAGACCACCCCAACCCCCCCAATCATAATTCAATGTCCCCTTTTGGTGACCTTTGAAACAGGCCCCCAACCAGTTTGAATCGTTTCAGGATAGGTTGAAGAAGAAACTGTAACATTGCGGTGAATGTAACCAAATCAACAGACTGAAGACCGAAGGCGATCATGACACAAAATGGAGCCCTCACAGCTCACTGTCTCTCCTCTATAAACTGTAAGAAGTTATAAGGACATGGACCAAGCTATTTGTACTTTAGTTGACAGGCAGGGATGTGTGATGGACACGAGGATTGTAATAGCAGAAAGACTCAAAACAATGGATGATTGCAGAAGGAATAAAAAACAGCTGAAGTAAATCATTGTTACGATAGGGCCAGGCAGTATTAACGAAAATTCCCACAGCATTTTATACATTATAAATCAAGAATCCAACCTAGAGAGCCAAAAAGAGTAACTAATACTTCAATAATTAAAATACCTAATGTCCCCTTTTATTTCAGGGCTTGTGTTATGATAATCCTTAGGACATATTTCATTATACATTATGTATCTAGCTTGTCATCCTTGTTGGCCTAATTTAGATTACAAAGTTGTGTATTATGATCCAGGATTAAAGACCCAAATAATAACTGAACTGAACAACAATACATACAAAAAGTGTTCTAGATATTTGGCTGTACTACTGTATTTCTGGGACAATGTACAATGAATGTCTTGATCTTTTTATTCTTCCTGAAATGCTTATGTTTGTTGAGTTCTTGGGGGATCCTCCTTTTTAATGCATAATTGGCAAACCCTTTTCAACAAAAAGGAACAGTCATCCTCGTTGAAAGGTTTGGAAAGGTCAGGAGTTGGGGCATTCCCAGCCAACCGAAATTCTAGAGCTTGTATCCTTGACAACTGTAGCGTTTAAACACTGCAACACGGCTGAGGGTAAGATGCATTAAGGAATTCCTGCCAGCGTTTCTGTGACTCAGTGCTGCTAATGGTAGTTTGTCTACTTATCTTTAATAGGTACTTTATTATTGTGTAGCTGTGTAGCTATTTTTCCTAAACTCTCTGAGACAAAGGACATTTCAGTCCCTGCTGATCTGAAGTCTGACATGCATGTGTATGATTGTAACTCTAGTGCACTATGTTCAATGGTGATAACCAACAAATAAACATATTCCATGCTGTATACACCATATTCAAACCTTAGTGTCAAGAATAACCTACAGCCTATCACTATCTTAATCTTGGTAGAAATTAAATGTCAATCTAAATTTACAATTATACCCCCTCACAGGGGCATAAACCATCTCATTTCCCTAGGTTTATTTATTGCAGGTCCCTGTAAATCTTTTTGTGACATATCCGTTCTAATAAATCCATGATACTTTAAGTGCCCGTGATTGAGGGTGAATTTAATACCGATGTGGCTGTTCATACCGTCTTTCTAAAACCAGTAAAACCATTATCGGAAAGACACAGCGGAAAGTTGCTCACTTGGAGTGTGTTTGTGTTCGGTGTTGCCTAGCGATCCATCATGACAGTGGGCCAACTAATACATTAGACCCCTTGGTTGCTAATGGTTTAGCCACCACGCTAACTTGTGCTAACTTTATCTCCCCTGGAATGGAGCATCCTAAGAATGTCACACAGAAAGAGAGGGACAAGATGGGAGAGGGACACAGTGAGAGAGGGACACATTGAGAGAAGGACAGACAAACTAGGTTGAGACAGATGGGAGAAGAGACAAGAAGAGATGTCTGGAAAGGAGTGAGGAGAGAGTAGGAGTGAGGGAACCAAACAGCATCGACGAGTGGGTGGAAGAGGTTAACACATCAAAAAGGGTAGAGATATTGTGAAGACAGAAAAACAACAAGGACGAGAAAAAGAACACAACGTATTTGTGCCGGTTGCATCACCAGGTCACTTGCTCTCTTTGACACAACCCAGAGCTTGAGGCAGACCAGAGGCTAAAATAGACACTACGGGACATAACCACAAAGACAACACAGACGGCAACCAGTAGCAACCGCCCTCTCATGGTATTATTATCATTGTCATCCACAACCGTCGTTCGAAGGCTTGAGTGCACACGGTAGTTCAGTGAAGCTCCAGTGAAGTCTTCGTCTAAAGTCGCCTTGTAGTTGGATTTCATCTTGAGGGAAGTTATGTTTTCATGCTTTTCCTTGGTTTGTTCATGGTATAATGGAGCCGTTGTCAGGTTGTGCTTTGATTGCTTTACATTTTCAAAGAGGGTGATGATTTGGAAATGCAATTATCCATAATTGAATGTATTCGACTTTAAAGACCCTAAGTCTGCACTGCAAATAATGCTGATCACAAATAATTCCACTATTGCAACAGGAGTGGTTTATGATCTGCTTATTATATCTTACATGTATACACATGATCACCTGTACAGCTTTTTTATGAAGAGGCGGTTTATGAAACATTTTATATCTGGAAATGGTGATGATGTCATTGTCCATCTGTGACTGTGAGAGGAGGAAGGGGTCAGGGGTGGAGGGCAGGGAGGGGTTCATTTGAAGGGAGGGGTGTAAGGGTTAAGTGTTATGGCGAGCTGAGGGGAAAGGGTTCGGAGTGGAAGTCCCCGTTCCACAAAAAACCCTCATTTTCCTGGCACGAGAAACCTGCTTGTGTCCGATCCTGGAGCCCGGAGGTGTAGCACAGTGGCATTTTGGTCACCTTCTCTCCCTCCTTTAGATCATTTTCTCTCCTGTGTGACCTCCGCCAACCATACCCCACCCTCCTCCTTCCACCTCCTCCCTTCCCCTTTCTCACACACCCTGACAAAAAATCAGTTTCGGAAAGGACTCGACACGCAATGTACCAGGGAGATGTGGGAACTGGGAGATGGGACTGTTACAGAGAGCCTGACCTCAGTGGGAGCTGGGACTGGTACAGAGAGCCTGACCTCAGTGGGAGCTGGGACTGGTACAGAGAGCCTGACCTCAGTGGGAGCTGGGACTGGTACAGAGAGCCTGACCTCAGTGGGAGCTGGGACTGGTACAGAGAGCCTGACCTCAGTGGGAGGTTTTGGTGGGAAGGTGGGGGAAGCTGGAGGTCTGTCTGTGACTCCACATCCTTTACCAGAAACTCTGACCAGTTCCCTAAGGTCCTTGGCCAGAGGCCCCCCAGAAGCCTCGAGTCAGCACGGCCACCGTTTCTGTTCCTGGTGGCTCGCAAAGAATATGTCACGGTTCAGTGTTGGAAATAGCCTTTTGTTGGGTTCATCATTTGTTTGAGTATTATAGAATAATCCTGAAAGTGGACCCTGCAGATATTCAGAGGCTGCTAATTGCTTCCTGGGCCTTATTCACTTAGCCGGCCTCAGCATTCAGCTCCCCCATCCAGCCTGCTTAGAACCAAGATGGCCCCTTGCCATTAAAGTGCTGTTCTTTTATTTTGCGATGACGGGATAGGAAGGCTGATTATGATAGCTTTGTTAGAAATAACTGAAGGCCCAGTCATTGAGCAGT
Organism: Pollachius pollachius; assembly: GCF_949987615.1. NCBI lineage: Eukaryota > Metazoa > Chordata > Actinopteri > Gadiformes > Gadidae > Pollachius > Pollachius pollachius. The sequence goes on from NC_136952.1 coordinate 10,570,462, forward strand.
TAAAATCCAAGGTTGGTTTAAAAAATATATATATATATATATATATATATATATATATATATATATATATATTGAACTCCTATTAATTTGGAGCATTTTTACGTATAAAAGACACATGAAATGGAACAGTCAATTTAAGTTGTTTATGGATGTGACTTTTCAATGGGCTGAGGTTCAAACCTTTTTTTAATTTAACTGGGAAACAGTAAGTGGTGACGAGCCCCATCGGATTTTTTACAACAGCTAAACTTGAATCAAATTCTCATTCAACACATGTAGCTCTAAAAAACATCTGAAAACGATTTCCCCCGACACATTTCAAAGATATGCGTTCCCTCTAAGATCTTGGAGTAAAATTAAGCACATGGCTTGATGTTCGACAAAAAAGAAAAGGAATCAAAGAGTTTCCAATATAATGGATTTTTTTACAGAAACAGAAAACAAAAAAACGGCTTCTAATGTGAATGACTCATAAAAAACATCTTGTGCACGTGTCTCCAACCACATGCATCTGGGCTTCAGCGCACAAACACGGCTGGCTCCGATGTGTCTACAGGGGGACAGATCTTCTGATAAGCGACTGGCGAGGCCCCTCCTGTCGGCTTTTGGCCCCCACACATTACCTTCTCATCTGGTACCCACCTAGCAGCTACTGTGCCGGCGCTAACAACAATGGCAGCGGGGCACAGCTAGTCCCACTTGAGCAGGCGAGGCACTTCCTCTCCATGGCTACGACAAAGCTTTCTCTTTCTTTGTTGACATTCTTTTTTCTTTTTTCTTTTTTGCATTGTGCATCGCGATCTTTCATTTTGTTCATGTGTGGATTGATTTAAAAGGCGGCTGATAGGCCAACATTTTTTAAGTGTGCTCACTATGATGTAGGTCCTCTGGTTGGGGCTGTGGGCGATAGGGTGGGGCGGGCGTAGCGCAAAGTTTGGCCCAATGAAGGAAGTTCACATTGTGTTCAGACAGAATGGCCGCCACAGTAAAACAGGGGCACTGCCATTGGAGCTGAGGATCAGTCATAGTGATAAGAGCGTTCTGCCATCCGTTAGAGTTGACCGGCGTGTTCTCACAGCCTTGACAATCAAACTAGCTCCGTGTAGGCCTAATCTTACAGCCAACTTCATTTTGGAGTTAAAATACAAAGTACTTTCACATCAAAAGTAGGTGGCCTTCCCGAGCAATAAGGCAGCGGTTCTCTGATTGTTTCCTCCAGGTGCCACCGGTCTATGTAGGAAAGTCTCTTAATAAAATAAACCATCATGTCCGAGTTTGCAACCTTTTAGTCTTCGGGCTTCACACATAAGCTAGTACTGCTCTCCTTCACCGTTTACGATAAGCTTTTTTATTCATTATTTTTAGAAATATCTGCTGTCTTTCAGGCTTAAGCTCTAGCCTGTCTGTCTCCCCTCTCCTTAATAATTGCCTGAAAAGCTTAAACAGATGGAAGAGAAGTGTGTTGTTTGACTCTGTAAGGAATTGACTTTATTCGTGATAGGAGGGCCTTCATATATATATATATATATATAAAAAACATTTGAATGAATAGGTTATAACAATCAAAAGATGTAAAAGTCAGGTGTGTTCATTTGAAAGGTGTTGGGTTCAATCCCCAAGCTTTGCTTGTCAGGATCCTTCAACCAAATGCCTAACCCTTCCCCTGGTTGTTAATGATGTGTATCAAAAGGAACTCCAAGGCTGAAATAAGTTTCTAAATTATTAACAGTACGAAGCAGTGCATACAATTGTACACATAAAGCCTTCCGGGGAAGTTCCTGGGACTCAAACGTGAGCAGTTTGGTTGGTCGGACTGTATATAATGACATGTGAGCCATGGAGCCACTGGTAGGTCGTTTCAGCTTGTTTGGGTCCTCTCACTCCTAGCTGGGACATCCGCCTTGCGGTATTTATGAAGACTGTTATTTTTACACCACTCCGCCTGGTCGTCACTCATCAGTCTGCGGTCGAGGATAGTACAGAGGTGCCCTGCACTGGTATATCCTGATTCTGTTGTTTCACTGTCATTTGTTCTGAGTGCCTGGTCATTCTCTTTTCATTTGGATCGCATTTCATCGGGACAAAGAGAGGGGTTAAGTGGATTACAGACTGCAGTTACATGGTTCCTGTTTTTCAGCAGCATCTCATTTGTTAATGTTTTTGCCTTCCACCACAGGATTGTCAACTACAACAAAAATACTACTTTTACAACCAGACCAGTATTTTGAGTGCGTAATAATGTGGTTGTGATTGATCATGCCCAAACACAATACCACCAAGACAGATTAGAGATCAGATAAAACAGGGCAAGATACAATCAAATACACTGAGATCATACAACGCAAAATAATATGAGATAAGATCAAATATAATGCCACAATACACACATTATGCATTACATTCATGAGTGAAGCCTGCTGAATATCTATTTTTTTAGAGGTAACTTTCTTAAACATGACCCCATAATGACCATTACTATGATACATTTATGGATGCGTCTGTGTTTGGCTAATACCAACTGCCCGCCCCCCCCCCGATAGAGTGTCACCACTCGGATTGGGATTATAATCACAGGTGTCGCCCCTATTAGACTAAACAGAATGGATTAGAATGGATTCAATTATGAGATGGAAAATGGCAACTCTGTTTGGATATCCTATTTTATAGTTATTACTACAATGTGACATCATCCGACCAAATCAACCCATCCAAACTTGAATGGATTCACTGAATCCATTCAAGGTTCTGGATCAGGGATTCGTATTTAAAAGTATTCCAAAGTAGGTTTACATGTCGATCATACTAGAGACGAGGGTAATAGGTGGAATGTTTAATGTTTAATATTTATTGTAGTCCAGGCCTTACTGTGTGTAAATACTAGTTATGATTTGGTAATTTATCAGATGCTTGCATACAAAGCGATTTATAGTTTATTTAGATAGGTAAGTGTTAGGCATCGTGCTCAATGATGACTACAGGCACTGTGGCCATTGGGGATCTAACCAGAACCTTGTGGCTGTGAGTCAAACAGCCTGCTACCCACTACACTATCCTGACCCCCAGTGACAGAAATAGCCATGTCAATGAGTTTGATGGCGAGGGCAAAAAGCAGCTTAGATCTTTTTTTTGTGTGACCTTTGGCGGAAGATTTCCAATTTATAATCTCTGGTTATCGTCATGAGGGCTTTAGAAATGGCTGCCGTCTGTGGCTGTTCCCTGCACTCTTTAGCCGTTGTAAACACAATGAAAACAGCGCACAAACATATGTCTTACACATTGTCGTACACATATCAATTTGTACACAAAAAAAAGAGGCAGATGTACCATGCGGTTTACAAGAACAGATGCAAAAAGACAAAACAGCACACGCACACGCAGACACACACACACAAACACATGTGCCCTAGGATCAATGGGTCGCTGCAAAGGCTTTAGTCAGACATAGATCAAGGATCTGCTCCTCCTATTGTGTTAAGACGCTCGACATATGGCCTCAATGGAGAACCGCGGCTCCCTTCCTGTCGTTAATGAAATCCATGGCGTGGATGACAAAAAGGGCATCACCAATACACTGTTCAAGGGAAAGCCACGGCAACTAAACAACAAGGTCAAAGCCCGGTCGGGTGGAGGAAGAACGTGGGAAATACGCAATAGAACCAGAGATAGGTGAAGGAGGAGGAGGAAGAGGAAGAGGAAAAGGAGGAGAAGGAGGAGGAGGACTCATGGAGTAGTTTAATTGTATTCTTATAATCCAGGGGTAAATATGCGACCATTATGGTGTTATATTCTTCAATGCTATGTTTCTGCTGACTTTAAAATCCTTAAAATGGACACATTTAGAGATAAGACAAGCTGTGTTATCTGACTGTACATGCTTTTAATCTAATTTAATTTCAAATCTAAAACTAATCACCTACTGTGACATAATATTACGGTTATTTAATACAAATGACATGATTCCCCAAATCCTGAAAGTGACGCTGATGGCAAGCTGATAGGCCTGTATGACGTGTGTGTATGTGTGTGTGTGTGTGTGTGTGTGTGTGATGGCACACAGATTTATGAATTCACGTCCTCCATTTTGCTGTGCATAATTTTGCCTACTCCAACCTGCCACTCGATGTTCAGTTGGTAAAATTAAAATGGAAGCTTAAGTTATTAAACTGAGCAGCTTTGGTCATTGGCTGCAGAAATTCAAGGTTGGAGGAGCAGTGCGGATTAACATCCTTTGAGCACAAAGCCTTCATATCCATCCCAGCCTGCTGTCTCTCTCTGTCTCTCACCGTCTCTCTCTCTCTCTCTCTACTGGCTGTCACTCACTGATGCTCTTTGCTGATCCTCTCATTTCATTTCTCTGTGATGCCATTCTCTGTTTGCCTCCCTCTCCCCCCCCCGTCTCTCTCTCCCACGTTCCGCACGACCCAGCTGTCTTTGCCTTGTCCACTGTAACTGACATCATCACCGGACAGTCATCATCTGCTCCTACTCTGATTCCCCACGCGGCCTCAAACCTCCATCACTACAGCTCTGCACCCTCTCTCTCTCCCTCTCCCTCTCACTCTACCTCCCTCCCCATCTCCCTCTCTGTGGTCTTTCTTCCTCTCTGCCATCGCCTGACCCCCCCCCCCCCCCCCCCCTCCTCCCCCACGGCTCTAGATCCAGCAGGTTAGCAGCACTCTCCCCCCCCCCCTCTTTCCGTCTCCACCCCACCCCACCTTCACCTCCGGCGGCGGGCCGAGAGATATGCGTCGGCGCCATGGGTTTCATGGAGTTCTACCTGGAGATCGACCCCGTCACCCTGAACCTCATCATTCTGGTGGCCAGCTACGTCATCCTCCTGCTGGTCTTCCTCATCTCCTGCATCCTGTACGACTGCCGGGGCAAGGACCCCTCCAAGGAGTACGCGCCCGATGACACGCCGGCACCGGCCGCCGTTACTGCCGCCTCCGCCGCCGCCGGCGCCCCCTCAGGGTCGGCCCCGGGGGCCTCAGGGACCCACTCCGGCCAGTCGCCCATGCGACTGGTGGTGATGCAAAACTCGCCAACCTCCACCCGATACGAGCCCACCGAGATGGTGCCCGGGCACGCCGAACACCCCACGCCGGACCTCCACCGGGAGCGCGAGAGGGAGAGGGAGAGGGAGAGGGAGAGGGAGAGGGAGAAGAGGAGTACCCTTGTCTGAGGGTTCAGTGAGGGAGAAGGAGGCTGAGGTGGAGGAGACTTCTGGGTTATTTTGGTGGCACTGGCTGCTCCTGTCACTCTGTACAGTATTGTTTTTATAGACCTGTACATATTTGTATATATTTTGAACAACAACAAAAAAAGAACAATTTACGGAATACTTCCAGTGAATGCCGACGCCCAAGTTGCAGAGGTGAGCATGGGGAACAAACTCCAAATTTTTTTTTTGTTCCAGATACTGTATACACTTATGTACATTGGTTTCTCGTTTACGCTGTTATTTTAAGGTCATTGGGTCAAGGTCACTGTTCGGTAAATCAGGGTAAAGCCAGCTTGAACATTGTGCATTAGGAGGTTATTACAAATCATCATAGAGATATGGGCAAATTAATCTCCTTGTGTCAGAAGAATTTCACTGGATTTAGGATGCTTGTAAATGGGCACAACTAAAATGACGATAGGCCAGTTGACATGTAAATAGTGCAACACACGCACACACATTCAGGTATACTGACCCATGCAACATTTAGACTAAACAACATACTTATCACAGTGTTGTGTAACATATGCTTACAAAATATGGCTTTGGGCGGGGACAACGGCTTTCACATCTGGAAAGCTGTTGTAAGTTACAGCGGGTTGAAGATATACACGTCTCCTTGTAAGACCAACTTAGCCGTTGTGTACATCTTACATGCAGATTACACCATGGACTGCCAACTGGCACATATTCCCCCTGCCCTGTAATCAACATATGGAACGCATGGAGTGCTAGTTATTATAAGGGTGGTTCTTCTAATCACGCACATATGAAAAACAATGATTGTCTGCAATTATGGCTTTCCCCATAGCTCAGGGGCTTCAGTTGTTATTCATGCATAAATAACCCACTGGGGTGCCATGGTAAAGGTCGCAAATCAGCTGCTATGGCGATGGTCATGATTCTTGCTTATAGAATAATGGGGGGGGTGGGGAACCTCACACAGAGGACACAAAAAGGGGTTCAGGGTAGGCTAGTGATGTTTGACACCAAGCAGAAATGCTCTGGGTTCAAACTCCAATTTCCAGAGTCTACCTGTAGGGCATCCATGACCAAGTGGCCCTAAACCCGTACCACTCGTTAATTAATTGGCGAAAAAATGAAAACTTTGTGATCCCTGTGATTAAGGGCTCCATATATACATTTTGAATGACTTTGAATGGGGTTGGCTCCCAGTCCATCCCATAATATCCAGCCTTGCACCTTGAGTCTCTGTTGGCAATGTCTCTGTGAAGTCTTTGGAGATCAGAATAGCCACAACACCACACACACAGGAAATAATGAATGGATGGACTGACGTATAGCGTGCGTGTCGTGGGAACGTCACTCGGCTCCCGACGTCAGAGATCGCATGGCTCACGCAGCTCCGTCCATCAACAGATGTTTACGTGCAAACAGACTTATCACGGCAGTACAGTCGGAACAGCAATGGAGTCATGTGTCCTATCCCCCTCCTGTCTAAGGTGCCCTTAGCTAAGTGCTTTGTCCGGCTAAGTGGCTCTGCGTGACCATCTGGATCGCCACGTTTTTCTAGCGCAGCATCAAATGCTTAGCATAGCACTTAGTGTAGCATTCGTGCTTAGCTTTGCACACCTCTAGTCTGTGAATGAACAGCATTCATTCAGAATGATGGGGGAGATAGTTGGACATGCATGCATTCACTCAATGGATATGCATATATCATTCATACCTCCATCGTCATGACTGTAAAATCGTTCTAAATGGTTTCTGTGTCCAGAAAAACTCTTGCTTGGATCCATAATAACAATGATTCTTCTGGCCCGATTTTGCAGGATAACAGGATAACTCTGGGATGAAAAAGAAGACAAAACAGTAAAGTACATCCCGGAACACCTTCTGGCTCAAGTTACCAGAACCTTCCCGCCTGTCTTCCTCAGCATGGGGCAGCCCTGGTCACATCGGACCCGGCTCAGGCAACACCAGAACAAATGTATTCTATTCAGATCAACTGATGTACGGTGAAGTACTGTTGAAACAAAAACATTTCAACTGTAAACACACTCTCCAGTCAAACAAGTCGGAACGATCCCTCCAAAGACAGAAGGAGACAGGATTTGCGACGGCTTCTTAGACATAATTGGAACTGCTACATTTGAGAGGAACGTGTATAAATGGACGGAAGAGGCAACGCAACCCCATAGCCTTTCTTTTGCCAACTCTCACTTACCTTTATTTCTTCTGGCTTTTATGATTCTGTGTTTGTTTTTTCTTAATCAAATGTTTTAAATGTTTTCCGAACTTTGGTGTCCTACAATTGGATGAGTGCCAGTTATAATTTTATATATACTGTATACATATTATATATTAGTAATATATTAGACAATCTAACAATATATCAATGATTAAATATGTTTATAATAATATTGGCTGAAAAGAGATTGGGAAATGAATTCCCCATTTCATCTCTTCTTGTTGCAATTATACATGATGAAACATCGACAACGACAATGTTGTACAACATGTTCTAAATTGCCTTTATAATAACTATTTCTTTGTTGTACTTCCTCCGGTCTCCTTTGGAAGGATGTTTATGTCACTCCTGGAATCTAATACATGCTCTAAGGAATGGTGGCAAGTAAACGTATCTATCCCCTGTCCTAGATAATTCCGTACATTGTTGAATTAAAAATGAAAAAGAACCACCCAAGCTCCATGTTTAAGTCATACACAGTGCCTGCATCGATGTCAGCCATCGCCTGCTCCCAGGAGACCTTCCAGGCCGTCATCAGGGCCCCGGCAGCTGATTGGCCCTGACACGGTCCAGCGAGATGAAACAACACCGGGGCCTTCAGCGTGTGCTCTCGCAGCAACAGATTCACCAACGCCAAATCCGCTTAGATAAATAAAACCCGCTAAAAAAAATGACAACCAAAAAAACGAATGGGCCGGGCGGCTCAGTCAGTGGCCGTCATGCCAGCCAAGGGACCAATGGTAGGGGCTTGCACGTATTACGCAGATATTCTCCCTGCCATATATCATGTTTGTGGGATTACTGCACTACGTATTATCAGTTTTTTTGGTGGTGTGTGTGTCTCTTTGCTGGAGAGGGGTGGGGGGTTACATAAACTCCACCAGGTTGCTGACAGACTGGCATTTGTGCTCGCTGCTTATCACTATTGCCGCGTACGCACGTGACACCGAAGACTCAAGTGAGAACTTTGAGGCGCCACGGAGGCCAACATGGTGGCTGAGTGGCTGGGATGTCAGACATTCCGCCGAGGAAGATCCATGGCCTTGCATAGCTCGGTAGGTAAGGCATGGCAATAACAATGCCAATGTAAGGGCCCGCCTTCAGACCTCGTCTGAGCTAAAAATATACCCACTGGTGGACGTGTGTGGAGCTTTACTTGAAAGCAGCAGCTGAACAAAAATCTGCATCCCACCACTAGGTTATAGCCTAGATTTTGGGCCCCTAAATTGAATCTTATGTTTACAGACACTAGGTGGTTGAAGAGTATTTGAGAAGGTGTAAGATAAACTGACCCCCACTTCGTACTGCTGGGGTGCGCTGACGTCACTCCCTCTCCTGCCCTCAGTCTGCGCCCTGATTTTACCGCCTTCGCTCTCCACCACAATCCTAATTTATTTAAAAGCGGAAATCCCTGCTTAATGATCCAGTGCATTAGTACCATTCAATTGACTCTTTGTGTCAGAAAAATATCAAATACATTTGAACAGCAAGATTAATGCAGAGAAAAAATTATCCAACGCAAGGATAATTTGCCAACACAGTTTCAGAGATTTCCAAAAGTTTTGTTTCTGGCCAAGGTATATAAAATTGCATTCTATGCTATGCCTGTTGTTGCATATCACCAGCAATCTTGATACAACATTTACACATGTGTAGTATAAAGTCACAATGTATAAAATTGAGTCCCTCGCAGTTAGGGCCCGTGTCCACAAAGGCGTCCTTTTTCAGGGTGCTCCCCCTTTTTCGTGCAGCCGCTCCCAGCGCTCCTAGATGAAAATATCTAAACTTTTCCGAAAAACGGTTGGTGTCGTCACAGCCACTCCTTTTCTGGCAACCAATCATATTTAGATGGGGGCGGGACTTGTAACTCTCATAAACAATAAAATTGATGAAAAACTTGTTCTTGCTGTGTCCGTCTATCCGGAACTTTATGATATATCAGATATAGATATTTACAAGAAACCACGTGCAAGGGTCCATCACACAATGGCGGTTTGTGATATTTTGTCATTGAAAAAAATGTGCAGCGTGTTTTTTTTCCTCTCACCGAACAAGAGTTTCATACCAACCCCCTGCCAGCTATTTTCCGCCAGAAAAGTTTGCTACAGTGGGGCAAAAAAGTATTTAGTCAGCCTCCAATTGTGCAAGTTCTCCCACTTAAAAAGATGAGAGAGATTTTTTTAAAAAAAAATCTAGAAAATCACATTGTCTGATTTTTAAAGAATTTATTTTCAAATTATGGTGGAAAATAAGTATTTGGTCAATAACAAAAGGTCATCTCAATACTTTGTTACATGCCCTTTGTTAGCAATGACAGAGGTCAAACGTTTTCTGTAAGTCTTTACAAGGTTTTCACACACTGCTGCTGGTATTTTGGCCCATTCCTCCATGCAGATCTCCTCTAGAGCAGTGATGTTTTTGGGCCTTCGCTGGGCAACACAGACTTTCAACTCCCTCCAAAGATTTTCTATGGGGTTGAGATCTGGAGACTTGCTAGGCCACTCCAGGACCTTGAAATGCTTCTTACGAAGCCACTCCTTCGTTGCCCGGGCGGTGTGTTTGGGGTCATTGTCATGCTGAAAGACCCAGCCACGTTTCATCTTCAGCGCCCTTGCTGATGGAAGGAGGTTTTCACTCAAAATCTCACGATACATGGCCCCATTCATTCTTTCCGTCACACGGATCAGACGTCCTGGTCCCTTGGCAGAAAAACAGCCCCAAAGCATGATGTTTCCACCCCCATGCTTCACTGTAGGTATGGTGTTATTTGGATGCAACTCAGCATTCTTTCTCCTCCAAACACGACGAGTTGAGTTTTTACCAAAAAGTTCTATTTTGGTTTCATCTGACCATATGACATTCTCCCAATCATGTTCTGGATCATCCAAATGCTATCTAGCAAACTTCAAACGGGCCCGGACATGCACTGGCTTTAGCAGGGGGACACGTCTGGCACTGCAGGATTTGAGTCCCTGGCGGCGTAGTGTGTTAGTGATGGTAGCCTTTGTTACTTTGGTCCCAGCTCTCTGGAGGTCATTCACTAGGTCCCCCCGTGTGGTTCTGGGATTTTTGTTCACCGTTCTTGTGATCATTTTGACCCCACAGGGTGAGATCTTGCGTGGAGCCCCAGATCGAGGGAGATTATCAGTGGTCTTGTATGTATTCCATTTCCTAATAATTGCTCCCACAGTTGATTTCTTCACACCAAGCTGCTTACCTATTGCAGATTCAGACTTCCCAGCCTGGTGCAGGTCTACAATTGTATTTCTGGTGTCCTTTGACAGCTCTTTGGTCTTGGCCATAGTGGAGTTTGGAGTGTGACTGTTTGAGGTTGTGGACAGGTGTCTTTTATACTGATAAGGAGTTCAAACATGTGCCATTAATACAGGTAAACAGCCTCTTAAAGAAGAAGAAGTTACAGGTCTGTGACAGCCAGAAATCTTGCTGGTTTGTAGGTGACCAAATACTTATTTTCCACCATAATTTGCAAATAAATTCTTAAAAAATCAGACAAGGTGATTTTCTGGATTTTTTTTTTCATTTTGTCTCTCATAGCTGAGGTTTACCTATGATGAAAATTACAGGCCTCTCTTGTCTTTTTAAGTGGGAGAACTTGCACAATTGGTGGCTGACTAAATACTTTTTTGCCCCACTGTATGTGGACCCGGGGCCTAGAGCTTAGATCGGACCCGGGGCCTAGAGCTTAGATCGGGCCCAGAAAATCAAGCCCGACCCGACCCGAGCCTGTGCACGTTCTGTCCAAGCCCGGCCCGGCCCGACACATTAACTGTGATTATTAGCCCATTATTTCAACCCAACATTTTTTTTGGGCTGTTATATCTGACGTTCTGAAATACAATTCTGAGTTGTTTGAACTACAGAAATCTGTTAAGAATTATCTAATATATAATGCAACAAGGACGAAGCATGTAACTACGCTGTTTGTTTATTCAAAATTGAATTGATTGCAAAAAAGATCTGAATGAACAAACGTGAACAATGATGAACGCAGACAATGAACGAGAATGAAGTACAGCACAGCAGGCCTGTTGTGTTGCAGACACGTGAGCTGCAACATATGTGGCGTTTGTTTTTTTCCACTTTGTGTAACTTTGTACCAATGGCGGTTCTACACGGGGGCCCACGGGGGCCCGTGCCCCTGTGGACATGTCCCTGGCCCCCCCTGTGGCCCCACCGTGCTGACCAAATAAAACAATTATGAATTGATTATGATTTTACACGCGAGTGCCAAAAGCGGAACTAATGCGACGCAACGTTCTACACGGGTAAATTAGAGCGGCGCACCCAAACGGCGCACCCAAACATTGTTGCTGCACGTTCTACACGGGTAAATTAGAGCGGCGCACCCAAACGGCGCACCCAAACATTGTTGCTGCACGTTCTACACGGGTAAATTAGAGCGGCGCACCCAAACGGCGCACCCAACCACTGTGTTGCTGCTGCTCGGTGAATGCGAGCTCAGCAAATACTCCTGGAGAATTTCTTTCACACTCAGGTACTATTACAATGGGGCCATTAAGGAGAGTTTTCTCCATTTTGAATCTGCAGAGAGGTTAGATGCAGCAAGCCTAACTGGAAAAATAGTGAACTTACTGGAAAGTTACGGCCTGAACTACAAAAATAACCTTGTAGGCCAAGCATACGATGGTGCTGCCGTTATGAGCGGTAAACATTCAGGGGTTCAGGCAAGGATCAAAGAACAGGCTAAATTTGCCTTCTACATTCATTGTAGTGCACACTGTCTCAATTTAGTGTTAGTTGATGTAGTCAAAAATGTCCCAGAAACAGAGGAGTTTTTTTCTTTGTTAAAGAGCCTTTATATTTTTACCTCTGGCTCATATGTGCACCCAAAATGGCTGTCTCTCCAAAAAGAAATGTATGGCAAAACAAGAGAGTTGCAACGTTTAAGCGACACACGTTGGGCATGCCGATTTCTAGCACTACGCAACATAATTGACACTCTACCTGCCCTTAAACGACTACTGCAACAGATTGCTCAAGAACGCCACAGTGAAAGAACTGTTGAGGCCCGAGGTCTTCTGAAGTACAGCACAGCAGGCCTGTTGTGATGCAGACACGTGAGCTGCAACATATGTGGCGTTTTTTGTTTTTTTCCACTTTGTGTAACTTTGTACCAATGGCGGTTCTACACGGGGGCCCACGGGGGCCCGTGCCCCTGTGGACATGTCCCTGGCCCCCCCTGTGGCCCCACCGTGCTGACCAAATAAAACAATTATGAATTGATTATGATTTTACACGCGAGTGCCAAAAGCGGAACTAATGCGACGCAACGTTCTACACGGGTAAATTAGAGCGGCGCACCCAAACGGCGCACCCAAACATTGTTGCTGCACGTTCTACACGGGTAAATTAGAGCGGCGCACCCAAACGGCGCACCCAAACATTGTTGCTGCACGTTCTACACGGGTAAATTAGAGCGGCGCACCCAAACGGCGCACCCAACCACTGTGTTGCTGCTGCTCGGTGAATGCGAGCTCAGCAAATACTCCTGGAGAATTTCTTTCACACTCAGGTACTATTACAATGGGGCCATTAAGGAGAGTTTTCTCCATTTTGAATCTGCAGAGAGGTTAGATGCAGCAAGCCTAACTGGAAAAATAGTGAACTTACTGGAAAGTTACGGCCTGAACTACAAAAATAACCTTGTAGGCCAAGCATACGATGGCGCTGCCGTTATGAGCGGTAAACATTCAGGGGTTCAGGCAAGGATCAAAGAACAGGCTAAATTTGCCTTCTACATTCATTGTAGTGCACACTGTCTCAATTTAGTGTTAGTTGATGTAGTCAAAAATGTCCCAGAAACAGAGGAGTTTTTTTCTTTGTTAAAGAGCCTTTATATTTTTACCTCTGGCTCATATGTGCACCCAAAATGGCTGTCTCTCCAAAAAGAAATGTATGGCAAAACAAGAGAGTTGCAACGTTTAAGCGACACACGTTGGGCATGCCGATTTCTAGCACTACGCAACATAATTGACACTCTACCTGCCCTTAAACGACTACTGCAACAGATTGCTCAAGAACGCCACAGTGAAAGAACTGTTGAGGCCCGAGGTCTTCTGAAGTACAGCACAGCAGGCCTGTTGTGATGCAGACACGTGAGCTGCAACATATGTGGCGTTTTTTGTTTTTTTCCACTTTGTGTAACTTTGTACCAATGGCGGTTCTACACGGGGGCCCACGGGGGCCCGTGCCCCTGTGGACATGTCCCTGGCCCCCCCTGTGGCCCCACCGTGCTGACCAAATAAAACAATTATGAATTGATTATGATTTTACACGCGAGTGCCAAAAGCGGAACTAATGCGACGCAACGTTCTACACGGGTAAATTAGAGCGGCGCACCCAAACGGCGCACCCAAACATTGTTGCTGCACGTTCTACACGGGTAAATTAGAACGGCGCACCCAAACGGCGCACCTAAACATTGTTGCTGCACGTTCTACACGGGTAAATTAGAGCGGCGCACCCAAACGGCGCACCCAACCACTGTGTTGCTGCTGCTCGGTGAATGCGAGCTCAGCAAATACTCCTGGAGAAAGAAAGGAGCTACGATTTCTCCTGTTGCAAAAGTCGAAGGTAAGCAAAACGATTTAATCTTTTATGTGACTTGTTGTTCTTGTTGATCTTCCCGTGTTAAGTAGGGAGAGATGGTTATGCAACGAAGTGTAATGCATGCCCCTACGATTTTTTCGTCTAATAGCAGCTATCATGAAATGAGGAAAGAATATAGCATCCTTTTTTGCCCCAGTAAACAAAAAAGTGAAAGAAACAGCAGTGAGAGAAACAAGTCAAGGTATTGAGAGAGCTGAGGAGCAGGAAGAGGGAGAGTCGGAGGAGGTTGGAGAGAGGGCATGTGATGAACGTGAGGGCTCTGACACAGAGAGGGAAATTTCAGAGAGTGAGAAGGATGAAGAAGAGGGTGAGGAGGAAGAAAACATACAGAGACAGAGAGAGAAACAGCCAGAGGTACAGCAAGTAAATCCATGTGGATCAAGTACTGCAGGTTTGTGATGAAGAAGGTTATTTCTGTTTGCAAAGTAGTGCAATTACAATTTCATTGTAGGTCTACTGTGTATCCTTAAAATTATGCTTTCTGCTGTAAATTCAATTTGTGCCAATATGGCACAAACTTGAACTACATGCAGATATACATGCGTAAGTAAATAAATGTTGTAGTTGTGCTCTATGTTTACTGTACATCTTTCTACAGATATCAGCAAGTCCAAGAATGATGCGCCAGTACAGCCGAACTTGAATATATTCCCAACCACTTTGATGGGGGACAGAAGACGGTGCTTCAGGCAAAACTGGTATACTCTTCATCCATGGCTTGAGTATTCTGTCATAATGGACTCTACATATTGCTATGCAAGTAGACATTTTAGCACACCAAAGGCCCCTGACACTGTTTTTGTTTCAACCCCTGGGTTTAGAAACTGGAAAAATGCAACTATGAGAAAGGCAGGGTTTTCAGTTCATGCAAAGTCTGAGCGACACAAGTGTGCGATGATAGCATGGCGGGATTATCAAAGTGCTGTTAAAAATGATGCAACACTAGCAGATATCCTTAACAAAGAACACACTAAACAAGTACAAGAAAATCGGGCATACATTAAAACAATTGGGGAAGTGCTGTTACTTACAGCTACACAAAACATAGCACAAAGAGGGCATGATGAATCTGAAGAGTCCAATAACAAAGGAAACTTTAGGGAAATTCTTAGCACAGTTGCTAACCACGACCCACTTGTTAAGAGAAGATTAACTTCTATTAACAATGCAAAGTACACAAGCAAGATCATCCAGAATGAGGTTTTGGGTTGTTTGGCAGAAATGGTTCGTTCTGAAATCATAGAAGAAGTGAATAACAGTGAGGTTTTCAGCATCATGGCAGATGAAACAAAGGATGTTTCAAAAAGTGAACAGATTTCTTTCACACTCAGGTACTATTACAATGGGGCCATTAAGGAGAGTTTTCTCCATTTTGAATCTGCAGAGAGGTTAGATGCAGCAAGCCTAACTGGAAAAATAGTGAACTTACTGGAAAGTTACGGCCTGAACTACAAAAATAACCTTGTAGGCCAAGCATACGATGGCGCTGCCGTTATGAGCGGTAAACATTCAGGGGTTCAGGCAAGGATCAAAGAACAGGCTAAATTTGCCTTCTACATTCATTGTAGTGCACACTGTCTCTCCAAAAAGAAATGTATGGCAAAACAAGAGAGTTGCAACGTTTAAGCGACACACGTTGGGCATGCCGATTTCTAGCACTACGCAACATAATTGACACTCTACCTGCCCTTAAACGACTACTGCAACAGATTGCTCAAGAACGCCACAGTGAAAGAACTGTTGAGGCCCGAGGTCTTCTGCCTCAAATTGACCTACAATTTGTTGTGCACCTTGTCACTCTTAGTAAGTTGTTTGGGGAGACAAAACTACTGTCTGACATGTTACAGTCACAAACTGTTGATCTGGCTAGAGCTGTTGACTTGGTAAATGCTTTAGTCCAGACATTGAAAGACCACAGGCAGGAGTCTTTCTTTGATAAGTTGTGGGATGAAGCATTGACTATTTGTGAGCACTGTGATTCTGCACCATCAGTGGCAAAACGTCAGACAATGCTGAGCACTAGGCTCAGTGGCTACTGCACACTAAGCACTGTTGGTCAGAGGGAGGTAGAACGTGACAAAGCTATGTTTTACACATCATTTTTCTATCCTGTAATTGACAGCATGCTCAAGGAGTTGAACAGACGTTTCTCCAATACCAACTGTGAGCTCATGACAAGTATACAGTCTCTCAACCCCCAGAGTGATGCCTTTTTAAAGGAGACAAATGTTTTTTCATTTGGCCGTTTGTACAATGCAGACATTGATGATTTAGGGCATGAGCTCCATCAATTTAAGAGAGTTTTGGACAGAAAAATACAGAGTGGTGAAATTACAAAGCCATGCAATACAGTTGAGCTGGTTTGTTTTATTGAGCCATACAGGGAAGTTTTCTTTGAACTCTTTAGACTGTGCAAGATTGCCGTAACCCTTCCTGTAAGCTCAGCCTCTTGCGAACGCAGTTTCTCCACACTGAAACTGATCAAAACCTTCCTGCGGTCCACCACTACTGACATGAGACTCAGTGATCTTGGTGTCCTGAGCATAGAGTCCAGAAGGGCCAAGGCTCTGGATCTGGATGCATTTGTGGACCGTTTTGCCAGACAGCACAACCGCCGTATCCTGTTGTTGTAGTGTAGTGTTTACATTAATAGGTAATGTCACAATTTTATACCCTTTGTTGTACCCTGGAGGTTTGTTCACATTGAATTGAAACACTGTATTTGTACCCTGTACTGTATTTTTCATTTTTCTACGGCCCTACCTCCTTTAGCTTCAGGATTTAGGGCATGAGCTCCATAAATTGAGTGGTTAAGTTAAAAAGCCATGCAGTACAGTTGAGCTGGTTTGTTTTATTGGGCCATACAGGGAAGTTTTCTTTGTATTTTACTGATTTGAAAATAAAATAAATAAATCTTTAAATATCATTTTGTGCCATTTTTTTGTGCCCCTCTGGTTGAACACCGGCCCCTCTTTGGCCCCCCTAGTAAAATTTGTCTAGAACCGCCACTGCTTTGTACACATTTGTTAAATAGGCCTACTCTGCTAAATATATATAGGCCTATAATATTTCTGTTTATGGCATAGATTTCTCCTCAGATTAGGCCAATAAAGCAATGATAAAAATTAAAAAAAAACACAAACGCTCGATCAAAGGCCCGGCCCGGTCCGGCCCGAGGATAGTGGTGGGAAATATCGGCCCGAGCTCGGGCAGAGAATCTAAGCTCTACCGGAGCCTAAGTAGGTGGGAGACTTTCAGAATTAAATCAATTCAATACAGTGGCGTCATGCCCCTTCCGGTAGACCCCATGGGACCTATGAGATCGTAAAATATGAATGGGTTTCAATGGAAAGAAAGTAGTTATTTTCTGGTCCCAGTCTTTATATGCCCCGGATTACACATATGTTGTTTGTGGATTTAAATGATCCTTTTTCATGTGAAGAGTTTGACCGTTTATCGTGCAATTTTTCAGCTAAAGGCTGTAGAGAAAACACAATGAGAAAGACTACATGTCTCGCTCCCTGCGACTGGCGTGGACAAGACCGACAATCTCCCCATCGGCATAACTGAAACTCTCCACATGGCCCGATTTATAATAGTTTTCACCTCTTTTGATAGTTTTATCCTCCCCTTGGAAAAAAAGCGGTGAAGTGGAGCAGAGATTACCATGTCTGTACCTGAGTTCCAAGTGCGGGTGGTGACGTATATCATTCGCGTCGAGAGCAGCGAAGAGCTGTAGTTCACAAAGCAGCCTCACGCAAAACCTAACATTATGAAATTTCTTCGCGAAAATCTTTAGTTTTCTTTGGCTGAAAAATTATCATTTAAATCCAGTGTCCACTCCATCTGTCCACTCGGCTGTGAAACTTTGTTACGCAAACTATCCTCACTCGGCTGGCTGCGTGTCGTGAGTGGGAGGGGTTTTGGGAGTGTCGATAGTACGATTATTGTAAACCAAAAGGTAGGCAGGGGCTGCATGGCCACCATTTCTTTTTTGTAGAATAAATTATTGATAGGATGCGATTTTTTTTTAATGATTCCTTTAATAGTTGAGAAATGTATCCCTGATAATTAGTTGTTTGTGGTGTGAAATGATTTGGTAATCAAAGTGTTTGGAGGTTAGATCGGTTTGGAGTGATCATTGTTTAGGTCAGATAAAATAGCATATTTATACACAATAATTAACATATGAACACAGCAGATTCAAACGTGATGGTTCTGTTTTACGGTTTCCGGTGCCTAGCCAGATTAGCATTATCGTTAGCATGGCAGAAGGGGGCGCTATGGGCTTGTGGGTTTTAGCGTGCAGTAAATTAGTAGCCTCATCATTTTACTCGGTTTGTGAGTTAATATATACATGTATCCCGGCCGCTAAGGCCCAGTATTAAAATAGTAAAATAAAAGGTTAAATAAAGGATATATATATATATATACTGAATTTACCCAGTTATATATATATATATATATCTCAAATTAAATCTACTTCTGAAACCAGGGTTGATAGATAGTGTCCATCCCTCAGAGAAAACTTCTCAGATTTGTTTGGCTGAATCCGAAACCGGTGGATTAACTGCATATCCAAAATTGACTCCCTTTTAGTGCCGTCAGGAAAATGTTATATAACACCAATACCAACTAATGGAAAACTATGTAAATGGCATTTTAAAGGGCGAAAAGGATAACATGATTGACTGTCACTACACAGGGATTTTGAACCACACACACGCACACACACACACACGCACACACACACAATGAGATTTTTTTTTATCAAAGAAATCCGACTCACATCACATGCTAACTAAATTGACATAAATGTTTTTGTTACACTCAGCAATATAAACGGAAACATCCATTGCATTCAGAAGTACGAAGCCAGCAATTTTGACCATTGTCGCCCCGTCAAACGATGCAGCCACAACAAACATGCCCATTATGACATTTCAGATTATGAGATTATGAAAAATAAAGGAAAAATGTTATCATATTATCGAAAGGTCAAACGATGACCCGTGGAATCTCTCCGTGGAATACTGTGTGTTTATAGCCTATTTGACCATATCTTTGCTGGAAACAAATAAGGTAAGGTTGAAGACTTACTAATACCCTGATGGCATAACATCTAGAGCTAGAATGCCTCAGTTTTCTTCTTTGTAATGCCTCACTAATTAAATCATGCAACCTTCAGAGTTAGTTGTTCAATTTGTTTATATTTTTCAACACGTATTATCTAATCCTAGTATTTTGTATATTCGTTATACTTAGGCTACTATGTCTTTCTGAAGTTTCCTTCAACTTTACTTGAGTAGCGTGCTACAGGCCACAGCACACGACGCATATTTAGCCTGATAGCTGTCATTATTCTGCTTTGGCGCAACTATGGAAAAATACAAAAAGTCAGGACTGCCATCTACTGGACAAAAATGGAACAGCATATCCCTTTTCAAAGGGGTTTTTATATAACCCACATATAGATATAAACTAATACCCACTAAGGGCATTTTTAATCTACAAATGTATATAATCCATTCACTAATTATTCAGACATTATGACACGGCCATATGTAGGGGAAAAATGGCCGGCACACAGACTGAATTTTCCCAGTTTTAATTTTTTTTTTTCATATTATGATGAAATCATGATAAAACACAATCGAGGACAATGAAAAATATCGGAAACACCGAATCAAACAAAACAGACCTTCTCAAACCTCGGACTAGATACTGAAGGATGCCTGAGAAAACGTAACATCTGGTCACAATCACAGAACCCATCTGAGGAAAAAAATGAAAGAAAGAAAATAAGAAGTAAGTGTTTTACGTTGGGTGAATACATTCCTCTGGGCTATGAACAGCCATGACACTATAGCCTACATAATAGTAAGCGTCGACACTAAAGCGTGTCAATCCTTTTTCAAAAGAAAAAAGACTAACTTACAAAAGCAGTTAAAACAATCACAAATAAACAGATATGCCTTGGGTTTCAGGTCCAGACCAAAACAGCAAAACTGCGGCTGTGAAAATCGCATGGAGTATAAAGGAGAAAGAATAATCAGGTTCTGGTATTTTAAACTTAGCAGGACAACGATTAGAAAGAATTTGGGGTTTAACCTTCCACTTTCTGTCAAGTCATGTCGAGTCACGCGAAAAAATACAAGCCTGTTTAAAGGGCTTGAAGAGCCTAGGCTTGGCATATCGGCAATAATATAGCTCTCTGAAGAATATAATATATAAATATATTGATACAGAAATATATATCGATTTATATAACCGTTGCCAAAATACACAGGAAATATATAAACAGACTGTACAAAAAGAAACAATATTATATCTGTATAAACATTATAACCTTTAATATCATTATATCCTCTATTTTGTATTTATAGATTTTTTGGTCTGTAATAAAGAGCACTGAAGTGATTAGCTACTCCAGAGTATAAGACAACAATAGTCGACTAAACCAACTGTGACATCAGAAATACATTCATCTCTCTGACGCCACCAGGGGGCAACCTCATCTCTGTGGAAATTGGACATGACAAGCAGGCAGAAACCCAAGAGAAGCATCTATTGCACCAAAGAAAAGGAAATTGACATTGAACAAAATAAAACACACCATGGCAGCTTATTACAGGTTGCTAATCTTATCTGTCAACGCCGGGATAAATAAATCCATATCTAGAATGTACAGGAGAGAACCAGCCATTAATTGATTATGTTAATAGATTTTTGGTACTTTTTTTTTTTTTCATCCGATGAAACAGCGACGGATCAAAATAAAGACTTGCTAGATGTCTTTTCATGCAATAAGACCTTGAAATATTTGGGGAACGCACAGAAACACATGCGATTGTGGGACAGTTGTTGGTGAATCAGCATTTGTTAGTCGGCAAAGGAATGTAGCCAACGTTACATAAAGTTATTGCTTTTAAAGGATAGACAGAATAAAAACATACAGTATATTGTTTCCGAACCACATAACTTTTGCCTTTTCATACATTCATGTCATTACCATAGAAACTAAAGAATGCATGTCTTAACAGTGGTCGCATCATTGACACACCTCTTCAACATGTATCCATCAGGTCTGGCATTAGTAGAGACAAAATCATCTCTGCCCATGTTATCAAGTAGAACCACACCCTAACTAAACCAAGCAATAAAAACAAACCTTGAACAATAAAAACTGTTTAATAAGCGTGCATGAATTTATTTCCCAATGTGTTTCTGTAAGCCATTAGCGGCACTGCTAAGCTTTGTGATTAACTATGTTCAGGAGTAAGATCAACACAAGAGCAGGATTTAAGGGTGTGAAAGTGTTGATGATGTAACATGCGGTTTCATCACAAAATACAGCAGAAAAAACAAACACTTTTTTGGAATTTAGAAGAGGGTAGGTCAAAGTACTTTAACATCAGCAGGTTGCTGTGGCGTTGAGGGAAACGCTCTACAATAGCACACGTATGAGAAGAAGAAAAAAAAAACATGCGTTAGATGACTCTACAATCATACAAAAAAACAAAGGGGGGAAAACTTGACATTCATCAAAATTGAGCCTGACGGAGGGCCACAAACACAACACCTATATTATAAATTGACCTCATTTAGTATAGGACATACCCTTCACCCAGGTTCATATTGTGGCCCTTGGATGCCATCAAATATTTGTATCGTTTCAAAATAACAATAATTAGAAATCCACCAGGAGTACATTGCCCTTAGTTTATCTTTCCACTACCCTGTTTACAACGTGTTACCATGGCAACGAGCACTACAAAAAACCTAGCCAGGTGAGACAGACAAATATTCGATGACCACTGGACCACTGAAGGAAAATCACTGAAAGACATTTTGTTTTCAGGAGAAAAAAATGAATGATACAGATAAACGAAAGTTACAACACAGTCTGTGTAATTCATTGCTAACTACGTACAAATGGAAGGAGGAGGGGGGGCAGAGCGAGCTGCAGGGTGTTGTGGGACAGAAAGTAATACACAAGTGTCAACAGGAATAAAAATGATTATGCGATTGTTGTTATCACAGATTCTTCTTCTTTTTTTAATCTTCTTCTTTTTTCTTTCAGAGAGCGGATGCTGCTGAGTGGTGTAACCATGGCGCTGGATGGGGCCGGGGGGATGCAGCGGTGAATCAACTAGTGTCCTCCTCACACCTCCGGGGGCAGGGGCAGTTGAAGGTGAGTGGGCGGGGCGGGGTTAATGAGTGGCAGTTTAGTAATCCCGGAGTCGCTATAGTTACCATACAAGAGTCTGCGAGGAGAGTACAGAAGAAGCAGGTGGTGTGTGTGTGTGTGTGTGTTTGTGATGATTGGCTTGCTGTGTCCATGTCATTGGGATTGTGTGTGTGTGTGTGTGTGTGGCTGTGTGTGTTTGTGGGTTTGGATGTTTGTTTTGCTTTGATTTGGCTGGTAGGTGGGTGGGTGGTGTTGGGGGGGGGGGGGGGGGGGGGGGATGTCTGTCTCTGAGTGCATGTTTGGGGTTCTTGTGTGTGTGTGTATGTGTTCACAGTAGTGTGTGTGTGTGTGTGTGTGTGTGTGTGTGTGTGTGTGTGTGTTTGCTTATATGTGTGTGTGCGTCTGCGTGTGTGTGAGTGTGTGTCTGCTTGTATGTGTGTGGCTGCGTGCATTTTTGTGTGTCCATGTGTATGTGTTTGTACACGTGTGGGTGTGTGTGTATATGCATGTGTGTGTGTGTGTGTGCGGTCTCAGCCTCTGCCCGGGCTCACAGGGCCCCGTGCCGCGCCTCGTACTTGGTGAGGACGTTCTTGGTGCGGCCCAGCTCCTTCCTCAGCTCCGCCACCTCCTGCCGGAGCGCGTTGTTCTCCTTCTCCAGGAAGCCCGCCCGGATGGCGATCTGGTTCTCCTTCAGCCGCCGTGCATCCCGGGACCGCTTGGCCGCCACGTTGTTCTTCCGGCGCCGGGCCCAGTACTTGTCATCCTGTTCGATGGCAAGGGGGGGGTGAGTGAGTGAATGGTTGGAGTGAACAAGTAAAGATAGTATTTCTCACTGGAAGGGAGGCTTCATGTGCAGAAATAGAGAGCTGTTGATTGAATCTGGAGAAATGAGAAGACGGCAATTGGAATAAAGGAATGTGAGTACACGTGATATACTCCGATTCATTATCTCGAAGGACCTTGTGTGATTCAATCTAACAGGAAGCTGAGAGAACTTCGAGAGAACTTCAATGCAGCTTGTCGCTTGTCACGATTGTGT
The DNA here is from genome assembly GCF_949987615.1 of Pollachius pollachius. Lineage (NCBI taxonomy): Eukaryota > Metazoa > Chordata > Actinopteri > Gadiformes > Gadidae > Pollachius > Pollachius pollachius. Next base: position 10,593,776 of record NC_136952.1, read on the forward strand.
CCTCAAATAAACCTCCAGCCTCAAATCCATACGGCAAGTAGGGGCTTGTATTTTGTCACTGTAGACATGGCCTAAGATGATACTGATCTTTCCCTGTTGCTGTAACCGTTTGGTCGGTTTTCTCATTCAAACAGAGCGAGAAGATGGAAAATAATTACACAACTTCAATAGAAACCTGACAATAGGGACTATGTGGTCCCTGGGAAGAGGTAAGGAGAGGGTGAGGAGAGATGATAAGAGAGGGAGAGAGGATAGTTGGTTTAAGGGGAAGAGGCGGCCCACAGAGAGAGAGAGCTTGAGAGAGAGAGAGAGAGAGAGAGAGAGAGAGAGAGAGAGAGAGAGAGAGAGAGAGAGAGAGAGAGAGAGAGAGAGAGAGACAGAGACAGAGACAGAGACAGAGACAGAGACAGAGAGAGAGAGAGAGAGAGAGAGAGAGAGAGAGAGAGAGAGAGAGGGATTGTGACTCACGGCACCACTCAGAGTGAATGAGGAGCCGGGAGATAATCTCCTTAACCAGGACAGAGTCTGATCTGATGGCGCACGCTAGAGCAGCAGCCACTGTTGCTTTAGACCAATGGGAACGCACGGATACAGCTGGCCTATCAAAGTGTCAGGTGGAGCAGCCGGGGCACAGAGCGAGGGAGACCCAAAATGACCGTTAGAGATAGAGAGAGCGAAAGACAGTGACATCCGAAGAGAATGGGGTAGAAAGGAAATTAAAGAAAGGATGAGACAGAAGGGCGAGAGGAGGAGAAGGAAGAAGGGATCAACAGAGAGGCCATAAGAGGGATAGAAAGCAAAATAGACAAGACATAAAGGGATGGATTCAGAAACAGACACAGTCAATGTATAGAAAGAGATTGGTCCCAGCAATGTGTCCCCACAGAGTTCCAGGTTGTGGTCGCCTTAAGCCCTGTCATGGCCGCCAGAGAGCTCTAATCACCATTAACACACACACACACACACACACACACACACACACACACACACACACACACACACACACACACACACACACACAATCACACACACAATCACACACACACACACACACACACACACACACACAATCACACACAATCACACACATTGTTGGTGCTGTCTGCACGCAACCCCAGTGCAGACATAACAATGGCGGCTAAATCCTGGAGGCGTGCTAACTCATTATTTGTGTGACACTTAGTACATACTGATACTGATAACCTGTTGTTTGCACGACGGTTGGTGGTTTCAGTGTTTTTTTGCAGATAATACTTCCCCGATTTCATTAATACTTGTTCTATGGTTGAAAATACAACCATTGTTTTGAAATAGGGAGTGGATCCAATCTGATATTTTTGAATTTGTCGTTTTTTTTGGGACATTTTTGGGAGATAACAGAGGCCATGCCTGGTTATTAAATGTTGGATGTCAAAAAATCAGAACCAACTCCTAACCAAAACATTAAAACCAACCCAATCAAAACATTGGAACCAACTCCAAAGCGAAACATTGAAACCAACTCCCAACCGAAACACTGAAACTTACTCCCAACCGAAACACTGAAACTTACTCCCAACCGAAACACTGAAACTTACTCCCAACCAAAACACTGAAACCAGCTCTAACTGACCTTGCAGTCCTCGGGGATGAAGACCTTGCGGGCCTTCTTGATCATGGGCTGGGGCTTCAGCTCCTCAGAGGAGAACTTGCGCTTGCGGGGGTCGAACATCTCCTGTCCCGGGACGCTGGAGAGCACCAGGTCGGCCGGGTCGGGCTCATAGCCCACCGGCACCTGGATGGAGTCTGGGTCAATGGGGCTCGGTGTGTTTCTGGAGTTGGGGAGGCCTGGGAGAGAGCACGGGAGAGAAAGTGGAAATTTCACGCTCCGCTATGGCCATAGAAAATCTTTTGGTTGATAACTGAGCGACTCAGAATGTAGAGTAGACCAATAACAAAACAATAACAAACAAATACAAACCAACAAACAACCAACAAACCAATAACAGAACAGTTATAGGTTGTAAACTTTATCCTAGAAACCTCTAGAGGTTTCTAGGATAAAGTTTACAACCTATAACTGTTCTGTTGTCTATGTTGATGTATAAATAATTGAAATGTGTATCCTTTGAGTGATCTTCCTGAATTTAGTATCAAATTACATTTTTGATCTATAGACATTTCCATTCATTCATTATTAGCTATTTTACCTCTAATCATTCAGCCAAGATCCTCCAGTATACAAAAGAAAATGATCACTTGAAAGTTAGATGTCAACAATTTGTCTGAGAATTTGATTCCTAAAATATCAACGATGAAAAATAACACAGTAGATCGTCGTAACATACTATGGCCACCGGGGGGGGAAAGATACAGCGTCGATTTGACGAGGGAGTCAGTATTGGCTGCTACATGTAAATAATACAATTTGCTCAGCTAAATATAACTATCTCACGGTAGGAATGAGAATTCCGCATTTGATGCACAGTGCCAACGCACACAAAAATGCTCTCTTCCATAACGCCCCCTCGGCCTCTTGTGTTTTGCGAGCGTTGTTCTGTTCATCGTAAGCTGCTCAAGAGCACTCGCCTCCTGTTTCAATTTTCATAGGAATTCAACTCTGACCCAACTAATGTGCATAATGGCCTCTCCATATCCACCACTCTCCATTGTCTCTCCTATCCTCCCTCTCATCCTCTCCCCTCTTCTCTTGTTCCATCTGTCTTCTCCCCCCCCCCAACCTCACCTCTAACCAGCTATTCCACCTGTCCAAACATGCATGTTTATTCATCCATCCATCCACCTACTCATCCATCCATCCTCCACCCATCCAAACCTCCTCAGCCCATCCTGCCATCCATCCGTCCGATCCCTCCATCTATCTATCCTCCAGCTCACCAATTCAATTCTCGCTGCATCCATCCTTCCCTCTCCCACTTATTCTGCATCTCCTGACCTTTTCCAGCCCCCTCCACCTCCTCCTCCCCTCCCCTCCACCACCTCCTCCCCTCCCCTCCTCCTTCTCCACTCCGCCTATCTTGAGCTGACTCTTAAACCTCGCGCTACCTGACACGTACACGTGAGTTAACACGCACGCACACGCACAGAAACGTGTGTGTGTGTGTGCCCAGACATAATCTGCTCGAGGTCACCAGTCTGGCGAGCCCACTGGTCCTAGGATGTGATGGTCAGTCCACCGTTACAGCACATAATAGTGTTACATAATGGACTGGCAGAATAAATACTCTGCAGGCTTGCTCAACACACTTAAGAAGCAAGTGGGAGATTAGCGAGGCTAAACTGAAGTGAACGGCCCAACAGCAACATTCCACAAATAAATCCTAACAATAATGAACAGCTAATCCAACAAATTAACTTATAGTAAACACACCCATGTTTTTACTCAAACAGTGTTATGTTATCATATGGCAACTACAACCCAGCGCTCATATCTTGGTTAATATTTTTCACGATAATGACAGCTGGAAAATCTGGTTGTGACCTGTAAAGAGGCAAACATTCTGTCTCCATTATTCTCTCTCTCTCTGATAACGAACAGCTAATTATACGGCGGTGTGTTAATTATCCCGGCGTATTTAGCGCCTATCCCAGCACCTCAGTAAATGTTGAATTCTCGAGGATTAGGCTTCTGTCGCCACACATCAAGGCCGCCCATATGAATAAAAAAAGTAGTGTGTGTGCGCGCATGTGTAGCATGTGTGTATGTGTCGCGTGTGTGTGTGTGTGTGTCGCGTGTGTATAGGCAGACTCAGAGCGAGGGGATGGGGCGAGCGGGGTACATGCAGAGGAACAGGAGCCCCGACTGGTTCTTGGAAGTGTGTGTACAGTTTTTTTATTTGTGTTCAGCTGGCTCTGGTCCGCAGCCCCAGGGGGGTCAGGGTCAGGTAGAGAGAGGGGCCCCCTGCGCGAGGCCCCAAACAGGGCCATCACAAGCTGTTAGGATCCACCTAGCAGGCTGTGAATACTCCTGCATGAAAACCCCTGAAAAGCACCAGCGCTGAGCGCTGAGTCTATATTGGGGGACTTGATGATTGACGATTGGTTTTAGTTTAGTTACGGTTGTTGCCCATAAAAAAACTATAAATGATGTATACCACCACAAATCAACAATCTGTGTTTCTGTTTTGTACACCCTAATACCCAAAATAACCACACCGAATAACTAAATACTAGAAAATGTAGAACTTTAGAATTTAGAACTGGTGGGTGGTGAAAAAACATAGAACCGTTACTTTCCAATAATATAAAATCAGTTTTGATCAATTACAAACATTCAACCTAACCCTGTCCATTTGTTCACTCCATCATTTTGGAAAGTGTCTCGTGCAGACAAAATTTTTGCAATATTCCAGTATTGAGCGAGCCATTGAAGCCACGAAACAGGCTAAAATGTTACCCAATGGCCTGTCCAATGTCCTCTTAAAGTGCATGTTTTTGCCACTCAGATTTGTTACTATCAGACAAGCCTCAGAAACATTATGGTAAGGATCCTTACAGAGTAATGAGACCTTTCTCTCTACCTTTCCCTTTACCCAGTCAGTTTGTTTCTAACCAACTCTTGCCCAAACTCCCTCCAACCCTCACTCACGTCTCCAGCGTTTTCTTCCTGCAATTACTTTTGCCCCATAATGTAACATTTCAGCCCATTACCCAGCTGCAATGAAATGGGCGCTCTCACTTGCTCTCATCATTAGTCTCTTGGACCGATAAGGATGGCCATACAGGGTCCAGGTTGAAAAATCCCAGAGTAAGAGTGTGTGCGTGTTTGTGATTTTGTTTATGTGTGCGTGCCTGTGCTTGTCTGTGTATGTGATTGCCCCTCCTTGTCTCTGTGTGTGTGTGTGTGTGTGTGTGTGTGTGTGTGTGTGTGTGTGTGTGTGTGTGTGTGTGTGTGTGTGTGTGTGTGTTGTAACTCTTCAGCACATTTAATCAGTGGTAGTTGTTGTTGTCAGAACATGAGCACTCAAAACAGCCCTCTTATGGATCAGAGGGATAACAACCTTCTGTCTCCCATCACTTGTCTTCTCAATATAACATAATATTGTGCCGTTGTAAGCCTTACAAGAGTCCTGTTCTTCTCCTGTGACTCCAAACTTCCCCATCTGTGATGATGAAGTACATCTTAATTATCTTAATGCTAATGGTGTAACAGCAGTGAGCCTGTAATGATGCATGTACTTAGGTAACAACACACACACTCTATATATCTACACACTATATATATATATGTATAGTTGCAGTGCCCTCGTCAAGCTTGCCTGTCACCATAATATGTTTTTTATTTCGTGTTCAATTTGTTATATGAATGGGTAATTAATCCATGTTCAATGTGAATTAATTTAACCTTCATCTAACGTAAGAAATAGCCCTTTCTTTGTTATGTTTATTATGAGCTGATAAAGTTATATGTGGGGTCAGAGTGAGAAGGGTTCAGGTGTAAGCGGACATGTTATATAGCGTGATGAGCGAGAGACTGATAATGGAAAAAGACAAGCATCAGGAGAGAGGTTAACTATCTATGTATGAGGTTAACTGACTACAAGAGATTTACCATAAGTAAAGGCTTAGTTATGGTTCCACATCGACACAACGCAAGGGGGTTTACGGACCCATTACGTCCTTGCGGATCCTCCTTGCGGACCCTCCTTGGAGGGTGTGCACATCCCAAAATTGTAACCTTGCATCGAGGCGACGCAGCAGCAAGGGCTGTGATTGGTCCGCTCACTAAAACCCAACGCAGAACCAAAACAGGTCATGACTGCGTTGAAGCGTCTGCGGGTCATTGCAGTGCGTTGACGTGGAACTAGGGCTGGGCTATTAATCGAATTTGATCACGATTTCGATTTTAGCGTCAAACAATCACAAAACTAATATGACTGAGTTTTCGAGAACAGCTGGATACATATCTGCACATTATTTTAGATTTGAACATTTTCTATTTGACAATTCTTTGTATTTTTTTTAAGGCGAAATTTCAAAGTGCTCAGTAACAAAGTCTTTCTTGGGAGAGACATGCTGAATAAATACATCATGTTTTCAAACTCAAAAATGATCATTGGAAAAATCGTGATTTCAAAATTTACCAAAATATTGGTGATTATGATTTTTTCCATAATCTAGCGGCCCTAGGTGGAATCATAACTGAGCCTTTAGAAGTGACCGAGTTAGGCCGTTGGTCTGTTTGTTATTTTTATCACACTCAGCGACGAGTGAGTGTGAAAATGGACGCTGGTCATAAGGTTACTGTTCCAACAGTAGCCTTATGGATTACCGATAACCGGATTCCTGTATAAGTTCAAGTTGGTCGTCGCATTTCTCAATGTTCCGAGCTAAGCTCCCTGCAGGTCATTTAGCCCAGGATAAAACAGACATTTTATATTTCATTTTATATATTCTGCTAAAGGTCATTTGTTTGACTTCAAGTCGTTTTGCTTTCATTTATAAAAACTAATTTGTATTTAAAGCTTGGGTTAAAGGAAAGCTGGTACTAGAGTATGCCCAGTAGCAGGGGAGCTCCATAGGTGCAGGAGAGATTTCTGACTCCCTTTATTTGGAACCTCAGGGACAGGGTCTAAACATAGCAACATAATCTATGGTGTAATCTGGGACATGCCTTCCCCCTGGACGCCCGCTTAAGGCGATAAGGCTTCAGGCACCCGCAGGGTTACCTAGCGTTCAGCAGAGAGGGAACG